>NW_020825047.1:1200000-1800000 GCF_003285875.2 Drosophila novamexicana | reverse complement strand
CAGGAGTGCTCTAAGCTGCTAAGAAATTAACAAAAAAAAACGACTAACGAGAAACAAGTGAATGGCAGCTGGCAGCCACTTGCTTTTTATCTAAGAAGCTAAGCAACGCAGAAAAAGCTGCAGCATATACAATCAAGAGCTTCTGTTTGTATTTGAAGCCATTAAATATTTTAAACAATGGCTTCAAGTACGAACGTTTATTATCAAAACTGATCAAAACCCTCTGATACATGATTTTAAAATTAACAAAAACCTTTTGATATATGCTTTTAAGCAATGACATGATAAAGCCTTACAACGTCAACTTCGCCATTTCAGTTTACTTTTACAATTTTCTACTACATCATTCATGTTACAGGAATAGACAACACTGTTTTCAAGATTTCCAAGCCAGCGGCTATACTCCAGAAAGTTCGCTACCATGTCAATGGTAATCTATTTTGCGATGTTTCCACGGGATACGTGCGTCCGTATGTACGGAAAGCTCTGCCACAGCAAGTGTTCTCCTTCGTACATAATCTCTCACACCCGAGTGGCTGGGCAAGTCTGCATCAAATTCGGCACAAGGTTGTCTACCCAGCCATAAACAATGACGTTAGCTGGTGCAGGAACTGTTTTCCATACCAACGCGCAAAAATCAACAAACATAATCATCTGGTATTAGACAAAATCATCGTGCCCATCGGCACGTGATGATGTGATCAAGTCCACCTAAAATTTGTGGTTATGCCGCCGCATCAAAACTTTCGATATTGTCTAACCATGATTGATCGTTTTAGACTCTACCCAGAAGCAGTTATGCTTACAAATATCACTGCCAAATATCTCGTGTTCTAGAACACCTAAAACCATAACCCCGGCACTCTAGGCACTCAATTAAAAAACTAAGGAACTAGCTCATCTAGTCGGTAGAGAGCACATCCATACCATCCACAATCAAACGAACATCTAGAGAGCTGGCACCGATCTTTGGAAGCAGCCCTGATGTGCCACTCGGACATTTGATGGACTCAATTTCTGCTAGCCCTGATTCTAGGACTACGCAAATGCAATAAGCAAAACTTTGGTTCGTGAGTTGCTAGAATGTTGTATGGCACACCACCTCATTTAACAACTTAATTTTTTGATAACGCAGATGCGATCATGTGCCCTTTAACTTTTATAAGCGCTTTTTTTGATTAAATGCGAAATATACGTGCAACTCAACATGTCAGTCAAAAAATATTTTTCCACATACAGGCCCTCATAAAGTCGTTCAACGCCAGAGCGACAGAGTCTGCGAACTGAAGATCAACGGTAAGGTAGTTTCAGCTTATCTTTACCCAACCTGACTACAAGCACACTCTTTGTAATCTGCTCGTCTGCGCAGACTACTTCATGCAGTGCTGTCAGTTTTTATTTTTCTCGGCAACAAAACTGCAAGATATCGGACACCAAAACTACAAAAATAAAAACAATCTTTAATTAGGAGAATGCGAAACCATTAAGCATATAGCATATAGACTGGGCAACCAGTGTGTGTGTGTGTGTGTGCGTGCTAGTGTGTGTGAGTGTGTGTGTGTAGGTGGGAGTTTTTTGTTTGTGTTTTTTTTGTATTCTGTTTATTAGCAAACTTTTATAAAATTATAAGTTACATTTTATGCTTAGGATGTAGTTGGGGGACGTGATTATTGGGTAGCGTGAATTGCCTACGGAACGGCCGCAAATCATTTCTTCACAGGCATGTTGTTGCTACCTAAACTTGCTCCGCTCACCGTCTGTTGCGCTCGACTCACCTGAGTTCCAGCATTACTTCTGCTGCGGGGGTGCTGGCTGCGGCCCACTTTGTGCGGTCTCTAGCATGTTCCTGACTATGTTGTCCTCTGCGATTCCTCTGCCGCAAATCACTCGTCTGTGTTGTCGTGGCCAAATCGGTTTAAGTAGCTTCCGAAGCACCCGTGTCCTATTGTAGCATTCTTTCTCCAAAGTAGCTGCTTATCGTCTGCTGAAGGTACTCTGGGACACGGAACGTTGACAGGGCATCCAATATTTTGTCCCACCTTGCTGAGTTAAAGGCGTTTTACATCCAGCGTGACAATGAGGCAGTACTTTTTTGTGCCGCTCTTCCATCTAGATCCTTGGATGGCGTTTGTTGCTATGCCGACCACTTTATCTAAGGCTTCTACTGTCGATTTTACCTTGGTGAAAACCAAATTGATTTTGGGACAAGCCACCATTGTTGTCAACAGCTGCTTCCAGCCTGGTGCAGATTAGCTTCCCCAGTGCTTTGCCCAACGTGTCCAGGAGGCAACTCGGATATTGCTAGTTTCAGCGCACGGTTAGGGATTCCACCTGGACCCGGCGCCTTAGTGGGCTTTAGGCTGCTGGCAATCGTCGGCACCTCGTCGACTGCGACTTCGTCGATTTGCGCCGTGGCTGCTCCTTGGCTTGATGGGCGTGTTTGCGTATGTACTTCGGGTCTGTTTGGGAATAGCGTTTCCACCATCAACTTCAGCTCACATGGGTTAGAAGGCTGCGTTGCTTGCCGGCGTAGAGCCTTTTTACAACTGTTTTATATGCCTTGACCCGTGGAACATATTCGGCTGAGTCACATAGCTCCAGGAAGCATTCTCTCTTGCTATCACGTATGGCCATCTTAAGCCGTTTTCTGGCCCTTTGGTACCCTATTTGCTCTTTGGCATAGTTGGGTCGACCTCGGGCACGCTTGTATCTCCTTCTGGCTTGGATGCAGTTCCGCCGTGCTTCGGAAATATTTTCTTTCCACCAGTAAGTGGGTACATGGTGGCGCCGAAACGTGTTCCGGGTTGGCATGATTTCGTCACAGGCACGCGATTTAATACATGTCATTTGGGAGGCTCTACTCTCTGCGTTGCCCGTTAGGGCAAGCGATTGGACAGCGTTCGAAAAGGCCTCGGGGTCGAAAGTATCCAGTCAGTAATCTTTCCGACATATGCTTCTCGTTCTGGCCGCAGTTCCCTCGCCGATCGCACATATTATTGCAGAGTGATCGCTTGCGGTGTATACTTCGGTTAGTTCCTATTGAGATCGATTACTGATCCGATACCGCCCCGCATAAAGGTGCTTTTCGAGCCGGAGTTTAGCAAGGCTATATCCAGGGCTGCGAAGCTTTTTAACAGGGCACGACCTCATGCGTTAGTTGATTGGCTACCCCATTCCACTGCCCAGGAATTGAAGTCACCAGCAATAATGACCTTCCACTTGCGTCGTCTACTAGTGCGTCTAATGCAGCTGTGAATTCACAAAGCTGCATGCTTGGGAAAATTTATCGATAATTGTAAGAATGGTATTGCCATTGATGGTATGTAAATCTATATGTATGATTTGCATTGGCCTTGCTGGGGTTTCGGTTTCTTGATAAATTAATTTTTTTAGGCTGTCCATCATATTTTAAAGTTTGACATATATCGCAATCATTTATAATAGCGGCCAGTTTACTTTTTAGTAGGGCTGAGTAAATTTTCTCCTTAGATGGGCTACTGTTTCTTTAATATCCCTGTTTGAGTCTGTCGTGTTTTTTAACATAATTGTACATCTGATAATTTTGTACAGGTTTGTGGGTAAGAAGTATTCTTTGAAAGATTCTTCTATGAAATTGAAATTGTTGGGGGCGAAAACTGCGTACGTGGGGTTCTTATATTGTTGTGTATTAGTTTTGAATGGTGTTGAAACTATTATTTGGGAGGAACGTTTATTAGGAATAGTAGTTGCAGGTTATATTCGTTACCTGGTTTATTTGTTACCAGAACTGAATTTGTTGGGTTCGCTTACTTTGCCTGATTGTTTACGTTTACGTCTACTGTGACGCGGCTAAGTGCGTCTGCTACGACATTTTCGGAACCTTTTTTATAAAAAATCTCATAATCATATTCAAGTAGTTGTAACTTACAGCGAACCAGTTTTGAATTTGGTTCTTTGAAGTTCATAAGCCACGTGAGTGGTCTATGGTCTGTGACAATTTTAAATCTTTGTACAAACAAATAGCTTCGGAAATATTTGGTTGCCCAAATTATTGCCAGCATCTCATTTTTTACTGTTGAATAGTTTAATTCGGTATCCTTTAGCGTTCGGCTAGCGAAAGATATCGGTTTTTCGTTATTAGGCGTACCTTGGGAGAGTACTGCCCCTATAGCGATATTACTGGCGTCAGTAGTAAGAGTGAATGTTTTAGTAAATTCAGGGTATTCTAATAGTGGATCATTGCAAAGAAGGTTTTTACAAGTTTCGAATGCAGATACGAATTCTTCGCTAGTAATAACAGCTTTTTTTTCTTTTAACTGTTGTCCCTAATGAATTTTCGGTAATACCCCAATAATCCCAGTAAAGACTTGATTTCTTTTTTGCTTTTGGGATTAGGATCAGCTTGATAAGGTTAATCTTCTTTGGACTAGGTTTAATTTCCTTGGCAGTGACGACGTGCCCTAAATATTCTATCTCCTTTCCTAGAAACTCTGATTTGGCTGGTTGGAGTTTTAAATTTGCGTTATTGAGTTTATCAAATACTGCTTTTAAGTCTCTAATGTGTTCTTGTAGGGATGCCGAAAAAATGATTATGTCGTCCAAATATATTAAACAACATTTGCCATTCAAATCGTCTAATACGTTGTCCATTACTCTTTGAACCGTGGCTGGGGCGTTGTTAAGCCCGAATGGCATTCGAGCAAATTCAAAGTGACTACCTTCCGCAGAAAAGGCTGTTTTATCAATATCTTTTGGATGCATCTGAATTGATCGTATCCGGTAGCTAAGTCTAGGGCAGTGAAATAATTCGCCCTGCCTATATTGTCTAAGATGTCGTTTATGTTTGGCATCGGGTACTTGTCCATAACTGTTTTTCGTTTAATTTCCGGTAGTCCATTTCTTGTCATTGGACGCATCCATCTTTTTTGATACCAAAAAGGTTGGAGCGCTCCATGGAGAGTAGCTGTGTCTAATGATATTTTGATCTAACAGTTTTTGTATTTGTTCTTGAATTTGATCTCGTTCTTTTATACTTTACCGGGATGGTTTGGTATAGATTGGTATTTCGTCCGTTGTCTTCACTGTATGTTTCACTAGTTTAGTGAAGGTAAGAGGGTCTCCTTCTTGGTTAAATAGGTTTGGAAATTTTAAGCATAGTTTTTAAGTTCTATTTCTCTGTTTAAGTGTTTAGTTACATACTTGGGCAGTTGCAAGCTTTTTTGCAACCAATTAATTCTAACTGCTTGTGCAGCGAAATTCAAACACTTAGATTAGTTTTCAAATGGATTTATTTGCCGCGCAGGGCACTTATTAGAATTTATAAGTTTTATATTGTTGCTTGGCAGCCAACTCGAATTAGTTGTGCCTAGGTTGCGATCAAACGAAAGACTAACTAACTATGACAATATGTAAAGCGAATCGAAACGAAACTCCAATAAGACGCTCGCCGGTTAGAGCGAAGGGCAGCAATGCAAAGCAAAGCAATGCAGAAGGAGAGTGGGCAGCAGCTTACAAAGAGCGCGCAAAAACTATTTGCTCTTAGGCTGTAATTATGATTGTTATTTTCTGCTGTTCATTCATCCTGTTTGGGCAGCAAACACAGCTTTCGTACAGCTCTACGTATGACTCCAGTCGCAGTTTGAAGCACAGCAACTCTGGATACCCCATCAGATCCAGAGATCAGCTCTTGCACTCTGGCGAGTGCACTCAGCGGCGGTAGATTCTCATCCTTTACAAGGACAACATCGTTAATGGAGAGTCCAGGCTGAGGAGTGCGCCATTTGGAGCGCTGTTGAAGAAGCGTCAAATACTCTTCGCGCCAACGGGCCCAGAATACTTGTTGGAGATATGTGACGCGCTGAAAATAATTTAGCCGATTGAAGTTAAGCTGCCTTAGATCGGGCTCAATGTATGATGAAGATGGCGCTGTACCCAGGAAGTGTGCGGGTGTCAAGACGTCAAGATCACCTGGATGCTCTGAAAGTGGAAGCAATGCTCGAGAATTAATAATTGCCGTGATGTGGCAGACGAGCGTACGCAGCGAATCGAAATCCAAAATGGAAGAGCAAACAGATCGATAAAAGTGGTGCTTAGCAGTCTTCACAGCGGCTTCCCATAGTCCACCAAAGTGCGGAGAGCGAGAAGGGATGAACAACCATTCAATTGAGTCGGTTAGGCAAAACTCGTTAACGGCCTTGACATGCTCGTCACTCAGGAACAGGCGGCTCAGATCTGCTAGTTCGTTCTTGGCACCTACGAAGTTTGTCGCATTGTCAGACCAGATCCTTGAAGGTCGAGAGCGAGTCAGGATGAAACGTTTTAGGGCGTTTAGAAACGATGTTGTGGACAAGTCCTTTACAAGCTCTAAGTGCACCGCCTTTGTAGCGAAGCATATGAACAGACTGATATAGCATTTCACTGGTGGCCTGTTGCGCACTTCGTTCTTGTAGTATAATGGTCCACAGTAATCCACGCCAGTGACCATAAAGGGATACGATGTATCAAGACGATCAGCTGGTAGGTCTGCCATTATATGCTCGGCCAATCGTGGCTTGGCACGAAAACAGATTATGCATTTGGCAACAATACTGGAGACTGTTTTTCGACCGCCAATGGGCCAGTACTGGAGCCGAATCGAAGACAATAAAGCGCGAGGTCCAGCGTGTAAGTTTCGTTTATGAAAGTGAACTATGATTGCTCGCGTCACAGGATGCTGACGGGGCAATATAATCGGATGTCGCGCTGAGAAGTCCAACGACGAGTTTTTCAGCCGTCCACCGATGCGGAGTAGGCCGAAGTCGTCAAGGAATGGTGCAAGAGAGGCCATTGAGCTAGACGGTTTGACATGCCTTCCTTCCTTCAATGCCTTGTAGTCATCGCTGAGAGTAGCCATTTGCACTGACCGCAGCAACCAATGTGTGCCATGATGCAAGTGGTCAACAGTTAGTTCAGCTCCTCGGATTCGATTTACAAATTTGTAAACATAAGCAAAGACCCGCTGCAGCTTGGAAAACGAATTGATGAACTTGCAACCAATCGAGAGATCCGGTTGCGCTGCAGTTCCGAGGAGTACCTTGTGTCGAAGTTCTGGTAAGGATTCGACAGGTACACAGGAGGCAGGCCACTCTTCTCCTTTCCCTTACTGAGAAAACTCGGACCATGGGCCCATAATGGAGACCGGAAGAGCTCACTAGGCAGCGCTCCTCGTGAAATTATATCCGCCGGGTTTAATTCAGTGGGAATATGATGCCATTCCATTCCAGTGGTGAGCTCTTGGATGGCTGCGACTCGGTTGGCAACGAAAACATTGAATTTCGAAGCATCATTGCGAATCCAAGCCAAAGTCACGGCAGAGTCTGACCAACAGTAATACCGACAGTCGAACACTTTCATTTGGCATATTTCGCTGAGAAGTTGAGCCAGTAATGCAGCTCCGCAGAGTTCCAGCTTTGGTACCGTGATGGTTTTCACAGGCGCGACACGCGATTTGGAGCATAAGAGACGCACGCTGGTGTTGCCATGGCACTTTGAGACTGTATAGACGCATGCTCCATAAGCGCTTAGGCTGGCATCACAAAATCCGTGAATCTCCACTGTACTGTCTGATGAGAATGCTCGACGGGGATACTGGAATTGCTGAGTATACTCAAAATCAGCGCAGAAGTTGACCCAGGCTGTGCTTAAGTGTACGGGCAGGCTCTCATCCCAGTCCAGCTTTTCTCTCCAGAGATCCTGCATAAAAATTTTCGATTTTGTTATTACGGGACCAACAAGACCAAGGGGGTCGTAAAAGCGAGCAATTGCGGAGAGTATTGACCGTTTTGTCAGTCTGGAGGGCAACCTCAGTGGAAGGAAGGAGAAAAGGAAACAGTCTGAAGCGGGATCCCAAACGAGGCCTAACGTTTTCGTGATGTCACTGCCATCGTCAAACTTAAGCAGCGTTTTTCTATCCTCTTCCGGTATGTTTTGGAGTACAGATGTGTCGCTAGAACACCATTTTCGCAGCCTAAAGTTCCCCTTCGCGAGTAGTCCAGATGTTTGTTTCAATATCTCAATTGCTTCTTGAACACAGCTACCACCAGAAATGAGATCATCCACGTAGAAATCTCTTTTAACAATGTCAGAGCCAATAGGGAAAGTTTTCTGCTCATCCATGGCCAGTTGGTGCATAGCTCGCACTGAGAGAAACGATGCTGGTTTGTGCCGTAGGTGACGGCGTCTAATTTGTAAATCTGTATCTTCTGATGCTGAGACTCACGCCACAAGATACATTGAAAATAACTGTCTGCGGGTTCGACTCGTACGCATCGATACATTTTGCATATATCGCCTGTCAGGGCGACTGCAAATGTACGAAACCGCATCAGTATCGAAAACAGCTTCGGTTGGATGGTAGGACCTGCCATCAGTGCATCATTCAGCGAGTGTCCAGAGGTAGTAACTGCCGAGCCATCAAACACGACCCTTAGCTTGGTTGTAGTGCTATCCTCCTTCAGCACGCAGTGATGTGGCAGGTAGTACTTGCATTGGCCCAGTGCAGCTGAGGTAACAAGTGACATGTGACCCAAGTCAAGATACTCCTTGATAAATGCTGCATACTGGGGTTTCAATAGTGGATTACGGTCTAGTTTTCTTTCTAAGTTCAGGAATCGACGAACCGCCTGTTGATAGGAGTCACCCAGCGGATACATGCCTAGTCGTAGCGGTAAACGAACTGAATAGTCGCCAGTCGACAGACGTTTAAAATTGGCCTGAAAGTGTGCCTCACAGTCGCGTTGCTCCTTGTTTGGTACGGCCTCAGGCTCGGTGCAGCATTCCAATTCCCAAAAACGACGGATTAATTCATCAATCTGTGTATTAGGCTGCAGATGCGAGTCAACCAGCAGATCTGGATTCACCATTGATCTCATGGCCATGAATGATGATTTTTCAGCATGTGAGGCACCTCCCGTAGCCACCCAACCAAGGCGAGTCTTTTGCAATATCGGCAGTCCAGCAGCCAGTTTAATCTGGCCGACGCATAGCAGATCGAAGAACAGACTGGCTCCAATCAACATGTCGATTTGCTGAGATTTAAAGAATTCAGGATCAGCTTGTTGTATATTTGATGGAATGTTCCATGATGCAGGGTCAAGAGTGAAGCCAGGCTGATTATCGGTGATGGATGGTGCAATCAAGGCCGGGATGCATGTGGAGTACTCCGACACTCGAGATTTGACATTGATGTTGACCGAAACCCCATCGGACACAAATGCTGCGTCACCAATGCCAGAGACGATTGCTGTTGACTTGAATTTGCGCAGCTGGAGCTGATGAGCAAGACGAGAGGTGATGATGTGCAACTGCGACCCAGAGTCGAGCAACGCACGGCAGGGCACGAAGTGGCAGTGGCAAGCAGGACAACATCGTGCTTGAGATGCTGGGCGGTAGTGAGAGGCGAAGATAAAAGTGCCGCCAAGGTATTTTGAGATGACGAGTAAGTTTCGGTATCTTGAGCATTGTTTGGGCTAGAAGCAGCGATGTGACTGCTTGTGTTTCCAAGATGCAACAAGCTATGATGTTTGCTTCCACAAACTCTGCAAGCGCTGGAGCCGCAGACTCTCAGCTGATGTCCCCTTTGCAGGCAGTTTAGGCACAGCGCAAGCCGCTTGGCTTCGTGAAGGTGCAGCAAGGGCGATAAATTTGCGAATTGCAAACATTTATAAATAGAGTGGCCTGCGACTTCACAAAACACACAAGCACTCGTTCCATTCCTAGTCACTACAAACGTTATTCTACTACTGTTGTTCTGGCCCACCTGGGAGCTAGGCGTGTACATTGCCGTAGCGTGATCCGCATTTTCCAGCCTTTGGCAACGCCTCTCTATGAAGGTTGTAAACCGCTCGCATGATGGTATGACGTCCAACGGCGCATCATCCTCCCAGCTAGCCTGCGTAACGCTATCTAGTTTTTGCAGCAACGTATGTACTATGACGCAACCGGCGATCTGTTCCACACTGCCCATCGATTTTAAAGCACGTAGATGAGAGTTGAGCTTATCTGAAAATTCGCGCAGCTGTGCAGTCGCGCTCTTGTCCACCTTTCTCAAACCCAAAATTTCAGCGATGTGTGCCTGAAAAATAAGACGCTTGTTATTAAAACGCAGTTCTAAAGCGGCAGCATAATTAGCGTTTGAAATTTCCAATGAGCGAATTGTATCCAGCGCTGTTCCTTTAAGGCATGACCGTAGATGCTGGAGTTTTTCAATGTTGGTCAAATACGGATCCTTGTCAATGACCGTGGTGAACAGGTTCGAGAAATCGGCCCATTCTGTGTAGCCTCCACTAAACTCCGGCAATTTAAGTTGAGGCAATCGAGAGTGGTTTGGAACAACAAAGGTAGAACGCGAGTCATCGGCTGCGGCTGAATTGAAGGTGGAACAATGCGGAATCTGCTGAACCTTGCTTCGATTTCCGCGCTCGCGTTGAAGGGACAGCCGTAGCTGCCTAATAGTTGACTCAAAACTTGTCTGAAGATCCTCCTCAACGCTGGCATGATCCACCTCCAACAAACCATCACAGACTGTCTCAAATTTCGCCTGCAAGTCAGATGCCATGCTTATGTAATCTTGCAGCTCGTAGTCATCAACATCGCGAAGTCGAGCGGGATCAAGTTCCGAGGACAATCTATTGAGTCGATCACTTAAATTCTTGATCTTTATTTTAAAAACAGCAGCCTGGGTTCCAACCGCCACTTGACTAGCTGATGTCGCCTCATCATTTCCATTTGCACTTGCACCTTCATCAAACATTATGAGTGTAGCGCACAACAAGGTTCACACAGCCGAACTACAATACAAGTCTGATCGCGCAAGTGTTCGTGCGAGCAAGATAGCGTATAGCGGGTTATAGCGCGCAACGATTAACGGGGATTTGCTACGGCGTTTATGTATAACAACTGTATGCAGATGCGCAAGCAAACGGCTCACCACACCGCTTTGCCCGAACTGATAACTGTCCGTTGACACGACAAGAACGAAGTACAAGAAAAAATAGAAGAAATGAAAGAAAGTATCACGTCGGGGTCACCAAAATGTGTAGTTGCAAGCTTTTTTGCAACCAATTAATTCTAACTGCTTGTGCAACGAAATTCAAACACTTAGATTAGTTTTCAAATGGATTTATTTGCCGCGCAGGGCACTTATTAGAATTTATAAGTTTTATATTGTTGCTTGGCAGCCAACTCGAATTAGTTGTGCCTAGGTTGCGATCAAACGAAAGACTAACTAACTATGACAATATGTAAAGCGAATCGAAACGAAACTCCAATAAGACGCTCGCCGGTTAGAGCGAAGGGCAGCAATGCAAAGCAAAGCAATGCAGAAGGAGAGTGGGCAGCAGCTTACAAAGAGCGCGCAAAAACTATTTGTTCTTAGGCTGTAATTATGATTGTTATTTTCTGCTGTTGGATGATGTCCGCAGCCGTCGGTGTTATCTCTGCTGTTACTTGACCAAACAATGTATACTAGAATTTAAATATTGGTCCTTGAAGGTAGTTTCCTATATTTTTCGACTTCTAGTCGTGTATCTAGACAAAAGTTCTGAGTCTCATTCGAAAGGTTATTAACTTCCAACTCAAGTTATTCAGAGTACAGTCCTCCTGATATAAATAAGTCTTTGTTAATAGTAGTTGGTTCGCACCAGAATGTTCCGTGTTCAATATTAACGGGTAGCTATATTACTTTCTTAGATTCTTCTTTATAGTATGTAGGTTTGACAATATTTTACCAGAATCTAGGTGCAGTACGATATAAGTTAATGGTGACCTTGCGTTTTCTTTGATTAGGTATTCTGTTTGTTCGTCGAGGTGCTTTGTTGAAAATTTGCGTCCTCATTATAATTATCTTTTTGAGCATATTGTTGCTCGACATTATGCATGGAGCCTTTAGGCTGTGAATTCCCTGGGTATTTGTTCAATTGTCTGTATTGTTAGTCGGAACAGTTTTCTTCGGGCATGATCGCCGGAGTGTTATTATGTCTTCTTTGCTTAGAATTGCCACTATCATAACTTTCGTTATGGCTGCGTTCGGCTCGTTCGTGCAGAGCTGCTGTTCCGTGGTCTATATTATCGATTTCGTTTTTGTTATTTCCTATTTTCTTGTGAGAAATATATTTCTCTTTATTTTAATGCACATTCTAGGGCCTCTCGAAGGTTGCTCGGCTTAATGGACCTAACAGTGGCTCCTAATGGGCCTTTTAATTCCTGACAGGAACAAATATAGACATATGTCTGCAAATAACTTTTTTTTTGTTTTTATTGTAAAGCAGTAACTTGGCCGGGGTGGTAAAACTCAATCTTACCAGGACCGCTCCGCCGCAGAGTAAAAAGCCTGCCTAACACGCACACAATCGCTATTCGGTCTATGCCGCCGACTTGTAAAAAATAATGTGAACACCGACGCACTTTATGTATGATCGTTCGCACTTTATTTCTATTAATTTTCCCTGCTGCACCGTCACTTGTCTCGTTTTCCTATCTTTCTAACCTCGCAGCTACCTCGCGTTCCCCTTTAAGCTCGTTTTTTGCCGTCGCACTCACACATCCGGTACTTACGCTCGCTGAATCAAAAGTGAAGCTCCTGATCAACTTCAGCAGCTCGCAACCCTGTTCGCTCTTTTCGCCGTGCGACAAAAACTCTCTCTCTCTCTTGCCTATGTTCTCTTTAACTCCTAATGTTAATCTATGTAGTTACATAATTAGCTCGTCTTGATATCTTTTTCGACTTCATATTATTTATTCTTAGCATACTAATCCTTCCTTTATACTCCTTCCTATAATACTCCATACATAGTCATATAAAATATATAAAACTTATAAAACCTCATTCATGTTATTCACTTTTATGTTTTCTTAGTGATAATAATTTTTTTGCGACCCTGCGTCACACCCTCCCCTTCAGTAGCTTTCTACTGGCGTAAGCGATGACTCGTTCCTCCTCGCTCCTTGAGTTGCTCTAATGCATCCTGCTGCTTTACGCCCCATGGACATGCTTTACCCTTCTTCAGGAGGGCAGTCATCGGCTGAACCACTGATGCAAAATTGGGAACGAAGCGTCGATACCACGAGGCAATCCCTAGGCACTGTCGCAATTTCTTGCAATTCGATGGGGCCGTTAGTCGTTGAATCGCGAGCACCTTTGAGGGGTCCGTGCGGGTCCCTTCACCGCTCACCACATGCCCCAAATACACTAGCTCCTTTCGGAGGAATCGACATTTCTCTCTGTTTAATCTCAGGTTTGCTTCCCGCAGCCGTCGAAACACCCTTTCAGGATTGGCCACGTGTTGCTCCTAAGTCGATGATGTCGTCCAGATAGGCGAAAGCGTGGGGCTCCATTTTTGGAACTTGGCGCACGCCGAGTGCAGACCGAAGGGTATCACCTTCCTGGTGTAGCCCCCGGCCCGAGACCGTAAACGCAGTATATTGTCTGCTACCATCTTCCATGGGTATCTGCCAATATCCTTGCTTCAAATCCATCTAGCTCACCGGCTAGCGCGACTCTTTCTGAGGTGTGAGGTTGATCCTCTTGCCCGTATGATCCAGCCACCCTTGCTAGCTTCGCGCCTTTATATGCTGATCCACGCATAGGCCCCGAATCCTCGCCTCTGCTGACCTCTGTCGTCGCCTGCCCTTTCACTCTAACCCTTGTCGAGTCCCCCTTATGCTTCTGTTACTGTTCTTTACTGGCGCTCTAGACACCCCCCGAATGTCTGACCGCGCCTCTAAAGGCACTCTAGGCACCGTACTGTCCGACCGCGCCCTCGGGATTCTCTCCACGGGACGGACTACCGCCCCCTGCCGAATCCCTAACCTTGCCCCGGGATCAGCTCCACAGGACGACCAGTCGTCCCTTCCCTGATTCCCAGTTTTCCGGCGTGCCTTGCGTCATCTCGCTGTCCCTACAACGTATCGTCGTACTTATCGCACGGAGAAAGTCCATTCCTAGAAACACTAGCATCGATGTGGAGGCACGCCGATCGTGGCTAAACGGATTTCCGCATGCACCATCTGTGCGACATCTAGCCCTGATCCGTACCTCCCTTATCTTCAAATCCTTCGCCACTTTTGTCGCGCAGGCAGCACTGATGGAAGATCGGGTAGCACCGGTGTTTCGGGCTCCGTTGACGTCAGCTCCCGGTCCGGATGGCACAGCTGCCCGTTTCCCTGAGCCGGCCGACTACAGCATTCCTTGCTACTCACCCCTCTGGTCCCGCATTGCACACAAAAGACCACCTGAGGGTTGGGACATTTCCGCCTAAAATGCCCATCTTGTCCGCATCGGAATATCGGGTGTCGCCTAGCTGTTCTTCCAGAATCCTGACCAATCATCCTGTTGGTAACCTCTTCTCTCGGTGCCGGTAGCGCCCCTGAACTGGCGATGAAGCTACCCTGAACGGGTTGTTTTTGCCGGTTGTTGTCTGCGCTTACCCGTCGCCTAGAAACGTGCCCATGCCATTCCCTAGTCGAGATCGCGAACTGGATGGCTACTGTTGATCCTGCTGCTTTATCCCTTCGTATTCGACGGCTAGCTGTATGAGCTTTGACAGCGATGAGATGTCTCCGCATATACTCTGGGGCTGCGATGTCGTATATCCTACTTAATTCTCTCTCAGGGCTGTAGCCTGCGTGGTGCACCAACACCCTTATGTCCACCACATACTGTTTGAATCCCTCGCCTTCTCGTTTACGGCCAGCCCGGATTTCGTCTTCTAACAATTCGAAATATCGCGGGGGCAGAAAGAAATCTAAGAATCCCTCCTTGAATTTATCACATGACACGTCCTTTAGCCAGCTCGTTAACGTGGTAACTTGTCTGGGACGATGTCGTATGACGGGGCTTGATTCTCGATGGCTTCCACGAAGGACAATGGATCAGTTTTTCCAACGAAACGTATACCCCACTTCCTGACTTGTTCGGGTACGATGCAGTGTCCCCTCAACTCCAGTGGTAAGCGCGTCGGTGTTGGTGGGACACCCTCAGCAACACTAGATGTCACCGATTCCCCTTTGGCTCGGGATCACCGGAACTTCGAACAGGCCAGGAGTGCTCGGGCGGGGACCGGAATCCGATTCGGATTTCGACCGCCGATCCCATTCAACCAGGTCGGGTTTGAGCTGGGCTTTCTGCTCGGGGGTCCGGATGTTTTTGGCTTCTAGTTCGGCTAGCTGAGCCCATACTTTGGCCGTGTGCGGGCCCCCAGAGACGAAGCTTGCCAACCGGCGCCGCAAGTTTACGACTCTCCCTAGGTCACTCAACCCGAACTCCTCCTTTCGTCGCAAGTGGATCCAACGCACGCCCACCCCTGGATTCTGACACTCACTCATATGCATCCTTTCGTATGTAACCTCTTATCTTTGTCGATCTTATGGCCGAGCTCCGACTTTTGTTTCCTTCCTTGGGTTGTGCTTCTATCTCTGTAAGCTAGTGAGTCTTTTCTTTATTTTAACCATTTTCTTTTAATCACTTTTATTTTTAATTATTTTATTTTATTTTTTATTTGGTTTTATTTTAGGTTTTTTTTATTAAAACCTGAACTGATGAATTAAAAATGGGTAAAAAGGGTATATTGTATTTGTGCAAAATGCAAATGTATGTAACAGGCAGAAGGAAGCATCTCCGACCCCATAAAGTATATATATTCTTGATCAGCTTCAGTAGCCGAGTCGATCTCGCCATGTCCATCTGTCTGTCCGTCCGTCCGTCCGTATGTATGAACGTAAGGATCTCAGAACTTATAAGAGGCTTAGATTGAGATGTTCCTAGTGCCTGCGCAGATCGAGTTTGTTTCCAATAATCGATAACTTACTCCGTTTCCAAGCAATCGATAAAAATCGATATCGATATCATGTTTATTTCAGCAATTTTGTTAAATATTAAGAACTAGAGTCACCAAACTTGATATGTGGCTTCTAGAATATTATATATATTTCAAGTGTCTTTCATTTTATACCTATCGCCACCTCCCCGCTAACACCCCAGAGCTATAAATCAAGTTAATAACCCAACTTATATTGCCAACCAATCTAAGCCATAATTTTAATACAATTTACTTTTTGAGAACACACAAATATTCTATGGTACAATAAGACATACTGTAGAAAATTTCATTAAGATCGGTTAAGAGAAAACCAAAGTTATATGTAACTGCGCAATTGGATGGCACAGCTAGCGAAAACATCAGGAATTTGTGTGTACATGTACACACACACATTCATGCGAGTCTGCTTTACATTATAACAGCATTTTAGTAGGTTTTTTTTCGATAGTATTTGATTATTGGTGTGGCTGTTAAGTAGAGGCATATAAAGTATTGCGGTCTGTCGCGAGTTCGAGCCCTACCTGGAAAACAATATTTTTTTTTTGCTGGCTTGTCTGTTGAGTAGAGTCGACAGCAAGTAATACGGTTAGTTGCGAATTCGAACCCTGCCAAGGGAACTTTTTTTTATACCCTGAACCCATTAAAAATGGGTATAATTATATATTGTATTTGTGCAAAATCCAAATGTATGTAATAGGCAGAAGGAAGCATCTCCGACCCCATAAAGTATATATATTCTTGATCAGCACCAATAGCCGAGTCGATCTAGCCATGTCGGTCCGTCTGTCTGTCCGTTTGTATGAACAAAAGGATCTCAGAACCTATAAGAGCTAGAGACTTGAAATTTTAGATGTAGGTGCTCCTAATGCCTGCCTAGATCGAGTTTGTTTCCGATAATCGATAACTTACTCCGTTTCCAAGCAATCAATAGAAATCGATATCGATATCCTGTTTTTTGGGCAATTTTGGTAAATAATAAGAGAATATATATATGCATTTGATGTTGGAAGAAGAGGGTTCAGGGTATCCCCTAGTCGAGAGCTCCCACCTAGAACCTCTTACTTGTTTTAATTAATTGCATTATAAAAATGTGTAGTGTGCCATGGTAAAACAGATAATTGCATATTTTTTGTTTTTGTAAAATATTATAATCATCGGATGGTTATGTTCTTCTAGTCAATAAGCCGCACTGAAATACCGATTCGAACATATTAGTCACAACTCATTTGTCATTTCTGCGTTTGCTGCACAAGTCGCTTTGAAATGTAGCACCACTTGCCGTATATTCGAACTTGTTGTGCTTGTAGGCGACTTGTTCGCTGGGTTTGATAATGTGTTGGTCGCCCTGAAATATAGCCTCGACTGCAACTTCTCCAAACTTGTTTGGATGTTCTAGACGAATTGTTCGCTGGGTTTGATAATGTGTTGCTGCCTCTGGTCTATAAGTCGCCCTGAAATATAGCCTCGGCTGCAAATTCTTCAAAAGTGTTGTGTCGCGTTGCTTGTTGGTTCGTTTTGAGTTGTTGCCTTTGGCTAAGTAGATCGCACTGAAATACATATCCAATTGCAGATGTTTTCGAGCCGATTGTACGAGGGAAGTTTTCTTTGTCTTGAAACATCTTGTTGCGTTGAAAATTGTAAGTCGCCCTGGAGTACAAGTTCGACTGCAACGGTTTTGACTTCACCATTCGTACCACATTTTATATTTTACTTTATTATTTACTTCCAGCTGTACTTGCACTAATTGTACGAGATAAAAAAGTTTATTTCTTTTTATAATTTTGAACATAACGTTGCGTTAAAATTCGTTAGTCGCCATGAAATACGAATTCAACTGCAATAGTTACAACTTCACTGTTTGTACTGCAATGCGTGTGTGCTTTACTTTATTAATTCATCTATTTTTGTTATATTTAATATTGCGTGCGACTTTGATTTATTTTTGTTTTCTTTTATATATTTTTTATTTTGAGAGAAAATATTTCTTTTAATCACATTCGTTCCACCATAGCACCTTTTTCTTTTTAGACATTTCAAAAAGGAGCTTCATGATCCGTAGTTACGACTGCGCCAGGTACCAGAGGAGAACCTTGTCCAGTGTTAAAGGTGACTTTCTTAGTGTGTTAAGTTATGTGACCTCTGATGTTGAAAAGGTTCCTCCAGTTCAAGTTAATAATTAAGTCAAGAATTTAATGATTTGAAATAAAAAGATTACAACCGCTTTGTGTTGAAGTTCAAGCCAAACTAAATATTTTGTATATACAGAAGAATGTATATATCTCAATGTCTACAAGCTGCCAAGCTGGTCGTGGATGGTGTCCCATTTATATATGTGTCGCAACATCAACATCCTGTCTATTGCCTATGTTGCGTTTTTGGGTTGATGCAGCAACATAGTGCTACAATGTTGTGTAGGCACTTTTGGTCAAGTACAGGGTGTCATAGTTAGAGTGCCCAGAGTGGCTTGACTCCTGGCGGCTTGGGGATGCCATCTCGAGAGGGGCTGAGATGGTAACTCCTGCGCTTCTGTTCTCTTACCTTTATTTTCTGTTCAGTACAAAGCAAGCCCAAAACGCAAATGAACCGCACCGAAATGGCATATTGTGCAAGTGCGTGAAGCGAACAGTGTTTTGGGACTGGTTGGCTAAATACTTATTCTCTATGTGTTCTTTGAGGGTAGGTTGAGGTTTCATCAGTTGGGTTAATCTTACATTTGTAAGTCTCATATGAATAAATAATTCCGTCTCTATAGCTAGCTAATAGTATTATTATTTTCCTATGGCAGCTATAATTAAAAAGATTTTGTATACAAATTAGTGCATTTATAAACGCACTTTTGTATATATTGGTTGATTGCATTCACAAATGCAGTTGAGTTAATTAAGAACAGTAATTTATGGAAAGGAGCGGTACGCTTCGCTTTATTCATATCCAAACTTAGACTAATAAAATACAATTTTGGTTATAATAAGCAAAGCTAGCCTGCGTCGCCGTCGCTGCCGCGGAGTCACCGTCGCTGTCGAAGAGTTGCCGTCGCTGCCCTCAAAAGTGCACCGTTAGCGCCTCGCGTGTGGTGTCGGATGACCATTGCGGCTGGCAACAAAGTTGCGACATATCCGCCGCGATCATGACTCTGGTCATTGGCTTTCCCAGAGCGCTGGATCAGCAAATACCAATAGTCAGCGGTTAACTTATATACATACTCACTCAGTTGATGTGAACTTTGTCTCGCCCAATGCCGTTCGCCAACAGGTCGACTTTCAGTGTCAGCGCCGGGTCTTGACTCCCCCGGTTCTATGGCGAAACTTTTGCACAAATCTGCTTACCCATACATTCAAAATATATGGCAAATTACTGCCCATAACCACAACGGCAAAAATAAGTCAACGACCTCGGTAGGCCTAGGGCATCACTTCGCTCATTCCCCTCCGAGCGATTCGGGCGGGCACTCGCCTACGCTCTCCCACATTATTTTTCGCTCAGTGCAGTGGATATTGTGGAAAGCGTTGCTAGACTTCCGTCTGGAACACTCGGGCTCGGCCAATATACTGCTGAGAACTGCATTCGCTGTCTAATAAGATGTATTTTGTCTGCTGGATGCAAATGTGAAACCTTATGGTCACATAGGAGCCCTGACTAATGAGCCAATTTGTAGTTTGCCCCGTTTAAAAACATTTGATTTCTTAGACAGCGAAGAATGTCGTCACCCCTCCAATTTTGGAATTTGCTGCAGATACGCCCTGATTGCTGACCACACGGTACGGTTAACTTGCTCGCTTGCTTTGCTCTGTAGCACATAGATCGCAGTGCGCAGATGCCAGATTTCGAAAGCTGGAAGGTATTCGATATGAACTGTAATCCGTTGTCAGAGTGAATGACCTCGGAAACTGTAAATTTGTAAAAAACTTTGCTGTCCAAAAAGTTCACTACGTTGGAGGCCATAGCGTCCCGCATTGCTATAAAAAAGGTGAACTGGTGAAATGGTCGACTTTCACCAAGATCAAAGCGTGCCCTTGCTCTGACGTGGGTACTTTCCCAGAAAGTCAACGTGCAGTTTTTGGAATTGTCGCTCGGTCACTACTTCTTTTCCACGCATTCGGAGGTTCGGTGCCTTGATTTCTTTGCATCCCTTACCTAATCCCTTACCTGACTAGCCATTCCGGGCCAGTAAAGCTGACGACACAAGGTCTCAAGTGTTTTCACAACATCATGACCAGCAGTCTCATCTACATGAGCCTTCGCTGTTAAGCCTGTCAAAGAGCTTGGCACCTACATCTTCCACAGTGTGCCTTCTAACTCGTCTTCTAGGCGGACGAGTCCCATGCGCTTAAAAAGCAGGCCATACTCAACTTTCAAATCTAGTAGCTTATTCTGATTTAAACGTACCTGTTCAAGCAAAGGCTGATATTTCGCTATCTCGAACTTGGGGACTTCAAATTCTAGTAGTCTTTTTGGATCCCTGCCCACTGCTTTGACACTGCTCGATAGCGTATCGGCCATACCGTTTTCGCTGCCTTTACGGAGCTCAATGGTAAAGTCGCAGCCTTGTAGTTGCAATGGCCAACGAACTAGTCTCCCGCTAAGGTCCTTCATGGACAACAGCCATGTTAAGATGCTTCTTAATGGCATCCCTTCTAGGTCTGAACTTCTTTATTGCCAGTATCGACGCTAAGCACTCATTTTTGGTATTGGATTGGATTATCTCGTCACTCAAAGGAAACTTGTTATTACCCTTCTTCAGCATTTCTGTCAGTGGTGTGGCCATGGTCACGAAATCTTGCATTAAGCGCCGGTAATAATCTGCTGTACCCAAAAATCAGCGAACTTCCTTATATCGAGCGAGGTACTGGGATTCGCTTGATAGCTATAACCCGTTCGGGGTCCACCGCCAATAATAAAACCGAGACATTTGAAAGCCTTAAAGCAAAATTTAGATTCGTGCAGTCCGATTGAGAGGTTTGCTTCCATTAAGCATTGACTCGTCCCAGGTAGCTTAAATTCTTTTGGAAATCGGGGAAAACAGTCAGTAGATAGCCCAACAAAACAAAAAAGTTTGACCGTAGGTCGGTGGGGATTACTTTGTCCATCAGACGAACTAAACGTTGTGCTACATTTCAAAGCCCAATTGGCCTTATTTGAAACTGACACAAGGGCCTGACTGGTTGCTTTTGTCGTCTAATTCATCTTGCCAATTCACGAACTTCAGATCTACGCTGAATATGTAATAGGTTTCTTCTATCCTGGATAAGATGCCTTCTATACGTGGCAGCGGATACGCGTATTTTACTGTCAAATTGTTGAGCTTGCATGCACTTTCGCACTCCTTGGGCTGTTGCACTGTTCTATTAACCCCAAGCTCAACTGTTCATCATTTACTACTTTCAGCATCGCTGGCGATAACGGTTCAGGTCATTCTTTGAATAGTTTGCACATACTACTAAGTCGACAGTGCATTTCTCTAAGTCCGTCGTTTGTAATCCGGTACGTTCAAAAGACAAAAACGTCCCGCTTAACCGCTTCCAACCCTATTCTTTTTTCTCTAAACAGCTCCCATGAATTCAGCTCACTTTCCAGCTTTTTCTCTTCTTTCGCGTAGTGCGTCATCAGGCAAAAGCTCATCCACTTGGCGTTCCGTGGAGATTAGCTTGGGATCCAAAATATCTATGGCTAGGTTAAATGCTCGCCAGATATTAATCCCAAAATAGGCTCGCTGTTCGATGTAAGGGCAGATAAAAAACGTTATATTTTTACGCTGTTCCCTGTAGATTGGAAGCTCTAAACGATCTATAATCCTCCACCGGTTTTGACTAATTCTACAACCAACTCTCGACTTCCTTTTTCCAGCAGACTAATGCTGGCGCCTGTGTCTAAGAAACCTCTTATGCGAGGTATTCCCATGAATACATCGGTAAATTCAGGCGAGTGGGTTTTTTCGCCTAACCCGAAATATATTCTTTCTTGTCTCTAAGTATTTTCTCGATATTTCTTCAGGAGCTAAATGCCTAAGCTAATTAATACCCTTATTCCTACAAACATATTCTGACCGCTCGGCTGTTTCTTCTTCTGGGCAGACTGCATCCCTAAGTCGCCCTGCCTCTTCACGCTCACCCAACCGTTTCCCGATCATTCTGGATATTTGGGAGAAATGGTGTCTGGACAGGCACAATTAAAACAGAACAAGTTGCGTTCGGTGGATGTACTTCGGAACCTAACAGCGGCTGTAGCGGTTGGTAACCTGCCTGCCCTTGTTCGTTACCTCTTAACGGGGCGCAAGGGAGCCCGGCAGTTGTAAACGGTTGTGACTGGAGGTCTTGCTCGGTACTTTCGCCCTTACTCCACAAGCTAGTATCATTTGTCCGACACCTAGAACGCGTTTTGCGACCATGATCAATTTGACCTCTGCCAGTCGCCATTTAAACTAAATTCTTATGCTACCTGAATCCGAAGAAAACAAAACAATCCACAACTGAACAAGTACCTGTCAAGACAAAAAACAACAAAATACATCAACCTAAAGAGGGGTGGGAATGCCATGTTTTGGTTGGAATACCATCTGATTTGAACTACGCCATCCAATGCCGTCTCTTAAGGTTGATTGCTGATTACTCAGGTCATCCCTCTCATGTATGACCGGCAATCGAGAAACATTTACCCTACTAATCCGTGTCGTTTTTACCATTCGGGATATCCCCGTATTCTACTCGGACCTAGAGTTCGATAACCATTTAGAAAAAAAACGAACATTCTTATTTCAATTACTTCAGTAATTTACTAACCTAATTCTACTATTTATCACAATATTTTATCGCAGTTTCGTTTATATTACTATTTATCACCAGGCAATGTCCATGTTGGCAAATAGCTTACTACAAAAAAAGGACAGCGATGACTCAGCGTGCCCCAGTAAGACATGAACGCGGCCGGAAAAACAAAAATAAAATTCCTTGAGCATTGTGCGCGTCGCTCTTCTAAGCCGTGTAAGTCTCCAGACTCTAAACATTTCTCTAATGGGTCAGCTGATCGTTAGAATGCCCCTTCTGTCAATCTCAGCCCGCACAATTGACGTGAGACTAGTCTCTTGTCATCGGCATTCGAATAGTCCAAATGGCAGACAACTTATTGCTAGATTTAATTGTTAGTGCTTTACTTTATGTATTTTTAAAATTTTGCCGTGAAACAGTCTTAGCTGACCTCATCCACAGCAGGCTCATTGGTTCAATATGAGCTACCTTTGAACATCTGTTGCAAAATGACCTATACAACACTATAGAAAAACATACTACAGAATTGAACAACATCAATCAGCTGGAACTACAAATAAATGAACAACATAAACAGCTAGAACCACAAATAAATGAAAACAACAAAGGTTAGATTATAATATAAATTAGCAAAAGACATCATTAATCCAATTGACTCTTCCAGATTGAGTCCCTGTTCAGGAGCAGGCGTACCCGCCCTACCTGAGACGATCACCTTATCTCGTCTCCCTCATATTGCCCACTTGTTGGCCTACATCAGCCTGTATCGACAGTCATGCCCTTCTCTCACTGTCAACGAACAATTTACCGGACATGATTCTTTCTCTTCAATAAGTGCGTATAATTTCTTGTAGCTCATAATTATCGACAGTATTAATATTTCTTATTTATCGTTACAGAACATTACGTATACTAAATCTAATGATTTAGTTTATGCGTTGGAGGCAAGGACAATCACACTAAATTGGACAACTATCCGGGCTTTCTGGCCGCTGCCTTAAGCCTGGGGTGAAAATTACGCCGCCATCCCGTTTTTTGGCTCTCGTCGTCTCATCGCTGCAGCTCGTCGTTGGGGTCTCCTCTCTTCTTTCTTTTGGATGACATGCGTTCGCCCTCAGCCCCAGAAATGTTGTCGGCCGGACGAGGGCCCTCAACGTGAGCTTCGATCCGTACTATTTTGGACATGATAGGCTATGGCTATTTTCGGCATATGCATACATTCAAAGGTGGTCACCGTTGCTTAGTTGAGTCGCTCTCCTCCTACTCTGCCTCTCACGGGCGGCCGCAGTCGCAGTCGCAGTCGCTCTTCTGAATTTCCCCACTCAGTGCAGTTGATTGCAAGGCGGGCGTTGCCGCCCTCCAGCTATTTGCGTGCCACTGTGTGCTCAAGCTCACTCACGATACCCTGACAACACAACAAAAACGATATCGACGCGGCCGATAATATTGAATACAACAAACTGGATTTTGTTGATAGTCAAAAACATCATCATGGTAAATCATATACTGAGATGGAGAGAAAGGTTAGAAAAAAGCCAAAACATATATGAAGCTAACTGCAGCTGAGCATTTAAACAAAACTCACTCATTTATAATTAATAAATTAAAAGTGTGAAGTACTAAAAGTAGTGTTGTTATCTGATGGAAACAAGTTTACTATTTTTTGCCAAAACTACTGCGTAACGGAAACTAAATATTGACCACGAGAAGCAGAACATTGCACCAACAGCGGGGCAGTGATGATATCGGGCTGCACAGTTGATAAAGGCGTGGGCGAGCTTGGTTTTATTGATGGGATAATGGACAGCACAGTTTATCTAAACGATTACCATGTTGTTATTGAGTTCCCTCATTTATCTTTTCCTGAGGATGTATACTTTAGAGGTTGCAATCTTCAATTGCAATCCTCTTATTTTTCTTTAATCAACTACCAATAAGCATTGCTTTCGCAAAGGACACTTTTTCTTGCCATTCAACGTATTTATGCAACCGATGGGTCTTTGTTATATGACTCAGTTGATATGAATATTGCTATTAATTTTTTTTCTAATAACCTGAATTCCCTCTTAGATGATTGTATTCCTAATTCAATTCCTATACCTGCTTCTTCAAAGCCATCCTGGTTCACTCCCAGCCTTTTCAACTTAAAAAATATAAGGTCGAAATATTTTAAAAAGTTTAAAAAGTCTGGTTCGAGTATTGGTTTGGCTAAATATTCCATAGGCAAGTCGAACTTCTTCTATTTTTTTTTCAATTCTCAGAGCTGTGCGAATTATCTTACTCGCTGTAAAAGGGCAATTTGCCCAAGTCCGTCACAGTTTTATAATTTTGTAAGCTTGCAGCGTAAATCTTCAAGGTGTCCTCTAAAAAATAATCACTTCGACTTTGCAGCATTTCTACGAATCATCTTGGACCTTTACTCTGAACTCTTTTTACAAATCATCTCCACTCTTTTATATCACATGCCCGGGTACTTATGCATGCTGGAGATGTGAAACTAATTCTATCATAAACCAATCACCTACATCATTCTCGTCTACAAGACGATTTGAACGCTATGCTAACTTTGCTGTTCGACACATTAATTACATCTAATTTGTTCAATGTGTATGATTATGATCTTCAATCGTACCACACCTTATCTATATATATATGATCTTCCAGAGGTATCCACCCGCAGGACAATCCTCGAGGTTGTCTTCCCACATAACTTGATTGTTGGCGACATAGATTCTTCTTTTCTGGTAGGGCGTCTTCAATCCTCTGTTCCGTCCAGACCTACCAGGAATTTTCGCCCTTTATTCCTGGCAAAGTGCACAACAGATTACACTATCTACAATTCTGTCAGTGTACTAAGTGAAAATAACAATAGTTTGTATCACGTTTTCTCCGCCGAACAGTCCTTTAGAAACTCACTGACCATTCCCAGCTATGAGTAGGGGGCATAGCTTGAAGTAGGGTCGATGATTACCCATCACTATCTCTTAATCGTAGCTACTTAACAATCTATATATCTAGTCTAAATTTTCTTACTTTCTTAATAGCTTCTTGCTTTTTTTTTTTAATATTTTATATTCTTAAATATTATAGTAAATTAAGAATATTATTATATACTTAAGTTCACTAATTTATCTACACCCAAAATAAGGATTTTAGGAAATAATTTTCATAATTTAATGTATTAAATAATTAAAGTTGAAACTTTAGGGGAAACTCTCTCGAAATTTAGATTATAATATAAAAATACCTATTTCAACAAATAAATTACGTTTTTGGTTGCCTAAGTTTCCATTAGGTTTAATTACATATATAAGGTATTTTTACGTAAAGATATCATATTATATACCGTAATCAAAGACAATATAAACAATAAGATGAGTAACAACAACAAAACGCTACTATTGTAGGAATGACCTGACGCAAATAAAATGCAGCCGTTCTTGTGCGCGTCACTTTTTTGAATGCCTTCGCAGATCACCATTTTTTCACCATCGTTCTCGTTTTTCTTATGCTCGTGTCAGAACGAAAGTAAGAGCATCGAATGTTTCGCTCTCTGAGCAGTGGGACACTTAATGCTATATCACAGTAGAATCTTACATGCTAATTATTACTGCACTATGCAGCTTGATTTTTTGAAAATTGAGAACGAAAACGAAATCTGTAGCATTGCGCTCTCACTGCCGAGAGAACGAAAAAGCTAAAACTAGAATGTGCTCTCAGCTTTGGCTCTATGAGGGCCGTGCAAGCAATTATGTTTGTATGCGTGTGAATATACATAAATAACAGCATATTTGAATGTATTGTTATCCACTACTCTGGCAAAGGCTCTGGCTGCCAAGGAAACAAATTTCTTAGTTTTTTTAGCGCAGATCACAACCTACCCAAATTTCTGTTGACATATGAATGCATTTTGTGTACTGAGGTTGGCTCCATACAGAATATGTATTTTTAAGTCGATTTGCATTACTAGTGCAATTATTACCAGCGTCCACTTGCTGCTACTTATCTGATCTCTCCTTTATTCAGCCATTACATAAATAACACACACAAAAGTTATGCAAAAAAAAAAATTATAAAATTAAAATCAAAATTATTTGTATTTATATATACAATGCATAATATATACTGATATACATATACAATATACATATATCATATTACTTAAATAATAGACAATATATATTGTATATATAAAGTATATAAATAATTCAGTAAAGCCTTAAAAAAGGCTACCATATTAAGTCATATAATAGCCTCTGTCCACTGAATACATTTCTTACACATTTCTGAAAATATCACATTTTTGCAAAATGTGTGAAATGCGCCCTGTGTCCTTATAAGAAAATACATCTCACACATCTTTCAAACAAGTCACATTTTTGAAAATTTTTTAAATTCGCCTAGAACATTTCGTGTTTTTTGCAATGATTAATCGAGATATCTATCGATGTTGTGAAAAATGGTAAAGAATCATAATCATAAATAGCTGATATATCAACGAAGGCAAGCGGCAATTTTAAATAAGAAATTTAACATTAAAATAATCCCACAGTTTTTAGAATTTAAACATGGCGAAATCTCGAAAAGAATACCTAAAATGGAGCCCTTACTTCGAGGGCGCAATTATTGAGTTTTGGAAGAAGAACTTTACGGCGCTTATGTATATTAAAGAAACTCCATCAGCTGTTTATTTAAAGAAGCGGTATTTTGTCACTCACATGTTACCGCCAACCGGTGGAACACCAATATGTGAAATTTGAAAAAGTGGCATTTCTTAAACCAGTGGACAGAGGCTATAAATAAAGCATGCATTTCATGGATAAAGCACTAGCACTTTGCGTCGATCGTAGGTTGTAAACTTTTTCGCTCAATGTACTTCGATAACGAAGCGACACAAAGCAGCATCTACCAACTTTGCTGACGGCAGGCTGGCGACTAACTTCTTTGCTCGTGTCAGCATCAGCAAGTCGCGACTTCGGTATTCGTTCGTCTGGTCTTTGGAGAACGAACAACCAGTTGGTAGGCATGCCGTACGAAGCCTCAAAGGCCAAATGATAGGCCAGGCTAGAAATGTTGCGCCGCATTCAAATGTATAGGCGTTACTTATCATAGGTTTTATTTTGCCTGTACCATTATGGTCTTCTTTCTAAGTTTTGACTTATCAACAACGTACCAGACATAATTTTTTTTTCGATAATTTTTAAAATATATCGAGATGCTGTGTTGACATCACTAAAGCTTAATATTAATTCATTCAAGTGAAGGTGGCGCGAACTTATAATTCTGAAAACTGAATTTATTACATGTATGTAATAATCGATTTGCAATATACGCTTGCTGTTAAACAAAAGTTAGGTAACAAATTGGTAATACGTTTATTATTGTAGTGATAAGTACTAGTTCAAACGATTATTGCAGGTTGTTTTATTTTTATGTACTTTTATAGATGTCAAATAAGCATTTGTATGTACGTATGAATATCATTAAATGTAAGTGAATTTATGAAAATAATTTTATTATTATCTGTATATGCATACTTAAGAATAAATGTTGAAATTTTATATATACATGTGTATGGCGTCAGTCATGCGATAAGCCGTGAAATTGCAATATCCATACAAACATATGTATTCGTGTAATAGACAATTATATACATACCTCACGCAAAAGCACAAAAGTTTACGAGTTGGTGGTCGTTTTTGTAGTTTTATGTCCACAGCTAGTTTCAAACAGTACTTAAACATACTTTAGGAAGCTATTATAACAACATTTGGAATGTAGGTTATCAAAAAATGTGGAATTTATTCTAAGACCCTGAACACATTGAAAATTGGTAAAAAGGCTATAATGTATTTGTGCACATTTGCAGGCTTCTGCCCATTGAAAAACATCTCCGACCCCATTAAGTTAAGACATATGTATGTATATCACCATTATAAGTCAAGTCCATCAAGCACTTATACGTCAGCTTGTTCGTGTATTATACCACTTACCAAACTACATAAACATAGATAGGACATGCAGTACAACCAAAATGGACACATCAAAACGCTGACATCTGGTCCAAAAACGCGAGCAAGAGAGTAAGAAATACATATGATTTGTGTGGTAGAACGGCATCGCTGTCTTTTTATTCGCTCACACTACTGGAAACTGCCTTGGCTTACTCTTCTCTTCCATATGATTTGTGCGATAGAACGGCATCAATGTTTTTTATCTCGCTCCCACTACAGGAAACTGTTTTGGCTTACTCTCAGTGCTATGTACCGTTTATTAATGCAAAAAAAGTAATTAATTATTAATTTGTTATTATGTCGGTGCGGAATTCTTGCATTTTAGCTCGTTATCGTTGGTAAGGGTATCTAAGCTTTGGCATGTGCGCATTTAAACTATTTTCGACTTGCACATTTTGTATATGAATAGAAGCATTTTGTATATGAATCTGTGCCTGCCGGTTGCCTGGCCGACTGGCCACTTCCATTAAAAAATTGTCATTGTCCTCATAGTCGGACTCATCTTTTTCTTGTGCCATTTTTGATGCCACTTTGTCGAACTCTTGAGCAAGATGGTTTTCCTATTGCCAACTTTGCCAGGAGACCCGCTCAGATGTATTCGCTCTTTTTTTTTTGCCTATTTTCATGTTGTTGCTGATGAGCGGTGGGCTGAATGCACTTTGACAGAGAATCGGATTATGTTTCACATGTCTTGTTTTGGGATTGCTCGGCTTGGTGCTGATCGCCGTATTGAATCTTGCCCTGTCCGTACTGGACCCTGTTCTTTTTTATCATACTGTTTAGACTGCTTGTTGGTTCCTAGTACGCTGCGCAGCCTTCTCTTCTAGGCTTCTGAAATAGTTCTCTGCGATGCGGTATGTTTCATGGCTTGCCCTGATTTCCTGTGCGACGCCAGGGCGGATGATAAATGAATGAAATTCTCACGCATACTATTCGCTAAATCAGCATCTAACGACATGTAAAACATGTTTGTAAATTTCGTACGCGGCTACCGCTTACGATCGCAATGACGCGTGTGTTTCTTGCTTGCCATCGAACTCTACTAAGCGTTACTCAGCCTCTCACAATCAGTAGCCCACCTTCGGACTTTAAAAGATTTTAATAAAAAGTTGATTCTTTTAAATTTTTAAGGCTTATTATTAACTTGGGTCGGTTTATTCTTGTTTATTACATTATTTTTAAAAATTGGTATATGGTATTTAAAATTGAGCATCCCACCCTAATGTTTTCGTTGGAATTACAGTTGTGGACTTTCACTCAGCGACTTCTTGCTGCCTTCGCAGTGTTATTTTCGTCTTCGGTGCCCCAATCGCTCCCACGTCTTCGGTGTAATGTTGATGTGAGGCATGTGTGCGCTGCACCTGTTGCCGCGCTCTGTTGGGTTTATGTTCTCTAAATTTGTGGTTTTATATGAGTTTTTTTTACTGATCTCACTGTCGTTCTTTATGTAGTTTTGATAGCTGGACACTATTTTTTACACTGAACTCATTTAAAATGGGTAAAAAGGGTATAATGTATTTGTACAAATGTATGTAACAGGCAGAAGGAAGCATCTCCGACCATGAAGTACATATATTCTTGATCAGCTTCAGTAGCCGAGTCGATCCCGCCATGTCCATCTGTCTGTCCGTCCGTATGTATAAACGCAAGGATCTCAGAACCTATAATAGCTAGAGACTTGAAATTTAGATGAAGGCGCTCCTAGTGCCCGCGCAGATCGAGTTTGTTTCCGATAATCGATAACTTACTCTGTTTCCAAGCAATCGATACAAATCGATAACGATATTCTGTTTTTGGGCAATTTCGGTAAATAATAAGAGCTAGAGTCACCAAACGTGACTTATAGCTTCTAAAATAGAATATATATATGCATTTGATGTTGGACTAGAACCTCTTACTTGTTTTTTTTTGGCTGGTGTGGCTGTTGAGTAGAGTCGTCAGCAATTGATGCGGTCAGTTGCGATTCGAACCCTGCCAAGGGAACTTATTTTTTGTATTTTTCTTTATTACTCAAACGAGCGCGTAGCGTGAGCTGCATTTGGTGTTGGAATAAGAGGGTTCAGGATATTTCCTAGTCGGGAGCTTTCGACTAGAACCTCTTACTTGCTTTGTTATGTCACTATGCTTACAATAGATTAAAATATTAATAATTATTTTACGGCTGTGTTGAAGGTTTTCAAATATAATTTGGATATGATGATGAATCCATGTATAGCTCTTAGGATGAAGTAAATAATTTCTAAATGCGTACCGAATCTTAAGGACCACATTGATATATTGATAGCTGGCTAACTTTATCAGAAATACCTTTATTTTTTAAAGATAATGTCTGGACGTGGCAATTTGTTGTCCTTATTTCATAAAAAGACGGAGACATCGAACGGTTCTTCATCTAGTGGAGAGCATGCCAAGGATAGTGGCTTAGATGCTACCCAGTCGGTTTCAAGTGGAGAATACCGACGCATTGCCAGGGATGATATTGCAAGTGAGCTTGCATCAACTATTCAAAATGTCAGCATTTCAATTGGACGTGGACGTGCAAATTTGCTGCAATCCTTTAAAAATGAATCCCAACAATTAAGGAACGAAAAAAAAACATCGACTTTTTCAACACTCGTAGATGATATAAATTCTCCTGGACAAAAAAAAGAATTGGTTCAGGCAAAAAATTCAGCTTTTACTTGTGATAGATCTGAAATCAAAACAAACAATTCTATGGATGACACAATTTACGGCACTAAAGGTAAGGGCAATATCGTTCGATAACACTTTGCATCGGTACTATTCTGGTACAAAAAATGTATGAGCAACATCAGACACGACAGAGCTAGATTCTTTAAATTTAGCAGCTAGAACTAGAAGTACAAAACTTAACATGTAGGATATCTTGAAGTGTATACGAATCCACATGTTCCTTTTTTATACCCTGAACTCATTAAAAATGGGTAAAAAGGGTATGTTGTAGATGTGCAAAATATAAATGTATGTAACAGGCAGAAGGAAGCATCTCCGACCCCATAAACTATATACATATATGTTCTTGATCAGCATCAATAGCCGATCTAGCCATGTCCGTCTGTCTGAGACTTGATTTAAGCTGTAGGTCCTCCTAGTGCCTGTGCAGATCGACTTTGTTTCCGATAGTCGATAAAATACTCCGTTTCCGAGGAATCGATAAAAATCGATATCCACATAATGTTTTTTGGGCAAATTGGGTAAATATTAAGAGCTAGAGTCACCAAACTGATATGTTGCTTCTAGAATATTATATATATATCAAGAATCTTTCATTTTATATCTATCGCCACCTTCCCGCTACCACCGCAGAGCTATAAATTAAGTTAATAACCCAACTTAGATGGCCAACCAATCTAAGCCACAATTTTAATGCAATTGACTTATTCAGAATACACAAACATTTTATGGTACAATAAAATATACTGTAGAAAATTTAATTAAAATCGGTTAAGAGAAAACCAACTGTAACTGCTCAATTGTATGGCACAGCTAGCGAAAACATCAAGAATTTGTGTATATGTGTACACACACACATTCATGCACGACTGCCTCGCATTCTAACAGCATTATAATTGCGACTTTTTTCTGAAATGCTATTTTAGTTCGTTTTTTTCTCTATAAAACTTAATTATTGGTGTGGCTGTTGAGTAGAGGCATAGCAATGTTGCGGTCTGTCGCGAGCTCGAGCCCTACCTGGGAAACTATTTTTGTTTGTTTTTTTTGCTGGTCTGTCTGTTGAGTAGAGTCGTCAGCAAGTAATACAGTCAGTTGCGAGTTCGAACCGTGCCAAGGGGACTTTTTTTTTATTTATCTTTATTACTTCAAACGAGCGCGTTGCGCGAACTGCATTTTGTGTTGAAATAAGAGGGCTCAGGGTATTCCCTAGTCGACTAGAACCTCTCACTTGTTATTACTGCTAAAGCAAACGAGCTCTTTTACCTATTAACTTACCTCGTCCTTTTAGGAAATAGGGTATTTTGGGTAGCTTTTAATTAGTCTGTCCAAGTCATTTACTCTGTCTATGTTAAACAGTCCGTTCTAGAGATACTATTGATGGCTTCGCATTTGTTTATTTTATGAATGGAATACTTTATATTTATGATCCCTTTTCTTATTTTGATTTTTGTTTCTAATTCTTTAAAACTATCATTTCCCAAAATAGCATCGTACGCTGAAAGGTTAGCAATATGAAATATGTTACATTTATTTCTGGTTGGTTAAACTGATTGGCAACTTTGTGGTGTGTAATGCGCTTCCACCTATAGTTACTGCTTTAACCAATTTTTGATTTCGGATCAGATTAGATACTAATTTTGGTTGGATGCTGATCCTGTTTAAACCTAGTGGTATGTTGAGTGATTGGCCGCTCCCTATTTTACACGCGAAACATGGTAATAAGGAATCTGTTATTCTAAAAAATTTGATGATGAATAGCTTATGGTATTTTAATTAGTTTCCCCATGTTCGGTATATTCGTACAAGTGTACGTATTGAAATGTACACAATTAAATAAAACACTTTGTTTAGTTTAGTCGATATCAATATTTATTAATTTACTTTTCTGGGCACTTTAACTTGTTTCACTCACTAAGGTTCAGAGAAAAGTAAGGCTAAACTATAAAAGCATTTCAGCATCAAAACTGAAAATAACAAAAGCCTACTTGGTCATTGTACCTTTTGTATGAATGAGTGTTTGTGTGTATTTCAACACTCATTATTCCAACAGTACGCATATCCTTCTTGACTCTCGTAGTCTTACAAAGCTTGTTTTAGTTCTCTTCTTCGGCCTGAATAGCAAATGTATCCTGTCTTTTGTCTGTTTGAGTCATGGTAATGGAGCTCTTTTGTCTACTTCGAATTGTGGTCTATTCATATAATTGAATATTCTTGATCGGAGGATTGGTCAACATTCATAAGCTCTCGCCACAGTTTACGCTTATGATCTGTTACCGATATTCAGTTACCTTGTTATTCGTTATTTAATTTTCGAATGAATTGAATCTTGGCTGCTCCAGTTCATGATGACATAGGTACGTTTTCGGTCGTTGTCTACCAGCATGTCTAAAAGAGCTGCAAAACTGCTCAATGAAGAGCTTGGCCGAGGTGACAGCGCACATCCGGAGATCGGTCTTTCCCCTCTAGGAAGATGCCTATTTACCTATTTAATGTTAAACGCTCAGTTTAAGGCTACTACTAACGCATTTCAGCCATTATCTGTCTCTAGTAAACTTGCGCATGATCTCGTTAAGACCGTATATACTTCGCTTTTTTTTGTTTTATCTTCTTTGCTGCCATTGTTGTGGCTGAGTATGTTTTTGGTAAACTGCGAACTCTGATTTTCAAGTACATTAGCCGATGCCGCAGCAGTTTACCTGCTAGTTTAGCCGTTAAAGGAATAACTACATTGGGTTCATTGCTTTAAGGCCTTGGCTCGCTGCTGCATCCTGTCTGCGCACTCGTGTCTGTTTTGAAACGCTTTCGCATCGTGCAGTCATGTTTTATATATTCTCATATATATATTTTTTATTTAATCACATATACAATCACATTGTAACACTTTGTTGCAATCATAAATATTTCCATTGAAAACAATGGATTTATTCAAAACATAAACGCAAGTCAGTGGCTCGAGCAAATCTATTATGATAGGCCAATTGATGGCTGTACGGCAAAGTGGTGACCATGCATCTCGGGGCCAATTTCCGTGGTTGCTATGTACAAGAACTACACAGCTGCACGGGCTCAAGAGACATTGTCCTTTCAATCATACAAGATTTTCCTTGAAATTTTCTTTGTAGTCTTAACATTACGGCCGACTTTTCTTTGTCTTGCTTGTGTACTTGTGTATTTTGGTATATTCTTGTCGGGCACTCGCGATAAGAAAACTCCTGATTGTTACTTGGAGCAGGGTCTCGACAGTTATTCAACACTTTTCATTTGACTGTGGTGTGAGGCGCCCACTAAGGTAGCCACCCCACAGTTCATAATTATAATTATAGGGTATAAGCATTGTATAGCATATAAGCATTGTATTCGTAATAAGAACTGTTAAGGCAAGGTGCCGATGTATTGAAGCTAATTAAGGGCAAGGATCCCAGTTTGAATTAAACCGCCGGCCGCCGCTGCAACCGTGCGTTGCTGATCGGTTGCTCAACACTGCCTTCGAGAGCGCAGCTTCAATTCGGCGGCGAAGAGCGAAAGCTCCGAAGCGAGGCTGCGAAAGCTCGCGGCGAAGTTGAGCGGCCGAGGCAAGCGCACGGCTCGCTAGCGAGCGAGCCGGCACTTTTTGGACAACGATCAGAGTGAGTAGACGTGTCGAGAAAAGGAGCGCGAGTGATAACAGTGAGGTGTCCAGCGGAGCGCTAGGGCTCCAAGGCAGGGCGGCAGGGCCTTAGTTTACGAGATCCAAGAGGGAAAAGTTAATAAAACTAATAAATAAAGTGTATGTAATCAAAGTAATGGAAAGAAATGCTGATCTTTTTTGTCCTTATTTGTGCTAAACATCGGAAATTGCCGAGGTTCACCAAAAACCTACGGGGATAGTGTGGTTGGTGCGAGGCCAAGGCCCGATGGTGTAGATGGTGCGAGCCTGTAGCCTCCTAGTGTATTTAGTGCGAGGCCAAGGCCCGCTAGCGTAGTTGGTGCGAGGCCAAAGCCCGCTAGTGTAGATGGTGGGAGGCTACATCCTTCTAGAATAGGTAGTACGGGGCTGCGACCCAGTAAAGTAGGTGTTGTGGACATAGAGAAACAGGTATGGTTAGGTCGGTACGTTCATTTTTCCACCCCCTTAAACTCTCAATCCTAGCGAACTTAAATGTCTTGTAAGTCGCTGGGCCTGGTAAGACTGAGACTCATACCCCGGCCAATAGCTTCCTTATAAGTGGCGCCCGAGCAGGGACCTGAGTCGTTTGAGGGCGTGGCATATCGGCGGCTTAAAACCCCGCGGGGGCGCCCAATTAGGTGAAAAAAAAAAATGTAAAGGGTACTTGTAGTCGGGCACACCATAGAGAGTGGGTACCCTGGTAGAGAGCAAGAGAAAAAAATACCTCGCACATGGGCAAATGAAAAGAACAGGGTGTTGATTAGTCGAGCATACTCCAGAGAATTCGTTTCATATCCTGTGTTAGGCAGAAATAAACACCTGCACAATCTAGGCGACCTAAAATGTGTGCAGGATCGAGCGCATAGAGTGAATATCGGGAAAATAACGGCGATCGAAAACAGGCGACAGCGAGACCAGGCTTGCACACGTGTGCATAGACGCGCGCCGCAGCCGACGTCGGCGTCGAAGGGCGTTAAGGCGTTGCGACAGAGGCTGTACAGTGGGACAAATTCAACTCGCATGCGGTGAAAAGTTGAATTCGTCTGTACAGCCAACGCAAGCAATGAGAACGGGTGTGTTGAAAACTAAACAAAACGGAGTGAACTATAAAATAATGAAATTAAAGGCAAGTTAAAGGAACGAGAAGTTAAAGTTGAGGGAAAAGTGACTGATTTTGTTTTATTGTTTTGGTGGCGTGACCGGGGGAAAAAAAAAAGAAAATAATATAAGAATAACAAAATATATATTAAAAATATATATTAAAAAATTCGGATAATAATAACAATTGTCAGTAATTGGTGAAGTTTTTTGTTAAAACAATAATGACCAAAAGGATAAATAATAATTATTATTGACTAAAAAAAAAAAAACAGAGTGAGTGGAAAGCTCAAAATGAAAACCCGTGGGTAGGCGTGCGTTGGATCCACCAGCGACGCAAGGACGACGACCCTAACCGTATTCTCGGTCGGAGGTTAGGCCTTTCACAAAAGTTTCGGAACAAGTTCGGAAGTGAGGCATGATGGCCGCTCCGACCCCCTCGGGTTCTTGGAGGACCTAGAAAAACGAGCCATTACGGATGGTATCGCCCTCGATCTATTGCCCCGGGTATTGAGCGAGGTGTTCTGCGACAGGGCCGCTCGGTGGTTCTTGAGCAGCGGGCTTAGAGATGTGCCATGGTCGGTGCTCAGGAAGGGCTTCTTGTAGTTCTTCCTGCCCCCACGCTACTTCGAAAGGCTTGAGGACGAAATCCGGTCCCGCAAGCAATGCGTGGGGGAGGAATTCAAGGAGTACCTGATAGAGCTGAGAGCTCTGATGCATCACGCCGGATACGAACCGGCACAGGAGTTGCACCGGATCTACGAAAACGCCGCTCCCGAATACAAACATTATGCAAGATTTTTCCACACTGTCCCACCTGACTCAGCTCGCTATTAGCGAGCGGAATACTCCGGAAGCAGGGCAGGGAGCCAGGTGGTCACGAGCTCAAGTAGCGCGGAGTGGGAAAGGACGGTACAGCCCCCGGGGGACACCATAACCAATTGCGGTCTACTCCCATCGGATCCGGAGCGATCGGTGTGGAAAGACAAGTCTCCTCCCCGCCGGCAACGGCCACTGCGGAAGTGGCCCACCGGATGATGAGCCAAGAGGCCGGAACCGGGTGCGATCCACGACGAGCGTGCCGTAGGTGTGCACAGGAGGGGCACTTTGCCAGGGAATGTCCCAACGCGCCCGTTTTGTTTTGTTGGGTATGAGGACAGCGGGGCAGAATTAGCCAGGATTGTTGTCACTGCACGGAAGCGGAAAGCGGGCAACGGCGTCGCTCAGGTCAGGGTCGGGTCGACGCCGACCCACACGGGACTCGGTAGTAGTACACCCGCTTAAGGTGGAGGGTGGCCGGATCGTCGCCAGGGTGGAGATTGGCGGGCGGGAGCTGCCTGCTACTATCGATACAGGGGCCACTCGCAGCTTCATGAGTGAAGACGCAAGTGGGCAATTCGGGGGAGAGTGGAGAACGAACAGGCGCGCATTCGTCTGGCAGATGGGTTCGCGCTCGAAGTTGGGAAGGCATTGACGATAGACGTTGGCCTAGCGGGGAAGGTGGTCAGCATGTTGATGCTTATCATGCCCGCAATGCTGGACCACGTCATTCTAGCGATGGACTTCTTGGGTGCAATGTGCAATACGATACGCTGCAGCGAGGCGGAGCTGGTCCTAGAGTGGCTGACGTCTCCGACCGCGGGGCCTGAAACCAGGGAAGAGCCGAAACAAGGCCTCTCGCGCCAAGGAGCGGGAGTGCCTGCTCGGCAAGCGTTGGTAGAAGAGACGAAGAAAGAACCGAAAGAGGGCCTCTCGCGCTAAGGAGCGGAAGTGCCTGCTCGGCAACCGATGGTAGAAGTTACCAAGAAGGAACCGAAGGAAGGACTCCCAGGTCATGAAAGGGGAGCATCTGCTCGGCAACAGGGAGAGGATACCATGAAGGAACCGAAGGAAGGCCTCCCAGGTCAGGAAAGGGGAGCACCTGATCGGCAATAGAGAGAGCATACCAAGAAGGAACCGAAGGAAGGCCTCCCAGGTCATGAAAGGGGAGCACCTGCTCGGCAACAGAGAGAGGATACCATGAAGGAAACGAAGGAAGGCCTCCCAAGTCATGAAAGGGGAGCACCTGCTCGGCAACAGGGAGAGGATACCAAAAGAGAACCGGAGAAGGGCCTCCCAGGTCAGGAAGAGGGAGCACCTACCGGCAACCGATGGAAAGAGGAACGAGGATGGGAACATCAAAGGGGTCTCGCGCAGGATTGGACCAAACGCTTAAAGAGGAGGCGGCACGGAAAGGTGCCAGATAACAGAGGGATTGGGAGCAATGGCTAGAATCCATGCGGACACAGGGGATCAGGAGCGACTGCCAGAGGGGAGCGATCATGGAGTTCTATCTGGTTGGAGTGATACCCGGAGGTGGCGGGACGCGAAGCGAGCCCAGCATCGAAAAGGCAGAGTGGCCAGCGGATCGGGATGCGGAACTTAGGGAGCTCATGGAGTCGGAACTGGCACTCTTTGAGGGGCTGTAGGGGGTCTCGCATATCGCGGAGCACAAGATCCGGCTAAAGGACGATAAGCCTTTAAAACAGCGATATTATCCGAAGAATCCGGCCATGCAGAGGGTGATTGACGAACAGGTAGATGAGATGATCCGGGCAGGTGCCATCGAGCCGTCGCGTAGTCCGCAAAAAGATGACTGGCGAATGGCGCATGTGCATCGACTACCATCAACTCAACGCGCATTCCATCCCAGATGCTTACCCTGTTCGCAGGATTAATCACATCCTTGAGCGGTTGCGTCACGGCCGGTTCATCTCCACTCTGGATTTGAAGCACGGGTACTGGCAGATACCGATGGCGGCCGATAGTCGGGAATGTACGGCCTTCACGGTCCCCGGAAGAGGTCTTTTCCAATAGCGGGTGATGCCATTCGGTTTGTACTCGGCGTGTGCGACCTTCCAGCGAGCCTTAGACATAGGGCCAGAAATGGAGCCTCGTGCGTTCGCCTACCTAGACGACATCATGGTAATAGCGGCAATGAAAGAGCAACATGTAGAGAACTTGAAGGAGGTGTTCCGCCGTTTAAGGTCGGCTAATCTCAGGCTGAATAGGAAGAAGTGCAGTTTCTTCCGGGAGAGGTTGGTCTACCTAGGACATGTCATTTGTGGGGAAGGAATACGTACCGATCCAGAGAAGGTGGAGGCGAGGGCTTCGTTCTAAACTTCGCAACTTAGGAACAACCTTTAACAGCGCTCTTAAAGCAGTGGCGGAAATGGGCCTGGGATCAATAACAGGAGGAGGCATTGCGTCAATTGAAGGACAGCTTGACAACTACCCTTGTGATGGCTTGTCCAGACTTTTCCACCAGATTCGTCCTACAGACTGACGCGGGCGAGTACGGCCTCGGCGCAGTGCTGACGCAGACGATAGAAGGGCAGGAGTGGATTATAACGTACGCGAGTAGAAAGTTGCTGAAGGCCGAAGTGAACTATTCCGCCACCGTGAAAGAGTGCCTGGCAATCGTTTGGTCGATACGGAAGCTGCGTTACTACCTATAAGGGTACCGTTTCAACGTGATAACGGATCATCTGGCACTTAAGTGGCTCAACTCGATCGAGAGCCCTTCAGGCAGGATCGCGCGATGGGCACTGGAGCTACAACAGTTCCAATTCGACGTCCACCGTCGAGGGAAGCTCAACGTCGTGGCCGACGCACTATCAAGACATCCTCTAGAGACCTGTCAACAAGCAGTGGTAGCTGAGTCACCCTGCAAGTGGGTCGCGAGTATGCGTACTAGAATCGCCGAGGAGCCGGCCAAGTTCCCGGACTACATAGAAGAGAATAGGCAGCTATATAGGCATTTGGGCCACCGGACGGACGACGAAGACTACATTCCCTGGAAGCTATGTGTGGCTAGTGGTCAACGGCAGAGGGTATTGGCGGAATGTCATGATGCTCCCACGGCCGGTCATCAAGGCGTGAGGAAAACAGTGTGGAGGCTAGCCCAAAGGTACTACTGGATATGTATGTTCCGTGACGACGCCAAGTACGTGAAGTGTTGCGAAACCTGCCAAAAGTTCAAACCGGCTGGACGAATGCTGACGAGGCAGGTAGCGGAGCCAATGGCAGTACTCTGTGACAACTTCGTTGGGCCCCTTCCACGCTCGAAACACGGCAACACAATGCTATTGGTGTTTCATGATGCCTTTTCAAGTGGGTGGAACTGGTTCCTCTTAGAAGAGCCACGGTGACACACCTGCAAACCGCGTTCCGAGATAGGATTCTAAAAAAGTTCGGCGTACCCAGGAGGTTCGTGTGCGACAACGGAGTACAATTTACAAGCCGTAGTTTCAAGGCTTTTCTGGAGTCTTTGGGCGTAGAGGTTCAGTAAACCGCCCCGCAAGAAAATCCTGCCGAGAGGACCAATAGGACCGTGAAGACCCGGACCCAATGGACGTGGAAGAAGGGCGTTAACAGCAGACCTAACTGAAAAGAATAAGTTAACAATAGATAGAGGTTCCATATATTGTGAGCTGCACTGCTAGGACAGGGAATAACATAAGCAACCGATAGGCGATAAGTTAGTTGAATACCCAAAAGTCGTCGCCACAAACGCCGTGTGGAAGCGACGGTATCGTCGTCGAAGTAAGGGGCGGGGGGTGTGAGGCGCTCACTAGGTAGCCACCCCACAGTTCATAATTATAATTATAGGGTATAAGCATTGTATAGCATATAAGCATTGTATTATTAATAAGAACTGTTAAGGCAAGGTGCCGATGTATTGAAGCTAATTAAGGGCAAGGATCCCAGTTTGAATTAAACCGCCGGCCGCCGCAACCGTGCGTTGCTGATCGGTTGCTCAACACTGCCTTCGAGAGCGCAGCTTCAATTCGGCGGCGAAGAGCGAAAGCTCCGAAGCGAGGCTGCGAAAGCTCGCGGCGAAGTTGAGCGGCTGCGGCAAGCGCACGGCTCGCTAGCGAGCGAGCCGGCACTTTTTGGACAACGATCAGAGTGAGTAGACGTGTCGAGAAAAGGAGCGCGAGTGATAACAGTGAGGTGTCCAGCGAAGCGCTAGGGCTCCAAGGCAGTGCGGCAGGGCCTTAGTTTAGGAGATCCAAGAGGGAAAAGTTAATAAAACTAATAAATAAAGTGTATGTAATCAAAGTAATGGAAAGAAATGCTGATCTTTTTTGTGCTTATTTGTGCTAAACATCGGAAATAACCGAGGTTCACCAAAACCTACGGGGATAGTGTGGTTGGTGCGAGGCCAAGGCCCGATGGTGTAGATGGTGCGAGCCTGTAGCCTCCTAGTGTATTTAGTGCGAGGCCAAGGCCCGCTGGCGTAGTTGGTGCGAGGCCAAAGCCCGCTAGTGTAGATGGTGGGAGGCTACATCCTTCTAGAATAGGTAGTACGGGGCTGCGACCCAGTAAAGTAGGTGTTGTGGACATAGAGAAAGAGGTATGGTTAGGTCGGTACATTCACTTTTCCACCCCCCTAAACTCTCAATCCTAGCGAACTTATAAATGTCTTGTAAGTCGCTGGGCCTGGTAAGACTGAGACTCATACCCCGGCCAATAGCTTCCTTACAGTGGCTACAAAACGACCTTTTTCGATGCATTTAACGATGCATTTCGTTGTTCACTTCATACAGCTCTGTACTGCTGAGAAGTTGAATACTCTTAAAGAAAACACTTTTATATTATGTTTTTTCACACGCCATATTAAACGACCTATTAGAAGAGCTGCTGTGGCCCGGAAAGCAATCGGGGACTGGTGCCGATCCGACCAAGAAACAGCAGATGGCAATGCAGAGCACCTTCATGACTCATTCACGCTGCTCATTGGCGGACAAAGCGGACACTATCAGATTCTTGGAGCTAGCAAGTTTGGGTGACACACGCATCGCATCAGCATACCTAGACGAGATTGAGAAGAAGCGATAAAAATGCTTCCTAAAAACTGTATCCAGTTGCTGACCAACGTTATTAACCGATGCTTTGAGGTTGGACATTTCCCTTCCAAGTGGAAACGAGCTGAGGTTATTTTAATACCAAAGCCTAGTAAGCCTGAGGCAGATCTCTCCTCCTATCGTCCCATTACTGGCTGCTCTCTCTAAATTGCTCGAAAGAGTTTATTTACGTATACTGTTGCCAGTATTGAACGAGGCTGGTTTGATCCCAGACCATCAGTTCGGCTTCAGGCGCCTCCACGGAACACCGGTACAGTGCCATAAGATCGTAGAGCAAATAATAATTCAAAGAAAAGAAGTAATGCTGTGCGGTCATGCTAGACGTGAAGCAAGCCTTTAATAGGGTATGGAACTCCAGTCTACTGCATAAGCTTAAGGAAAACTTACCAGCATCCTACTTCGATTTTCTTAAATGCTACATCTCCTGCTGACAGTTTTACACTAAGAAAGCAGACTGAAAACAAGCTGGAAAAATACTACTGGTTGATCGGCAGGCAGTCCAATTGAAGCTTCTCGTTAAGCTTTTAGTTTAAAAATCAATTATCAAGCCAACATGGACTTACATCATCCATCTTTAGGGTACCGCCAGTAGAAGCAACATGTGCATTAGTCAGCGATTTCAACATAAAACTTCGCGTATTTGATCTAACGCGCATATTTACCATGGAAATAAGGTAATTCACAGCCAGCTAAATATTCCTTGGCTAAAAGAGGTTATTGCCAAGCTGAGTTATCGCTACATCGCCAGACTAGGCAACAGCTCAACAACAAGGCGGCTCAAAAGGAAACACCCTCTTGATCTCCCCCAAAGAATCTAACTCCACATATTCCACTGCTACTTAACTGTCAACGTTCACAGAAAACATTTAATTATTGCCCAAAAAGATTTAAAAAGATAATTGCAGATTTTAAAAAAAATAATAATTATGAAAAAAAAAAAAAATAATATATATAAATATTGAGTTTTTAAATGTTTTAAGAAATTCTACTTTCTACATCATCAAAATTATTTCTATACATTTAACTAATATGTTGTTCTTTCTTACCAACATTCATTTACAGGTTCGCCGGTTAATTTGTCATGTAATTATATAGGAGTAAAGTCTGACCCTAAGAAAGGAGTTTATCTTTATGAAGTACGATTCAATCCTCCTGTTGATTCCATTCATTTAAGAATGAAGTATTTAAATGAACACAAAAACCAATTTGGAGGAGCTAAAACCTTTGATGGATCCATCCTGTACTTACCGATTTTATTAGAAAGGGAATTGACAACTTTTGTTTCCAAAAATGTTGATAATAAGGATATTGAAATAAGACTTCTGTTTAAAAAAAAAGAGTCCCTTAAAAATTGTATACAATTGTACAATATATTATTTGACCGCGTCATGAAAACTTTAAATTATGTTAAATTTGATCGAAAGCATTTTGATCCCTCACGACCAAAAGTTATTCCCATGGCGAAGTTAGAAGTTTGGCCGGGTTATGTTATTGCTGTCGATGAATTCGACGGTGGTTTAATGCTGTGCTGCGATGTATCACATCGTTTACTATGTCAAAAAACAGTGTTGGATATGCTAATAGAGATTTATCAACACAACAAGATGAATTACCAAGACAAAGCAAAAAAATATTTAGTTGGAAGCATAGTTTTAACTCGATATAATAATCGGATGTATAGAATTGATGATATATGCTTTTCCCAAAATCCACATTCAGAATTTGAAACAAGAACGGGATCTCTTAGCTACGTTGAATACTACAAAAACCACCATAATATTTACATTAAAGACGACAAGCAACCATTACTTATAAGCTTAAAACAAATAAGGAAAGAGAAAACTGTCAATACAGAAAACATACAGTTTTGCTTAATCCCTGAACTTTGTTACCTTACCGGCCTACAAGATGAAATTCGGTCGGACAAAAAACTAATGCGTGAAATAGCAACTTTCACTAGTGTTACTCCAAATCAGCGTATTCTAGCTCTTGATAAATATTTTAAAAATGTATCTGAAAACGACGAAGCGAAAGAAATCCTCGAAAACTGGGGCTTATCGCTCTTTAAAAATTATCATAATGCAATTGGTCGCAAAATGGATCCAGAGCAAATATTTTTTGCTAACCAATGCATTTCAGCTGGTCATAAGGCAGACTTTTCAAAAGATGCCATAAGCAATGAAATGCTAGAAGTTAAACATATAAAAAGTTGGATCGTTATTCACCAAAAAACTGATGTCCGATCGGCAAAAATGTTTTTAGCTAACGTAGAACGATGCTGCGAAGCTTTTGGAATGAGCATATGTAAGCCAACTATAATTACATTAGAACAAGATAGAGTGGATACATATGTTGATGCTTTACGACGAAACATTAGTACTCAAACCCAAATAGTCGTTTGTATATGTCCGAATATCAGAGATGACAGATATAGTGCTATAAAGAAAATTTGCTGCTCGGAGCTACCGGTCGCATCACAGGTAATAAATTGATTGATAAATAAATATATACTTTAATTTCCTCGCATTAGATTTGTTAAAGTTAGTGCGGTAACCGAAGGCAATGTACATTTAGCCTGAAGACGAAAAGATTTAAAATCGTAGCTAAGTAATGAATAAAATCGGATGAGTTAAGAGATGGTATAGAAATGAAAGGAACTACCAATAAGAAAGCGAAAGTTGGGGATTTAATTAGAGCTGGGCAACAATAAAAGGGGTATTATCTATTATTTATCTACGAATGTCATTGTTGCGTCGTGCTGACCCAATATTCAGTAGAGATTCGGCTGCACATAGGATTTTAAAAAAAATTTTCCAGCCTGTAGGCGATACATTCGAAACCGACACATTTTTGCAATAATATTACTTGGCTTTGTTATTCAACGGAATACTACATTTTCAAATTTTAAAAAAGAATTTCTCTAAATGTATGCTACAAAGAAATTGATCGATCCACAGAAGCTTAAACGGGTAGAATTAATAAAATTATATACTGTTTTATTAAAATCGATGATATCTTTGTTCAGGTTTTTTATTTTTGGCCATGCTCATGGGTGTAAGCGATGCATAAAGTGTACCTGAGAAGGCTGTCAACATCTTCATTTTGCCTAATTCGTGAATCAATTAACAGTTTGAGTGCATTTAATTTAAAATCATTCTCATTCTATTGAAATACTGTAAACTCTTTGAAACAGTAGTCAATAGGATACCTCGCGCGAAACAGATTATGCTTACAATTTCAAAAACTGCCTTAGACTTAATGAATTCTTGTATGTCGAATAGTAGTCAAGCTCTTGTAGCATTATCCATTCAGAAATATTAGCATAGACTTAAAAGATTTTGATTTTTTACCGAGACAACCTCAGTAAAAAACTATTTGAAAATGTGTTTAAAGTCCATCGTGTAAGGAACAACCAGTTGAAATCAACGGATTCTGCCCAAAAAAAAGTATGTTTTTTAAACATTTAACCCGCAAGTCCATACAAGAGCGTTGAATTTTGCCTAAAACGTATCAAAACAAGTAAAAGGGTCTAGTCGGGAGCTCCCGACTAGAGAAAACCCTGAAACCTTTTATTCAACACCAAATACAGTTCGCGCAACGCGCTCGTTTGAAGTGATAAAGAAAACGAGAAAGAAAGGCTTTTTTTCATAATGCTTATAGTGCTTTGCCCGTATCTAAGAAGCACAGGGAAAATAGTTAATGCCGAGTTTGGGCAAGATATCTGGATAAACAAAATGTTTTTTCATACAACTAAATTTTGCATATATATGAGGAGTAAAGTGAAATTAATAAATGCCGAGTTTGGGCAAGATATCTTGAAAAAACCGAAATGTTTTTTCATTTTTTCATTTCATCTAAGAGCGTTGAATTTTGCCTAAAACGTGTCAAAACCAAGTAAGAGGGTCTAGTCGGGAGCTCCCGACTAGAGAATACCTTGAAACCTGAAACCGCGCCACGAGCTCGTTTGAAGTAATAGAGAAAAATAAAAAAAAAAAATTTCCCTTGGCAGGGTTCGAACTTGCAACTGACCTAATTAGTTGCTGACGACACTACTCAATAGCCACACCATCTCAAAAAAATAATAAAATAGTTTCCGACTCATAGCACCACTTGTTATGTCTCTACTCAACAGCCACACCAATTATTAAGTATTATTGAGAAAAAACGAACTGAAACAGCACAGAAACAATCGCAATTACAATGCTGTTGATAGAATTCGAAGAAGACGCACATGAATGTGTGTGTACATGTACACAGAAATTCTTGAAGGTTTCGCTAGCTGCCCCATCCAATTGCGTAGTACAACACATAACGTTTGGGTCTTTCTTACCCGATCTTAATGAAATTTTCTACAGTATATCTTATTGTGACATAGAATATTTGCGTATTCTCAAAAAGCTAATTGCATTAAAATTGTGGCTTAAATTTGTGGGCAATACAAGTTGAGTTGTTAACTTGATTTACAGCTCTGCGGTGGTAGCGGGGAGGTAGCGATGGGTGTAAAATGAAAGATACTTGATATATATAATTATATTCTAGAAGCAACATATCAGTTTGGTGACTCTAGCTCTTAATATTTACCCAATTCGCTCAAGAGAACAGGATGTGGATATTGATTTTTATCGATTTCTTGGAAACGGAGTAAGTTATCGATTATCGCAAACAAACTCGATCTACGCAGGCACTAGGAGGACCTACATCCAAAATTTCGATTAGTTTCTAGCTCTTATAGGTTCTGATATCCTTGTGTTCATACATACGGACAGACGGACATGCCTAGATCGACTCGGCTATTGATGCTGATCAAGAATATATATACTTTATGGGGCGGAGATGCTTCCTTCTGCCTGTTACATACATTTACACAAATACATAATACCCTCTTTAACCCATTTTAATGGGTTCAAGGTATAAATATTCCTATTGGAACCACATTAATATTTTGAGATTTAATATTCGGGCTACTCTTATTTTTGCGAATAAACAAATGTCCCTGGACACAATAACGACTTCTGCATAATTGTATCAAGATCGGTTAAAAAACAGAGAGGCTATAAAGATTTAAATATATTTTAATAAATTCACCACTGGTCGAGTGCCTGAGCTTCCCTGTTAAACTTTTGAACTTTTTTCTGCGCATACAGATAAAAATACACTTAATACACACAAAAGTGGCGCTTTTTATGTTGGCCTAAAGTAACTTCAATATTTATCGTCCGATAAAGCTTGGAATATTCAGATGAATTAATGGGAATTATAGAATTCTGATTTCAATACAAAAGGAGTTAATACACAAACAAATAAAAACGGATGATCCGCTCAGCTCGTCTTATAACGATGAATCTATATTATATAATGTCGGCAGTGCGCTCTTCAAATGCATACATTTGTACATATAAATACATATGCACGCGTGAACTTCCAAAGTTTATTGCAAAAATATAATATGCACATCTTTTTTAGCTGTTTGGTATAAGAGAACTAAGATGCTAAAAGATAGATACTGTGTTTAAATTTTTGACTAAAAAGATAACAAATCAATCAATAAAAAACTATAATAAAGAAAATTTTTGAACTCGAAAATTTATAAATTACTATTTCAATAAATAATAATCTGATATGTTAAGATACCGACCGATTGATCATGTTAAAGAATCTAATACTAATGAAATTGAGCTCATAAAATAGATACACGAACATAGCTTTATAGACGGCTGTGAATGATGAATAATATGTAAACTTAAGGTGTTAGTGCTTGAAGAGAAAGAGGAACACTTCAAAAAAAAAAAAAAAGTACAAGATTTTGGTTAAAATTTGTATTATAGTGCTATTATCTAAGCGGCGTACATTCAGGGCATATATGTATGCGAATTCGTTTCGCAGTATAACTGCCTTGAACTTAAACTGACATGCATGTCAGGCTATATATTTGTTTTCCACAATTTAATATACTTCAGTAATGTAGTGTATATTTAAAGGTAATAAATTCAAGGACGTTATCCAACGAAACGAAAAATCGTTCCATTGTCCAAAAGATTATTTTGCAAATGAATTGCAAAATAGGAGGATCATTGTGGACTGTAAAAATTCCCTTTAAAAATGTAATGATCTGTGGAATCGACTCATATCATGATCCTCGTCAAAAGGGAAGCTCTGTAGCTGGTATGTTAAATAATAATATTGATAAAATTTAATTCATAATATCGTAAATATTATTGCAGCATTAGTAGCTTCGCTAAACTCATCTTATACGCATTGGTACAGTAAAGCTGTTATACAAACTAAAAAGGAAGAGATTGTTAATGGACTTACCTCGTCTTTTGAAGCTGCACTAGAATGCTATAAGACACGAAATGGTTACTTCCCTGATAATGTTATAATTTACAGGTATGAGTACTTTTTATTAAAAGTAAATGTATTATTACTAAAACAAAAACTGTGTCAACACTTAACGTTCGAAAATTAGGTTTTAATATACTTCAAATTACTTTAACCGTTGTGCGCCAACTTAACTTTCTAATAGTATTTCCAAAAATTTGCTTGTTAACTAATGGAGAGTGCTAGTTGACTATCGTAGTTGGACGCTGTTAGCATTTTTTTTTACCGCTAGTGAATAGATCTAGCTCGGAGCTTGAGAAGCTTGACAACCTGAACAGTCTAAGAAGGGCTCCAGTTCATGCAAGTAAGGGGCTCTAGTCGGGAGCTCCCGACTAGAGGATACCCTGGACCTTAAAAAAAAGTTCCCTCGGTAGCGCTCGAACTCGCAGCAAACCACCCCACTTGCCGCCGCCTCTAATCAACAGCCACACCAATAATTGAGTTCCAATAAGAAAAACAAAACAGATAAAAATAGCACCACAGAACACAATTTAATCGCATTTGCAATGCTGTTGAGATAATTAAAAAAACATGCGTATTAATGTATGCTGCCGCTGACATGTGGGATGCCAATATATATATATATATAGCTACATGTTTTCTTCAATAAATTCTGTGCTTCTTAACCGATCTTAATAAAAATTTTGAGACACTATCTTATTATACTACAGAATATTTGTATATTCTCAAAAAGAAATATAATAATATATCAAATATACAAACTATTCTAGAAACTGCTCGAACCAATTTCGGTATCGATTTGGATTGATTACTTGGAAGCGAAGCAAGATATCGATTATCGGAAACAAACTCGTACTGCCCGGGCATTAGGCCTACGTTTCGAATTTCAAGTCTTTATCTCTTATAGTCTCTGAGATCCTTGCGTTCATACATACGGACGGGCGGATAGACAGACAGGCATGGCTAGATCGACTCTGCTATTGATGCTGCTAAAGAATATATATACTTTATGGGATCACTGATCTTCGTAGCATGAAATACATACTCACCATTTGAACCCAATTAGAAACAAGAGGTTCTAGTCGGGAGCTCCCGACTAGGGGATACCCTGAACCCTCTTATTCCAACACCAAATAAATTAATAAAAAAGGTTCCCTTGGCAGGGCTCGAACTCGCGACTGACCGCACCACTAGCTATGCCTCTACTGAGCAGCCACACCAACAGTTATGTACTTATGATAAAAAAGGAACTAAAATAAGATTACAAAAAAAAGATGCAACTACCATGCTATTAGAATGCGAAGCAGACGCGCATGAATGTGTGTGTGTACATGTATACAGAAATTCTTAAAGCTGCTGCCCCATTCAATTGCGCAGTTGCTTCTTTATAAAATTTTCTACAGTATATCTTCTTGTACCATAGAATATTTGTGTATTCTGAATAAGTCAATTGCATTTAAATTGTGGTTTAAATTGGTTGGCAATAAAAGTTGGGTTATTAACTTGATTTATAGGTCTGTGGTGGTAGCGGGGAGTTGGCGATAGGTATTAAATGAAAGATACTTGAAATATCTCGATTTTTATCGATTGCTTGGAAACGGAGTAAGTTATCGATTATCGGAAACAAACTCGATCTGCGCGGGAACTAGAAACATCTACATCTAAAACAGACAGACGGACATGGCTAGATCGACTCGGCTATTGATGCTGATCAAGAATATATATATACTTTATGGGGTCGGAGAAGCTTACTTCTGTCAGTTACATACAGTTGAATTTTGCACAAATACAATATACCCTTATACTCATTTTTAATGGGTTCAGGGTATAAAAATTCGTTGGTGTTTCCGGTTGTTAATAATATTGAAAGTGCAAGTAGTATCGAAATTGTTTTGTAATTCAAGCAGGCGATACAAGTGTTGGAACCGGTAGGATCGAATTACAATACGATTCTAATGCATTTTTATATCAGATATCTTAACCAGCCTAGGCATTTCCTAGTTTTTCTAAGCTCCTTACATGTAAATCTCAATCAACGATCGGTCGATAATTTAGCTCTTATATAAAATACTTTTTTCAAGACATTGACCAATCCCGTTAATTATTAGTTTATATAATACATAAAAGCCATTTTATTAATATTGCAGTACTATATTTTAAAGAATTATAAGAAGAATCGATCGAAAAATGATTTGTATAATATATATTATATGTTGTATATTATATTTATTTGTTTGTTCATCAAACTCGGCATTCCCTTTTTTTTACTCATAATATATAATTTTAGCTTGGTAGAGAGGAAAGAAAATTGTCTTACTGTGATATTATCTAGATTTTGTTACGTAAAAAAATTACTAAGCCAAGAAATAAAAACTTGGCGCACAAATTTGAGGTCTAGATTCGCTTTTTTGTTATTAGCAGCCTCATCTGCCTTCCTCAAAAAGGGATCTGCAAACAAAAAAAAAAAGATGCTTTTATAAACTCACCTTTATAATTCGTAAAGTATTATAAATGTGTTATTTTATATCTTTGTCGTTGGCAAATGCATTTGTTATAACCTGAACTTGTTAAGAATGGATAAAAATGGTATAATGTATTTGTGCAAATCTATGTAACAGGCAAATGGAAGCATCTCCGGCCCCATAAAGTATATATATTCTTGATCAGCATCAAAAGCCGAGTCGATCTAGCCATGTCCGTCTGTCAGTATGAACGCAAGGATCTTAGAACCTATGAGCTGGAGATTTGAATTTGTTTCCGATAATTGATAACTTGCCACGGTTATCGGTTATCGATTACTTGAATCGATAAACATTGATATCGAAATCCTTTTTAGCAAGTTTGCTAAATAATAAGAGCTAGAACCACCAAACTTGACATGTATCTTTTAGAATAGTACTAATATATATATATATATATATATGTATATATATATATATATATATACATATATATATTCAAGTACCTTTCATTTTACAACCATCCCCCCTTCTCGATTTTACCCCATAGCTATAAATCAAGTTAATAAACAAACTTGTACTTAAGCCACAATTTTAATGCAATTGACTTTTTGACAATTGATCTTGATCGCTTAGGAAACATAAATGATATTAAGAAAACGTTTTTGGCTACATGCGTAAATTGCATGAATTTCTGTATACATTCATGCGCGTCATCTTTGAATTCTATCAACAGTATTGCAATTGCGATTGTATTTTTTTCTGCGCTGCTATTTTAATCCTTTTTTTCTCATTAAGCCTCAATTATTGGTTTGGCTGTTGAGTAGAGGCGGCAGCAAGCAATGCGGTCAGTTGCGAGTTCAAAAATTTGTATAACTACTAAAGCAAACGAGCGCATAGCGCGAGCTGCATTTGGTGTTGGTAGAAGTTGTTAGTTCAGAGTATCCCCTATTTTACTTTTAATTATTTGTTGTTTCGCTGCCTTGATCGCAGTCTGTAGCGCAGCTTGTTGCGCTGTCCCTTTTCTGTTCTCATATACACGCGCCGAGTCTGCGTTGCAGAGAGCGTCTTATCTGGCTGTTGCTAAATCCTTGCGTCTGGTTTGATTACCACGCTGCGTACAAGTGCTCAGCTTGTTGGTGTCTGTGCGTAAAGTAAGTCGTCACACATTCTTTGTGGACATTTATGTTAGACGCTAGTTTAATTTGTACTCGTGAGAGTTCCAGCATTACCCGCAGTTAATATGTAATTATTATATTTTTTATTTCAGAGATGGGGTTGGCGATGGTCAGTTGAATGTATGTGCCAAGTACGAAATTCCGCAGTTTGAAGTGTGTAATAAGAGTATTAAAATTACCTTTATAATAGTTCAAAAGCGTAATAATACTCGATTCTTTTCGGTAAGTTATTTAAAACTATATTATCCATATATAAAAAAATACTTTAGTCCCCGATAATAAAATAAATAATGGAGCTCGAATGAATTTGAACAATGATCTTTAGTTTGAGTTTGAGACCGATCGGATGGTAAAGTTTCATAAAAACGTTTTTCGCCAATTCACCGCTGTAGAGTTTTGAGCTGATCTGAAGAGAATGTACAAGCGCCAGAAGATCGTATGTTCTGATTATCTTAACATTAATTTGCTTTATGCCATCTAAAGGGTTTTATTGGCGAAAGATTGCACGTGTCCTAAACCAGTATCTTGAACCAGTGAGCTATATCTGTCGTGACGTCGAAATGACAACAATGTGTACATTATAGTTGTGTTGATGATAGCCAGAATGTTGCTAGTACATACAAAAACTCCCTTTAGTGTTAAAACGCTGATATCTAATGAGTTCGATGTCCTTGATGGTGCCAGCTGAACCATTTTCTTGATGTAGAATCGCGTTGGTAAGTCAAGTAATGTGATGTAATGCAAAACTTTAAAACTTATGCTACACCGCCAGAGGCTGGTTTTCAACTTGAATGTGAAGCCAATTATTGCGAGCGAGCTTACCAAGCCAGATATCCATCAGTGATATGTTTAATATTATATATGGCCATGTCCTGATTTTAGGCACTCAGTTACGCTGCCTGCATCCCAATCGAGAACATAAGACAGAGCTGAGTTTGCATTACAAGAAGTCTGGAAAACAAATTTCTTTTATGTCCATGCTGATGGGTGCTGGAGACACCACAAACCGGAAGTCGTTCAGTGGATGGACAATAAACTTCAAATTATGCCAGGTCCAACTGTTTGATTGTCTTCAATAGCTACAGCATGTGATTCAACTTTAAAGGAACCTACCTAGCAATCTCCTCATAGCCCCGACAGTCAGCAGATCACAACAAAGGTGGGGTTGGGATTGTCTTGAAGTTGGAGAACGGTGTTAAAGTTTGCTAGCGCCTCTGCTCTGGCCATGTTCGGCCTAGACCGCTTCCTGAAGATTATGTTTTAGAGCACTCCTGAGTGCGAATGTTTCGCTTCCACGTCACACTCAAACTTCCATCAGAAATCAACCCTTTAACGATAGTTCGCCCACAAGAACGCTCGTTCGGACTCAGCAATGCAGCAGCTTACGTCGATAAATTCAATGTTACGTGCACTTGGACCACACTACGCCCCACGAAAGACTCGTCCGCAACGACTAAAACGGAGCGCAAGTTGCCTGACTGACTGACTGATTGGTGATCAACGCACAGACAAAACTTTAAGAGCGAGGAAGCTGAAATTTTCAGTGTAGCTACCTTATGTGATGAAGGTGCACGTAAAGACGGGGCTTTGTTTGTGTGAAATCGCCCTCAAACTCATTTTCAAAGATCTATTCAAATTCATTTGAGGGGTGTTTCACACTTCTCGCAAAATGCATCTCTCCTTGGTGGAAATGGGGGTCAAAGATTTGGTGGGTGACGTTTCGTGTTCAAATCTATTTCCAAAGTTCTTTAAGAAGAATCATTTGAGACGTGTCTTACGCGTTTCGCAGAATCCAAGCTTCCTAGGTAGAAGATTCAAAGATTATTTCGGAAAAGTTTTAAGTTATTTTCGATTTGCATCAAACTTATTTTCAAAGCTCAATATAAAAATAATGTAATGAATACGTGTTTCTTCGATTTAGAAAATTCCATCCGCAACTGTGGAAATTTGTTTAAAAAACTTAACATAACTTTTTGGGTGACTATCGATATCAAACTCATTTTCAAAGATCAGAAACTGTTTGACACGCCATCGCAAGGTTCACCGTAATTTGATGGAAAATGCGGGTCAAAGGTTTAATAAACGCACATTTTTTATTCGGCCTCAATATTCTTATCACAAGACTAAGAAGGGCGGAAACCTCTGACGACATTTGGTTCCTTATTCGATGCACTTTAAACATATTTTTGAATATAATTGGAGATCTAGATGGTACGGGTAGATAATATACAAAATTTGTAGCTCAAAAGGTTTCACGGGCAAGGCCGGGCAATACCCGCTAGTCTCTCATATTTTTTCTCTCAGAAGTCGGAAAATGAGCCACCCTGCCAGCTTAGTTACTTCGATTTGAGCTCGATCGAAGCTCTGGTGTTATGGCGCAAAGTATCTATTAGGCGTATTGTCTTCCTGAATTTCCAATAATTGAATTAAGGCAAAAATGCTTATCATCAAGTCACGAAAGTACACGAAATCATTTGGCTCCATACAGCGTACATTCGGATTTGTGTATTTGTGAAGCGTATAAGGAATCATGGACTCAATGTTGCAGATGTTCGTCACGGGACTCGGATCCTTCTTCGGCTTGTACAGAGAACGAACTTGTGGAATGATATCAGGGAGATTCGTTCTCACGGAAATGTGTAAAACCCATCTCATCTTTTGCATCATTCCTGGATGAAGGTGATCTTCTCCGTGTGAGTGGCAGGCTTAGCAATTCGTCTCTAGACTATGCGGAGCAACATCCTAATGTTACGTTTCATGATTGGAATTTAAACCCTGGTCTCCGCGCTCTCCTAGATAGCGAGTCTTCCCAAAGAGCGCGTGGAAGCCTTTCGAGCGTTCACCGTAACGTAAGTCTATTATTGCGGACCTTTCTTCTATAAGTCGGAAGCACCTACGAGGTTCTTATTATACTCGCTTTCAGAGAAACCTGCCCGACTCCTGTCCTGGCCTCTTGTTAGGTTGTCCTCTAACAGCCATCATCGAGCCTAATTTAACCAAACTAAACTACAACCGCTTGTTTGGATGGCAGCGAGTAAGACAGCTGCAACAGGTGTTCTGGCCTCGGTGGAAAGAAGAGTATTTCACCTTGCTGAAACACTGGGCTAAACGGCGTACTCAAGCATTAGCGTTGTGCGTCAATAACATGCTCCTCGTCAAGGATGAAACATCTAAGTCCTAGGAAGGTTGAAGTATCTCGTGTAGCCGATATATGAACCACACCTGGACTCATGCAAAGAGCCGTAAACAAGTTGTGTCTCCTGCCTCTTAATAAGTCTGTTGAATGTCATGCTTTTAGGAGTATGTTTGACTCTGCAATAGTCGCAATTAGCGTTAGCAAACATTAAAGGACGTACACGAAGTTTAGCGAAACATCTGTTCATTGAATAGCTTAATATCTGTACATTCGGCAAAATGCATTTTTTCCACTTATAAACATCCAACTTTAAACCACTACCAGCCATGATCCAAATGGAGATACCATTAACAGCAATAGAAGATGTGTTGCCACTACAGCTGATTAAAGGTCTCCATACTAAGAACATAGAGAGGATAGGCGCTTTACGAGCCAACTTCAAGACTAAAACCATTACAAATCTCGAAGTAACATGCGGAATACTATTGGTTTTCGTAACCTACATAATAAAACTCAACTTTGCAGACAAACCATTATTATTGGGGTAACAGCTACACCCACTAGCAACAAACAGCGACCAGCCAAGGTTAGCGAAACAGAAGGTCCCCCGGAAAATAGCATACAAAACATAAATACATTCACGATCACCGAGACTTTCGAGATCAGAGAGGCAGGATATAACACCTTAGTTACCCAAAATACCAACATTTGAATAATCAGCCTTTTTACATTTGGTTTCCATACGTGACAAGTTAACGTGCTAGGAAACGCTAACAGCGCGTTTGCTGGCCAGCTACCATGGAATCAGAAATTCGCCAAAACGATTGCACAAGAATCAGCAAAGTCAATAGAGTTCGTTGGTTCCCAAGCAATGTGAACCCCTGCGAATTGCACCAATTCCGCATTTCTACAGACGCTGGCAACGCAGACATCAAGAACGACATTTCCACATTAGACCATGGTTTTCTTAGCTTATAATTTAGACATTAAGTTTAGTTTGTAATTAAACTCATAGTACTTATAAATTTATTTAAAAAAATATTTTTTTTATAAATATCAACCCACAAATTAGATCAACTATGCATTCTTCTGTAAGAAAAGAATAAGCATGTGTTTGCATGTGTGCATATCTCAGAGCGGTGATCGTGGATGTATTTATGTTTTATATGCGATCAGCTGCGAGTTCGATCCCTGCCAAGGGAACTTTTTTTTTTTTTTAATTTATCTTTATTAATTGAACGGGTCATTAAAATGAACTACTGAACTTATTCAGTGATTTGTAAACTAAATCTGTCATTTAGTTTATTCGTTCAGCTATTCAGTCGGTCATAACGATGTATTTTGTACTCGTTCAGTTGGTCATGACCGATACATTCTTGATACTCGTTCAGTCGGTCATGACCGTTGTATGCAACTCAGCAGTTCAGTCGTTCCAGAACGATACATTCTTTTGAGATGTTCAGTTCTTATTAAACATAAAAGGTAGCGGGATTTTAGTTTCACTTTTGATTTGACTGCATAACTGAACTAAGCGAAGTTCATGACCGACTGAATAGCTGAGCAGAATTCATCGTTCATGACCGACTGAATAACTGAACGAGTGAACTAACTAACTGATTTAGTTCACGGCTAGAAATTTAACGAGTGAACTTATTTAGCAAATTGAACTAGAAATCCCCACTCTAGCGAACAGCATTTGGTGTTGGAATAAGAGGTTTCAGGGTATTCTCTAGTCGGGAGCTCCCGACTCGAACCTCTTGTTTTTTGCTAATATATTTTTATTACTGCTAAGGCAAACGAGATACATTTGGTGTTGGTAGAAGAGAGGGTTCAGGGTATTCCCTAGTCGGGAGCTCCCGACTAGAACATCTTACTTGTTTTTATATATGCTTGGCATATATATGTTCATATGCAGTACCTAACAAATAAAGACGAACGACGAAAATAGAGTAAGAGATTGAGACAGAGACAGGAAGAACCAATTTAAAAGATACAAACAGTGTCTTACCTCACCAGTGTTATTGTTTGCAAAGATTATGAATAAAAATCTATGTCATTTCTATATGGAATTGGTGGTACTAGCCTTGACCAGGTTATACAATATCGATCTTACGCACTTGACAGCAGTTGCTTGATAAATAAAAAAATATCTAAAAATTCCTTAATGTAGTATCCTATCAAAATTCACTTGAAAATTGAGTTGCTTTATAATGAGGGAATAAATAATTTTAATTACATCAAATAATGTCTAATCAAAACTTAGATTAATGGCTGCTAAACAATTTATTTTAAAATTTTCAGGAAAGTAACAACAATTTCGAAAATCCTTTACCGGGGACGGTGGTTGATAAATATATTACAAGAACGCATATGTATGATTTCTTTTTGGTTTCACAAATGGTTCGACAGGGTTCCGTCAGTCCAACACATTTCATTGTCTTACGCGATGATGCAAATTATGGTCCTGATATCATACAAAAATTATCTTATAAGTTATGCTTTCTGTATTATAACTGGCCTGGAACTGTACGGATTCCTGCATGTTGTATGGTAAGTTTGCAAATTTTTTCCAATAGTTTTAAATGAGAAGTTGACAACGTACGATATAAAATGTGACAATGAACCTAGGAAAAAATCAGAATATTCACAAAAGCCTTTTGTATACTTTTAGCATTAGATAGGAACTATGAATACAGGTTGAAAGTATTAATATTCTATATATAAAACTGGTTGTCCTGACTGACTGACTGTGATTAAGGTGCACGTTAAGCCGGGGTTTTGGGAAATTCCACCCGCAAGTATGCAAAAATCGCGAAAAACGATTGTATGAACATTTTTTGTTTACCATCATTTTAAATTATCTTTGTTCAAATTCATTTGTGGGGTGTTTCACAAAAATGTATTCCTCCTTGGTGGAAATGGGGGTCAAAGATTTGGAAGCTAACGTTTCCCGCTCAAAATCATATTCAAAGGTCTATATGAAAAATCATTTGAGACGTGTTTCACACTTTTCGCAGAATCCAAACTTCTTTGGTAGAAATGCGATTCAAAGACTTTTTGGGCTGTTTTAAGTTTTGTCCGATTTGCTTCAAACTTATTTTCAAAGCTCTACATAAGAAGTTAAGGAATACCTGTTAAGGCGATTTGGGAAGTCCCAAACGCAACAGTGGTAAATTGAAGTAGCAAGTAACTTCGAAAAATATGTGGACATACATTAGACGAATGTGCATACTTCAGGATGCCTAGCCATTGTCCCCTGTCAGTATGCATGAACGCGGCGATCTCAAAACATATCAGAATTGGGCTGTTGTTTTAAATTATCAAAACCTTGCTTAAAATCATGTGTATATACTGTGACCCATTCAAAATTGAAATCAGTAGAAAGCATGTCCGACGCCGTAAAGAATATATATTCTTGATCCGCATCAACTGATCGACTTATCTGATGTAGCCATATGAGCTCGTAAATCTCAGAACCTAAAGGAGATAGACTAAAAATTCACAGTGTTTCTATAATTAATAAGATGCCCAATTGATAAGAAGTGCATAAAAATCGATATCAAAATCGTGTTTTTGAGCAAGTGTTAAGAACTTTATTCTTTAATTGTGGAGTGTTAATCAAGTTTTGGTAGAAGAAGGTTAGGAGTATCACATGCTAAAGGCACTGAGCAACGAACTTTCATTGATCGTAAGATTTTAAGTCCAGCTTGCTAACTATATCTGTGTACTTATAGGATAAGCATATACCTTAAAAAACGTCTGGAAGTAGGTAGGCAATGAAAGAGTCAGTATTCGCACACGCTCAGTCACAATTAACACGTGTTTTGAAGGATGTCCCCTATATCCCTCCCTTATATGCATGAGTTATCAATAATTTAAAATAGTCTTGGTAATAGGTGGACGTATACTTCAAACTTTTAATCTCTAGCTCTTATAGTCTTTCAGGTCTACGCATTTAAAGAGACAGGCAGGCAGACAAACGAACAGAGAGACAGACGGGCAGAGGAATGCGCTCTGATAGTTTGGGCTAACGCCCGTTTTTATATTTAAATATCGAGTTTTTTTATATGAGAATAGTATAGCGCACACTACTAAATGTATGGTTAGCGTATGCAATTTCTCATCATAATATGATATTATTTTGCCCTTTTCTTTCAAAAACAAGGTTGTTCTAGTCGGGGGTGCCAGCCCCTTGCTCTACGAGCTGGTTTGTCTTAGTTTTTTACTTTGTATTTTTTTTTTTACGCCAAAGTATATATGAGGAGTATACTAAAACAGTATACCTAGATTGCCAAAAGGATTGCCAAACAAGAACCTACCCGCCGATCTATCGTTCATATGATATAGAGATCCAATACAGAAGTTTCCGACATATGTATTGCCTGCGAAACAGACAGACGGACGAAGGGGCAAACGAACAGACGAACATGGCTTTAATTATTCGGCTTTTAATGCTGATTTATGACAATATGATTAAAAATCCTAAAATTATTGAGGACATATAGGTACTAATTTATAAATCATATTACTTAATACTTGTAAGTTTGCTTATTTTGTTTAATTTTTAATATTTTTTCAGTACGCTCATAAGATGGCTTACTTAATTGGTCAAAGCATTCAACGCGATACTGCCAGTAACTTATCGGAAAAGCTCTTTTATTTGTAAAAAGTGTTTATTAAAATTAAAGTATAATTATAAACATTTTGTGAAACAAATTCGATAATTATACCGCAAGCAATGAAGAGCGCAGTTATATTAATGTTTTTTAATGTTAAGTATTATAAGTTGTTTTATGGAATAAAAATATATCTTTGCGCTTTAAAATGGGGTTGTCTTACTTAGCTTTTGCTTTCAATAAAATTGTGTGCGCTTTTACATCTTTGGTAGTCTTTAACTGTTCTTTTGGAGAGGGCGGTTTCGACTGGGAGCTTTTCAAGCACAGACGCCAGTTTAATAAATAAAACAAGTAAGAGGTTCTAGTCGGGAGCTCCCGACTAGGGGATACCCTGAATCCTCTTCTTCCAACATCAAATGCATATATTTATATTCAATTTTAGAAGCTATATGTCAAATTTGGTGACTCTAACTCTTATTATTTACCAAAATTGCCCAAAAAACAGGATATCGATATCGATTTTTATCGATTGCTTGGAAACGGAGTAAGTTATCGATTATCGGAAACAAACTCGATCTGAGCGGGAGCTAGGAGCACCTACAGTAGTTTGTTTTTGATAATCGATAACTTACTCTGTTCCCAAGCAATCGATAAAAATCGATATCGACATCCTGTTTTTTTTAGCAAATTGGGTAAATAATGAAAGCTAGAGTCACCAAACATGATATGTTACTTCTAGAATATTATATATATGTCAAGTATCTTTCGTTTTTAACCTATCGCCACCTCCCCGCTACCACCCCAGAGCTATAAATTAAGTTAATAACCCAATTATACTGTAGAAAATTTCATAAAGATCGGTTAAGAAAAAAACAAAGTTATATGCAACTACGCAATTGGCTGGGGCAGCAGCTTTAAGAATTTCTGTATATATGTACACACACATATTCATGCGCGTCTGCTTCGCATTCTAACAGCATGGTAAATGCGACTTTTTTCTGTAATGCTATTTAAGTTCCTTTTTTATCATAAGTACTTAATTATTGGTGTGGCTGCTGAGTAGACGCATATCAAGTAATGCTGTCTGTCGCGAGTTTTTTTTTGCTGGTGTGGCTGTTGAGTAGAGTCGACAGCAAGTAATGCGGTCAGTTGCTAGTTCGAGTTGTAGCTCTTGCTGCTCCGGTGTAGTAAATGCGAACGCTGCTTACAAAGACTAAAGTCAGCAAGCTGGAAGATTTCAAAATTGAGTTCTACAGCTTTCAGCTACAGGAGTATAAGCCAGGTGTATAAGAGGGGTGGTGGTGAAGGGGTTTCACTACTCCACGTTGCACCGCCATATGAAAGAAGAGATGCTAAGCAAAAAGTTGTACACAAAGAGCCAATAAATTTGTTCTCCTTAAACATTGAGACCGCGTCCAACAACAGGGACATACATAATATTAAAATAATAAATAGGCAAAAGATCAAGATCGAGGCCATGCGCAAGTAAAGTGAGATCGCCCAAGGCAGACGCTGCCAATGCTATGGACATATTGCCTGCTTCTGCCGGATGCAGCCACGATGCGTCCGATGTGGCCAGAACCACAGATCCTCGGAATGTGACAAGCCAGCTGGCGTACCACCCAACTGCGATCACTGTGGAGGAAATCATTCTGTCACCCCCAACAAACGCACTACTAAACCGAGTCGGGCTCATCAGGGTGTTCAAGTGGCTGGTTGCGTTGCTTACCAGTCTCCTGCTGCATGGGATAACGCCGTCAACAATAACACTACTCAATTCACGCTCTAGGGAAATTGGTCTCTGATATGACTAAAGCCATCGACCGGTTGCTGAGATGCAAACTCAAATGTGGGGACCCAAAATCCATTCCTTAGTATTTTCAACACTCTGGTCTAAAAATGACCTCCTTACGCATATTGATCTGGAATGCTAATGGCATTTCAGAAAAAGCGCCTGAGCTTGAGTTTGTCGTTCCTATGAGCGAAATAATACTCCTTCACAACTTTACGCCAAGGATCTTTATTTATCAACTATACACTTCCAGTACACTTCAACGAGCTAGGGTCAGAGCAGGTGTTGCTGTGCTGGTTAAAAATGAATTAATGCATTACCCGCTGGTCACAATTGCCAACAGTTCCTTCTAGTTATCTACGGTAAGTGTGAATACTGCTTTAGCAGTCTTCGCTCTGCGCACGATATACTTCCAGCCCAATGGTAAAATCGAAATCAACGATTTCAACATTATTTTCAACTCCGTGGGACCCAAAGCGTTTATAGGCACTGGCTGTGGGGTGACCGCACTATAGATGTCTGGCTTCCCGTCGGGTAAGAGTCCTAGCGATAGGTTCTTTGCCCTGTATCAATAAATACCCATTAGGATTATAGGGATTTTAAACTCCTGGCACCTGCACAGCGGAAACTTGGCTTTAATTGTGGAAATTAGTACCCAGCCCACGGACGTCTTGCCAAACTATAGGGTGCTCTCTAGACACTCTTTAGTTCCTGTCTTGCAAAGTAAGCTGTGCGAAACCATCGATCGGAATATGGAGCTGCATATGATTCAGCAGATTGACGATGCAAGCAAGCTGCCCAGCAGGCAGGTCCTAGCATCACAACACCACGTAGGTGTGTGTAGGCACAGCTCTCTATTGTAAAAATAGAAAGATACGAGACTTGATTAGATTAAACAGAAGGCAGCGCAGGCGTTCCTTTCGCACCTGCCAGCCCGAAGACAATGCTCTGTGGCAACGCTAATGCCCCCAACTAAAAGAAGTGCTCAAGATCCAGAGAGTAGAGCACATCGAGTAGAAGCTAGAAGCATTGGATTACACAAATGATTCTGGCTACTCTCTATGCAAGGATACTAGGTCACAACTGGGTTGTGGACCACATCGTTAAGCCATACGATGACAAAGAATACTGTAATGGTGTTTTTGTCGACGTGCAACAAGCATTCGATCGAGTATGGCACAAGGGCCTCCTCGCCAAAGTGTTCTCTGTCCGTTTTTCTACTCGGCACAACTTCCACCCTTAGTGGTAAGTCGCTACTTGCCTCATACGCATACGACTTCTGCTTTTTTTTACTGGGCGCTATGCGAGTTCGCAGTAGACGACGTTATCCTTTTAGGTCACATATTCAGGCCACAGTCTCAAACAGTAGGTTTAAGATAAGTCGCCTTTACTGGATGTTATGCAAAAGATCCAAACTCCCCTGTGGGGTAAGAGGGTAATATATAACGCTGTGATCGGTCCTACCTGAAGATATGGTATCCAGATGTGGGGAATGGCTGCTAGTTCAAACCGAAAACGTGTCCAAACTCTCCACAACAAAACCCTTCGGTTGATTGCGATTGGTACGAGCGCGGTTCGACCCTTCACCGTGACTTGGAATTAGAAACTGTTGAGCTGCAAATCAACCGCCACAATAGCCGATATAGCGACCGTTTTAAAACACAGATGAGCAGACTGGCCCGACCTCTCTCTGTAGCTCGTCCTATCACCCGGCTGAAAAGGCGACATCACCATACACTGCTGTCGTAGAAAAAAAATTTAAATTATCCTCAAGTATTATTAAAATCTTGTCCATATGATAAGGTGTGGCATTCAAAACTTACTCTACCTGCCTTGTTATGGCCAATATTGCTGGCCGTTTCCTGGCATATCTATTAAAACAAAAACAAGTAAGAGGTTCTAGTCGGGATATCCCGACTAGGGGATTCTCTGAACCCTCTTATTCCTACACCAAATTCAGCTCGCGCTACGCGCTCTTTTGATTAAGAAGTAACAAAGATAAATTAAAACAAGTAAGAGGTTCTAGTCGGGAGCTCCCGACTACGGGATACCCTGAACCCTCTTCTTCCAACATCAAATGCATATATATATTCTATTTTAGAAGCTATATGTCAAGTTTGGTGACTCTAGCTCTTATTATTTACCAAAATTGCCCAAAAAACAGAATATCGATATCGATTTTTATCGATTGCTTGGAAAAGGAGTAAGTTATCGATTATCGGAATAAAACTTGATCTGCGCGGGAACTAGGAGCATTTACATCTACAATTTTAAGGTTCTGAGATCATTACGTTCATACATACGGACGGACGGACGGACAGACAGACGGACATGGCTAGATCGACTCGGCTATTGATGCTGATCAAGAATATATATACTTTATGGGGTCGGAGATGCTTCCTTCTGCCTGTCTCATACATTTGGATTTCGCACAAATACAATATACTCTTATACCCATTTTTAATGGGTTCAGTTTATAAAAATCGTGAGTTGTCTTCCGTATTAGGTTTCTTGTACCAAATACCCAGTAACATTGTCTCACGATGGCAAACAGTGCTAAATCACCTGGTTGCAGATGCATAAAGTTCTCGTGATTAAGATGATCCGGTGCTTGGCATGGAAGGTCAGTTCCGAGTTTATTATGCGCGACGGTCCAAAATCCTCAATGATTGGCAGTTTTGCGTCGTGAAAATCGCAAGAAGAAGGAACTCAAGATGCGTACAAGTTTTGTCCAGCAGGACACACGGTTGACCAGCTCGTCAAGAAGAGATGGTGCAGGTTTGTTCAATGCCAAAGTTAACAATGTGGCAATCTGTACTTCTTTCCAAACACGGTCATCCAAATTGAAAAGAGAAGTTTAGGCCGAGTTTTTGTTTGTCATGTTACATTTTTCATCATGAAGCCCTTGTGGCCATCACCAAAAGAGATCGAATTTAAGCAGATCTGCGTCTAGGAAGCGCAATCTGAGATTGGCGACGAACGTTTTCAATTTGGACGGTGTATTGGGTGACTAGTCGTAGCAGTCGACTCAGGAACAGCGCTCCACAGAGTGCTTGAGTGGTGTAAGTTATGTAAATTTTACATGACCATCTTCATATGGAAGTCGAATGTAAACAGAAATCTTTGATTAGATTGATAAGGAGGCACAGTGAATTCCTTCAATGCAATAATATGTATGCGAAATTTTCGCCATTGATTTGCCAAGTCCAATGGGAGCTGAGAATCCCAATCCAAGTAATGCAGCAGTTGCGCTATTGAGCTTTTTCAATAGCTTTCACAAATAGAAATAAGGAACCTTATTTTATTTCTTTTGTTTCAATTTGTTTATTAAACCTTCTGAGAAGCAGGCAGACCCTTTGGTCTGTCCTTATAATTTAAGTTTTAGAATTTAACAAAACGTTTATAAGGGCAAGCGAACCCGAATTGGTGCGTGCCGATTACAGTGAAGCGACAGTTGATTTTTTATAATTTTAAGTAATGCAAGTGGCCGATGTGTGCTTTGCTTCAGCCTAACACTAAGACCGCACTCATCAATTGCACTATGTGGCGAATTAGTTATAGCATTTCGAAGTGTTTGAAAACTGTCATAAATTGAAATGGCTTTGCGCTTCAGAAAAGTCACCTTGTTTGCAGAGGGCACTGCACTAGAGGCATTATTTTCGGTTGCCATTAGAATTGTTGATAGAAAGCGTGTGCGAAACTAGCTGAGTAACTAACAACGGTGATCACTTGTACATACAAACCGTTCAAAAAACAATTGTTGTAAGAACTTCGGCGAACGCAAGTGTCAAGCTATGTAACGAAGCAACGGCAATAGCTTGTAGTAACGCACGAATGAGCAAAAAACTTTAAGCGACCGAGAGAGTAGGCAAAGCGACGGCGATCGTTCTTATTTTTATAAACTGTACAAAACGAAATGTCAGGTGGTGATATTTTAAGTTATTGCTTTAATGTAAAGCAAATAATCTTACAACAAAATTCACGTCGGGGTCACCAAAATGTTGCGCTATTGAGCTTTTTCATGCTTTTTTCGTGCTTTATGGAGACCCGCTATATTCAAGCTTGCTGGGCTCAAGCGGTGGCCAGGTACTGTTCGGAGGATTGGCCCTGCAAGGTCACCTGACATGGTATGACGGGCAGCTGTTTCCAAATGTCTCCGTGATTTAACTGCGAGACAGCTGCAACCGTATCAACCTCGATTCGCACTAGGTATTTATGAAAAAAGATATAACAACATGAGCTCTGAACGCCTAGGGTACCAAGTCTATACATAGCTTTGGTAGGATGCGAGTTGTTCCCTCGGTGCCGCACGCCATGCACATGGTGGTCAGCCACTGAGACTGAGCGCGCTGCTCTGTGCTGCTCTGTTCCGGGTGGCGGCTGTATTCAAACAACGGGGCATGGACACCTTTGGCTTCCTCAGAAGGATTATTAGGTCCGGGACTAGGGTGTTTGGGCGGTAGAATAATCGTGACTAGGGTCTTCAGGGAATCTATATCCTATTTGGCCATTTACTCAAACGGTGCATCGTTCGTATAATGAGTCGCTACATGAGCTTGGAATAGTCTGGTAATGCGAGCGGATGCTCACCGGGGCGGTTTTGGTTAATTGCTAACCTTTGCCCCCGAAGGTTGGCCTGCTCTGATTTTTCTCTAGAGTCAAAGCCTAGAGGTTGGTTCAAGTTTCTCATTGTGTTTATCTACACGTGGCTGCCATTTCTCCTTGGTGAGTGCGCTTGTGTCACGTTGCCACGATCAGCACAGTGCCAGTGGTCCGCCGTCGGAATTGCGACGATTGGCCATATTGAGCGCTTCTGTCAGGATACCCGGTTACTGACGAGTAGGCGGCAGCTCACCAAAAACAGCTCGTTCTAGTCGCTGCCGGTACGGATACTTACAGGAAAGTGTTCTCGCATGCCAGCGGACAGTACTGCGTAGGAACGGCAAGGTGGCGTGGAATCTCTGGGCCCTGCTCTCCGACCAATGGTATTCCTACATCATATCGGCTAGAAGACGCTTAGATTCAGGCCAGGGTCTTTTCAGTCGTACACAGGAGGTGGCTTCGTATCCGGCATATCTGCTAGTCCCCCAGTATGGTGATGGCTCGCAGTCACGGAATGGTTGAATGTTGGTCCGTCATTGGTGGCCGCCGCTGGATTAGAGCGCGCAAAGATAAAAGCGCACTGGTCTAGATGCTGCGTCCTTATCCCTTTTTGAGCCACTCTAAAGGCTCTACAGCGGTCTTCCGTAGATCGGGCAGCGGCCCGAAATTTAGCGGCATGTTCGACTTTCGTGGTATAATTGCTGCAATTCCATCGTTGGCAGTGGAAGCTGTGGCGCCGGCTCAGCCGCATTAGTACCTTTGGCGGAGCCGAATGGGCTAAGAAGGCCACCTAACAGAGCGCGTTTAAACGAAGACCACATTTGCTGGAATTTTTGTTCGCAATGATGTTATCTGGCACCTATGCGGTTCATAACTCTCACTAACCGTTCGCACGTTTGCTGCTGATCAGCTTCATCGTCTTATGACCCTCTCTTACTCTCTTCGCCGTGCGGCGAGAACTTTTCTCTTAGGCCTAGTTACTTCTCTGCTCATTTTGTTATCATTTAAAAGGACAGATTTGCTTCTTATTAATTTTAAATTATAATCAATTTCCTATTTGAAAACAAAAAATCCTCTTTCCTTGCTATTGACTTAATAAGTAGTTCATTTCTTCTAGCTCTACTTCATGTAGAAAGAAGTTGATTAATGACATAAATAAATTAGTTTATGGCTCCATGTCGTTCCTGATTTTTTTTTACCTCTTAAATTTTGTAACCCTGCGACACCCCCCTTTTCCTTGACGGCGCCTGCTAAACAGTTTTAGGCCATGGGTGACGTTTACCTTTAGCGAGCAGTTGCCATCCTTGACCTCGAATCGATTCCATTGACTGCGGACAACTCATGGCGGCAACCCGGTTTGGAAGGTGTGGCGGAATTAAACCGTTTGCCGTCCGTTCTGTCCACCCTTGGAGCGGGAGGACTTCCTTGCGCGCGGCTAGTCGTTATTCTTTTCGGACGGACTCCATCAAATAGGACACGCTAATCGTAGGACGCAGGCCTCACTTATGAAGGATCGGGTTGCATCGGTGTCGATCGTCGCCGCATACTCGTCCTCGCCCATCCTTATCATTGCAACGACACGAGCCCCCTTTGACTCGCAATTAGTTTACTGGTTCCGGACTCCGTTGGCGGGGCCGCCCACCCGCTCCCGGTCTGGGTGTCACCACTGCTCTTTTCCCTAAGCCGGTCGTCCAAAAGATTCTTGGCTGCTCACTTCTCTAGCGCCTCATTGCACACACAAAATGGCCTGGGGATTAGTAGACTCCCGTATGAAATAATCCTCTTGCCTGCATTGGTAAATATTTGCCGCCGCTTGGCCTTTGTCTTTGGTTCTTGGCCTATCATCCCGTTTGCGGCCCCTCGTCGCTGCATCAGCAACGACCTGGGGATTGTTCCGCCGAAGATCGTCGAGTCTCCGGTAATTCTAAACTGGTTGTCCAGTACGTTTGTCGATGGCGCCTGCCTAAGCGGATACTGCTGACCCTGTTGTTTTATGCCCTTATGTTCGGCCGCCAACTGTAAGAGCTTGGGTAAAGATGAGAAGTCTTGTATCCGTCCTTACTGTTTGTATTCCGCTGCCGCATTTTCGTAAATCCTATTTAACATGGTACATAAGTGCATGCAGGTTAATCGCGAACTACTTGAATCTTGGATCTCATCCTCAAGCCGCTTAAAATACCGTGGTGGATATGAGGATTCCAAAAAATTCCCATTACACGTCACGTAGGCTGCTTGTCATGAACCGATCAGGACCTCGTTCAAACGTATCCATCCTTTATGTGTGTTTTTCTATTCTTTCCATTTATTATTTTGTACCTAGACATCAGCAAGCGTTTTATTCCTGTTCGTACTTATTTTCCCCTGCTTCTTTTATCTCGTCCTTACTTTTCTCGGTTTTTTTTTTAAATTTTTTTTCAGTTTACTGAGTTTCATTTATTTTATAATTGCAAATTATTCTATTTTTATTCTATTTTTATATATTATCAAATTGTTTACTTTTGTTGTCTATTATTATGTCATTTATTCATTCACTCCGCTTGATTGTATTTTATTTTATCTTTATATGATATTTGTATTTTGCTAAGTTTATATTATTACTTTGGCTTGTGAACGACAACGATCCAGTGATTGGAAACACAGGAGGCATTCTAACGCAGAAAATCTAAACGAACAAATTTTCAGATCGAAAAAACCGAAAAACGACCACAACATTCAATTAATATTTTCTTTGGGCACGACACAAATTACGACTTAACATAAGCGAGCCTCCATATAATAAGGAGAACATAAATACTTAAGAATACACTTAAATAAAAAAAAAATTATTCAATTTATGCACCAGACGATATTTATAAAAGCATCCAAAATAGTGTAAAGATGCTACTGGCCGGGATATAACTCTCAGTCTTACCAGGTCTAGCGAGTTACAAGATATTTATAATTTCGCTAGAAGGGAGGGCTTAAGGGGGAGGGGGGTGAGTATCCTGACCAGACCAAGCCTAGCTCTATTTCTGCACACCTACACTACCGGGTCGTGGCCTCGTACCAACTACACGAGCGGGCCGTGGCCTCGCACCAACTACTGTAGCGGGCCGTGGCCTCACGCCAACTCCACTACCCAAACTCTCTATTGGGCCATGGCCTCGTACCACTACTCTATCGGGCCGGAGCCTCGCGCCAACTCCACTACCCAAACTCTCTATCGGGCCGTGGCCTCGTACCACTACTCTATCGAAACACCAACCGGTATTGCCCTACCCGGGGCCACAATCTCGTACCACATGCTCCTGATCGAGGTTCGACCTAACCTCGGTTAATTCCGATATTAATGTAAGCCAGGTTACCAGAAAAACAAAGAACTATCCGGTTTCTTCTCGATAATTATAACATATGCACTTTATTCACTCCTCGCTTATTGCTATTTTATAGTATCTCACGAGCTTAACCCTGCCGCACTGTTTCCTGGAGCCCTAGCGCTCCGTTGTACACTCTATGACCTTCCTCGTCTCACAATGCACGTCTACTCACCCTTAGCGTTCGTTCCAAAGTGCCGGCGCGATCGCCGCTCAACTGCGCCGCGAGCTTTCGGAACTTCGCCTCGGAGCTTTCGCTCTTCGCCGCCGAATTGGAGTTGCGCTCACGAATGCTGTGTTGAGCAACCGATTAACAACGCACGGTTGCAGCGGCGGCCGGCGGTTAAATTCACATTTGCTCTTTTAACTTTCGTGGCTCCTTGCCTCTTTACTCACTAATATAATTGATGATTATAATATAATTAATACACTGCGGCTTATAATATTGTCGGCTCCTTGCCTCTTATATAGCTAATACAAGTGTTACTTGTAACATTGGCGGCTTCTTGCCTCTTATATAACTAATACCATTAATACTTATAAACCCATTGTTGGGTTGTCCCGCCAGCGGCTCCTTGCCGTGATTTGGCCATGAGAACGATGGCTCCTCGCCAAGAAAACTGAGGGCGGCGGACCTCAGTAGCCGCCTCACAATAGATATTCAAAATTCTTCGCACAAAGAAACATTTACAACATTTTTAAGCGCACAAAACTATTTATATACCTTGTCGATACAGACGCCAAGGAAGTGAAATTCGTAACCAACACACTGCTTCAAATCATAGACGCGATGACGAAAATACCGCACAAATAAAAACAGGCCATTTCTTCCAAAATATGAAAATAAAAAGTTGCACAAACAATTAATAATTGCAACACTTGCAATACATTAAAATACGATGGACATCCACCCAAAGTATTATATCAAGATACAGAAACACCTAAGAAATCGTTACATATCATAAGCACGGTTCCATATACAATAAACGGAAAACACGGTCACAATAATTGAGAAATTCTCCAGATTCGCAACGGGATTCATAAAAAATTGTATCAAACTTTTTGGAATACCCAGAAAAGAAAATCACCGAAATAAAATTACACCTAGAACCTTCTTATTCCAACACCAAATGCAGCTCGCGCAACGCGCTCGTTTGAAGTAATAAAGATAAATTAAAAAAAAAGGTCCCTTGGCAGAGTTCGAACTCGCAACTGACTGCATTACTTGCTCACGACTCTACTCAACAGCCACACCAGCCAAAACTAAACAAGTAAGAGGTTCTAGTCGGGAGCTCCCGACTAGGGGATACCCTGAACCCTCTTCTTCCAACATCGAATGCATATATATATTCTATTTTAGAAGCTATATGTCAAGTTTGGTGACTCTAGCTCTTATTATTTACCAAAATTGACCAAAAAACAGAATATCGATATCGATTTTTATCGATTGCTTGGAAACGGAGTAAGTTATCGATTATCGGAAACAAACTCGATCTGCGCGGGAACTAGGAACATCTACATCTAAAATTTCAAGTCTCTAGCTCTTATAGGTTCTGAGATCCTTGCGTTTATACATTCGGACGGACGGACAGACAGACGGACATGGCTAGATCAACTCGGCTATTGATGCTGATTAAGAATATATATACTTTATAGGGTCGAAGATGCTTCCTTCTGCCTGTTGCATACATTTGGATTTTGCACAAATACATTATACCGTTATACCCATTTTTAATGGGTTTAGGGTATAAAAAAAAAAAAAACAGTTTTCCCGGTAGGGCTCGAACTCGCGGCAGATCGCACCGGTTGCTATGCCTCCACTCAACAGCCACACCAAGTGAGTATTTTTGAGAAAAAAACGAATTAACATAGCAGCACAGAAAACAATCGCAATTGAAATGCTGTTAATAGAATTCGAAACAGACGCGCATGAATTTGTGAATACAGAAATTCTTGGAATTCTTGCTCCATCCAATTGCGCAGTACAACACATAACGTTTGGGTTTTTCTTAACCGATCTTTATGAAATTTTCTGCAGTATATCATATTGTACCATAGAATTTCTCAAAAAGTCAATTGCATTAAAATTGTGGCTTAAATTTGTGCGAAATATAGGTAATATATAAGGTACTTAATATATATATATATTATTCTAGAAGCAACATATCAAGTTTGGTGACTCTAGCTCTTTATATTTACCCAATTTGCTCAAAAACAGGATGTCGATATCGATTTTTATCGATTACTTGGAAACGGAGGTAGTTGTCGGTTATCGGAAACAAACTCGATCTGTGCAGGCACTAGGAGGACCTACAGCTAAAATTTCAAGTCTCTAGCTCTTATAGGTTCTGATATCCTTGCGTTCATACATATGGGCAGACGGTCGGACGGACGGCCGGACAGACGGACATAGCTAGATTGACTCGTCTATTGATGCTGATCAAGAATATATATACTTTATACGGTCGGAGATGTCTCCTTCTATGCGTTACACATTTCACGACAAAATTATAATACCCTTCTGAAAGGGTATAATAATATAATATACTAATATATTTTCTTGTTGAATCTTTTCTTGTGCTTATAGTCTGTATAAATGTTCTATTGATTCTATTTTTATATTTCTTTATCGTTTGGATAATAATAAATTTTGGAAGGGTTTTTAGTTTTAAAAATAATATTCTTTCCGCAATGTTGTGAAGATGATTGAATAATATGTTAATGTTAAAGCTTATCCTATTCATGTATTGTAGTAATGATTTTTGCTACCTTTCTAGGTTAACGTTTTTAGATATTACATTTGGAGAGTTTCTCATAAAATAATATATTAGGTCCTGCTCTTCATTAATATGTTTTGAGATGTTTGCAGAAGTCCCTCTTTCTGTTGCACGCAGCAACGATGTGAAAACCAGCTGGATCGGACCACTAAATCATATAGCTGCCATAGGAACTGTCGTCGAAAATTAAGTTTTTGTATGAAAAAACATTTTGCTTATCAAGATATCTTGACCAAGCTCGGCATTTATTAGTTGTACTATGCTCCTCATATATATGCAAAATCCTATTAAGATCGGACCACTATATCATATAGCTGCCATAGGAACGATCGGTCGAAAACTAAGGTTTTGTATGAAAAAACATTTTGTTTTCTTCAAGATATCTTGACCAAGCTGGGTGTTTATTAGTTTTACTATGCTCCTCATATATATGAAAAATACTATTAATATCGGACCACTATATCATATAGCTGCCATAGGTACGATCGGTCGAAAATTACGTTTTTGTATGAAAAAACATTTTGTTTTCAAGATATCTTGACCAAACTAAGCATTTATTAGTTTCACTATGCTCCTCATATATATGCAAAATCCTATAAGGATCGGCCAACTATAGCAAATAGCTGCCATAGGGACGATCGGTCGAAAATTAATCTGTTGTATGGAAAACTTATTTGTCATTCATGATAATTTGCATTTAAAGATTTCACTATGCTCCCTTCATTTTTGCAAGATCTTCCTGTAGGTGCTCCTAGTGCCTGCGCAGATCGAGTTTGTTTCCGATAATCGATAACTTATTCCGTTTCCAAGCAATCGATAAAAATCGATATCGAAATCCTGTTTTTTTTTTAACAATTTTGGTAAATAATAAGAGCTAGAGTCACCAAACTTGACATGTAGCTTCAAGAAAAGTATATATATTTGCATTTAGTGTTGAAAGAAGAGGGTTCAGGGTATCCCTTAGTCGGGAGCTCCCGACTAGAACCTCTTACTTACAAACGCAAACTCGAGTCGATTGATAAAGATGACACTTCATCTTTCATTTCTTCGATCCAAATTACCTGGGAGACAAACGCAAACTCGAGTCTATTGATAATGATGAAACTCTTGCATTACATTCGTTAAACAGAATGTAATAAGCAAAAATTCAAATAAGCCCAATAGTATAATTATTGCAGCCTTTGAAATATCACAGGGTCTTACTGGGATTTTATGTATTGTGTAGGTTGATTTTGAAGGATTTTTTTTTAAGGTACTGGATATTTGTCAGGAATCTTGATGTTGTTTAACGCTCGATAATCGCCGCAAGGTTGCTATTCACCATTCTCTGGACCAGTTGCTTTTACAGGTTCAACAAATAACATTTTCCTTTAGATATGCGAACAAATTCCTTGGAATAATCATAAGGGGGCGAGGATTTTTTAGACCCATCAACTCAAAACTGTTTTAGGTTTTTATATTTTGTGAATTTAATAATTAATAATGCAGAGGAGAAATGTTTGCAAATGCGGCGTAAGTAACCCAGATTTCGGCAGCCTTGTGAAATAAGAGAGGATTCCTATCTTACACACATTTTCCAGGGATTACTGTTATAATGTAAAGCTAACCATAATTATTAATTTGTACCATTGCACATAACGTGAATGGTTAAACGTTTCTTTTGTTATATTCAAATTAATATTTTTCTGCACTGTTTATTACACCATTGCATATTAGTTGTGCAAACGCACCGAAATAGATAAATACCTTTAGATTGTTAGGTTTCGAGTAATGCATGTCCTCCATAATATGTCAAATTGACTATTCCGCTTTTATAAAAGTTGTTAGTTGTAAACTTTTTCAGAACCTTCTTTCGCAATATTTGTAACTTGTCAGCGGGACCTAGCGAATAAGCTGATTCATGTGGTAAATGTAAGTGCATAGTAGCTGATAATGGGATCCATGAGTAGAAAGGTTAAAGCCAGACAATCAAAAATATGGAGAAACTCCTATACAACGGGTAAGAAAAGTCCAAGGAAAAGCCGCTTTATAAGCACTTCATGGATCAGAATCAAATACCCATGGTAAAACACAGCATTATAAGTATGTAAATCAAATTTCCAGTGCGCAAGCTGGTGACAGAAGGTGGTAAACTTGCCGAAAGCAATGGAGCTAAGCTGTTGGCTTACTTTTAAAAACCACAAAATTATGTCTTCGTCAAAACAGAACATGCAGAAGCTACAAGTTGGCCAAAGAAAAGGAAGCATCGAAGTACTTACTTTGTCATCTGTGACATCACAGTAAGTTATTTTGGCTGAAGTATTTTCTTTCACATATTTATACCCTGAACCCATTAAAAATGGGTATAAGGGTATATTGTATTTGTGCAAAATCCAAATGTATGTAACAGGCAGAAGAAAGCTTCTCCGACCCCACAAGGTATATATATTCTTGATCAGCATCAATAGCCGAGTCGATCTAGCCATGTCCGTCTGTCTGTCCGCCCGTCCATCCGTTCGTCCGTCCGAACGCAAGGATCTTAGAACCTATAAGAGCCAGAGACTTGAAAAATTTAGAGGTAGACGCTCCTAGTTCCCGCGCAGATCGAGTTTGTTTCCGATAATCGATAACTTACTCCGTTTCCAAGCAATCGATATCGATATCCTGTTTTTTTGGGCAATTTTGGTAAATAATGAGTTAGAGTCACCAAACTTGACATATAGCTTCTAAAATAGAATATATTTGTTTTTTTTTCATATAATTTCTAGCTGAATCTTGAAATTAATTGGAGAGAGACCCAGTTGTACGGTTCGTCGTTTTGTTGATATTTAGCTTGCATCGCATGTCATCAATACATCATCCCTTATTGTGGTTCACTTGGCTTGAAGATCAAAAGTCATCGGCAATTGATGCTGCTAAATTATCAACTACCTGTGCTGCAGAGACGTTGTCCCAGAATAAAACGATGATATACCGAGAACAGTACGCCTAGTAGACCATCTAGTAGATGGATTCTTAGGGCACATCCTCTGCAGTATATCTCCCTTTGTCGACAGTAATTGTAGCAACATAAATTGATCATAATGCCGCGCTCTGATATACCTATTGTCTTCAAATTCCGTAACTTTTCAATCTCAAACTTACTATGATGACCGTGGACTGTTCAGCCAAAAAAAGTGTCTACTAATTTTGTTATTTTTAATTTCCCATTATATTTTTTCTCATTTTTTAATAATATAATAATAATATAAAGTTAATATAATTATTTTATTTTTAGTTTTATATTTTTATAAAATTAAGTTTACAAAGAATTTGTTTTAATACATGCATTTTGTAATATATGACTCAGTGTTCTTACTGGCATATTGCACTTCATTGTGATATATAATTTGTAACGCAAAGAAAAGACATCGCCACTCCATAAATAAATATATATTCCTTTTCAGAAATAACAGCCGAGTTGACATATTCATTTCCGTCTGTCCATACTGTAATAGGATAAGAGCATCATTGGTAACCCTAGCCAGGGTATTATAGTGTCACTATCTATGTTTATTATAACAGTACGATAAGTATATATCGATAATGAAGCAAATGTAATATCGATAAAGAAAAGCGGCTGCAGAGAAGAAGTGGAAGGCAGTCTCTCTACAGTACTAGCAGTAAGAAGACGTGTTGTTAAAAATTAAAAGGCCACCCGAACATAAGTTAAATCAATAAAGAAAATCATACTATTACAATATCAGAAGTGGGATTAACTCAGAAAAAAAAAAACACAACAAAATGGAAAATATAAATATAAATGACGTGTCAATAGCGACATTGAAAAGTTGGTTGGCATTACTAAATTTGCCAACAGAGGGTACCAAAACTGAGCTGATGGCGAGATTAAATAAGGTACCAGTGGATATCCGAGACGATGCTGCAAAGGAACTTGAAGTTCAACGTAACAAGGAACAGACAATTGAGGCTCAAAATGAGTTGCAAAACATAATGCAACAACAGCGTGACGAAATAGCAAATGGCGCCGAGGTGCTGAAATTGATGCGTCTCGAAATTGAAGCGTCTCGAAAATTCCTAGAAGAATTTCAAGTAACGGTGAACCGCAACTCGCACATCGGCGGGAGCGACGGGGGAGAGCAAGAAAGTGAAGTCGGCGATTTATTGCAGCTAGAGGATGGTCACACTGAAGAAAGACCACGGTCGACGGCTGGCAACGCTGGTGCAGCTGATCACGCTGGTGCAGCGGGCAACGCTGGGGCAGCTGGAAGGATCGACGAAAGTGGCAACGCTGTCGGAGGCAACTTAAATAATTGCATCCAAACTGGAGCGATGATGTTAGCCAAGGAAATTTTATTAGAATTTACTGGAGAAAGTGAGGTGCGTAAATGGGTAATGCAATTCTTCAATGTGGCCAAGATCTACAGACTAAATGATATGCAACAGCACTTGCTTTGTATAAGCAAATTGAAAGGCGGTGCTTTGAAGTGGTTGCATGCAGACCCTATGCGCATCATTGCTCCGATTGACGAGATGCTAAATCAATTGGTTTTGGCCTTCGGGGGAGGATTTTCGAAGTCGGAACTACGACAGAAGTTCGAGGATCGGGTTTGGAAACCAGATGAGGTGTTCGCCACATATTTTAGCGAAAAAAGCATATTGGCACAGGACATCAACATTGATGTAGAGGAGTTAATGGAGGGTATTATTCGAGGCATACCTTGCGAAAACTTGCGCACTCAAGCTAGTATGCATTGCTTTACCAATCCGGCTCAAATTTTACGTGCGTTTGCAGCTATAAAGTTGCCAATTAAACGGGTACGAAACCATGTAGTGAAACAAACTGCACAGGAAGCACAGGCGGACAAACAACAACGTTGCTACAATTGCAATGTTAAGGGCCATTGGGCCAAAGATTGTTTAAAGCCCAAACGGGAGGCAGGATCTTGCTATGCGTGCGGCTCAAAGGATCATTTAATAGCAGGATGTCCAAATAAAAAGTATGATATGGAAAACAAATATGTAAGATACTTAAGAATTCATTTTAGTAACTCATTTAACAAATCAATAATTGCAGAATGCCTTATAGACTCTGGCAGCCCTATTTCATTTTTAAAGGAAAAGTTTGTGCCATTAAAAGTAAAGCGTATGCCAGATGCAAATTCGTATGTAGGTTTAAATGAAAGTAAATTGAAAAATTTTGGAAAAATTTTATGTTATATGAAGAAAAAGTTAATAAATGTTTATTTTAATGTTATAATTGTGGCAAATGAGTCTATGAGGTATGACGCTGTGCTTAGTAGAGATTTTATGGATTCTTTTGGTTTAAATATTGATTTAAGAACATTGAAAATTGTGAACGGGCATAAAGTTGATCACCAGAATAATGGTAAAAATGATATCATAGCTACAAGCTACAAAGAAAAACAAAAAAAAGTGGATGATGAAGATATCAAACACGAGCAAAATGAAACTATATTGTTAAATGATAAAATCGTTAATAAGGAAATAGTCAGTAATGAAACTGTTAGTGATGAATTAGTTAGTGAGAAATTTGTTAGTCCGGAAACGCTTGGTGATAAAGTTGGTAGTGATGAGATAGTTAGAAATAAAATAATTAGTGGTGAAATAGTTAGAAATGAAGTGATTGGGATCGAAACTGTTAGTGATGAGATAGTTAGTTATGGAGAGCTTAAGCTCGAACCTGATAGTGAAGAAGTTGTTAGTGATGAAATTATCTATAATCAAACCGGGATTGAAAAAGTGATTATAGAAGATATAGGAAACAGTGCAGTTAAAATTAATAATCATGTTAATGAAGCGCCAGTGAATAGCGAAATCATGGGAGTGTTAGAAGAGAATTTTGAGAAGGATATCTTAACAATAAGTTGGGAAGATTCTAACAAAAGAGAAAATATATATATTTTAAGTGAAGATATTGATTACAGCACAAAGTGTGAATTTGAAAATTTATTTGAAAATACTTATGTAAAAGCGAAAAGGCCAAATCAGCCAAAATTAAGACATGAGTTAAGCATAAGATTAGAAAACGACAAAGTATTTAATTGTACACCTAGGCGGTTATCTTATATGGAAAAAGAAAAGTTGCAAGAATTATTAGACGACTATTTAAAAGATGGAATCATTAGGCCAAGTTGTTCAGAGTATGCATCACCTATAGTACTAGTGAAGAAAAAAACTGGAGACATGAGGTTATGTATTGATTTTAGAAGACTGAACAAAATTATATGTAGAGACAACTACCCGCTACCATTGATCGACGATTTATTAGACAGACTATGCGGAAAAACAGTATTTTCAAAGTTGGATCTAAAAAACGGGTATTTTCATGTTTTTGTTAATGAGCAATCTATTAAATACACTTCATTTGTTACCCCTTTAGGACAATATGAATTTCTTAGGATGCCCATGGGTTTAAAAACTGCTCCACATGTATTTCAAAGATTTGTTAATAACATATTTTGTGATATGATAAGAGATAATAAGGTAATTGTTTACATGGATGATATTATGATAGCAAGTACAAACATAAAGGAACACATGGAGACCTTAAAGGAAGTGTTTATAAGACTGGTGCAAAACAAATTAGAGTTGAAATTAGATAAGTGTGAATTTTTTAAAAGCAGCGTTAAATATTTAGGATTTGTGGTGGATAGTAAAGGCGTTAGGGCTGATGAAAAAGGGTTAGAAGCGGTTAAATCCTTTCCAATACCAAACAAAATTCAGGGAGTACAAAGTTTCCTAGGGTTATGCTCCTACTTCAGGAGGTTCATTTTTAACTTTTCTATATTAGCTAAACCCTTATATGATTTATTGAAAAAAGATAAGAAATTTGGAGAAGAGGAGTTTAAGTGTTTTAATATGTTAAAAGATAAATTGTTAGAGGCGCCAGTACTATCAATATATAATTACAAAGAAGAAATAGAACTACATTGTGATGCCAGCGCAGTGGGATTTGGGGCTGTTTTATTTCAAAAAAAAGAAGATAGGAAATTACACCCGATTTTTTATTTTTCTAAAAGAACAACCGAAGTAGAGTCTAAATATCATAGTTTTGAGTTAGAAACGCTAGCCATCATTTACGCATTACGCAGATTTCGTATATATCTGCAGGGAAAACGATTTAAGATAATGACAGATTGCAACTCTTTAACTTTAACGCTTAACAAAATAGATTTAAATCCGAGAATTGCTAGATGGGCGTTAGAACTACAAAATTACGATTTTGAGTTAGTGCATAGATCGGGCAAGCAAATGCAACATGTGGATGCGTTAAGCAGATGTTATGAGGACATTTTAGTTATTGAATCCAATAGTTTTGAGGACAATTTAGTTATTTGCCAAAGCAAAGATGACAAACTGGTAGATATTAGAAAGATGTTAGAAAAAGAAGAGCACAAGCTATTCGAAATGAGAAATGGGGTCATTTACAGAAAAACAAATGATGGCAGATTAGTTTTTTATGTACCAAAGGATATGGAAGAACATGTACTTTACAAATATCATGATGAGTTGGGACATGCTGGGAGAGATAAGATGATCGATGCCATTGGAAAGAGTTACTGGTTCCCATATATTAAGGAAAAAGCAATAAAGCATATAGGGAATTGTTTAAAATGCATTGCCTTCGCCCCCAAGACGGGTAAGAGTAAAGGACTATTACATAGCATACCGAAAGGAAACAAACCGTGGGAGATGATCCATATAGACCATTATGGACCAATTAATGCAGGAAGGGCTAATAAATATATATTGGCGGTGGTTGACGGATTTTCAAAATTTGTTAGACTATATACAGCAAAGACAACAAGTACGAAAGAAGCGATTAAGGCATTAAAAGATTATTTCAGAGCGTATAGTAGACCTAAGTTCATTGTATCGGACAGAGGGAGTTGTTTTACTGCAAAAGAGTTTGATGAATTTTTAAAAAATGAGGGAGTAACGCATATTAAAATAGCAACGGGTTGTCCGCAAGCAAATGGTCAGGTGGAAAGGTTGAATAGAGACTTGGGTCCGATGATGGCAAAAATGGCGGAGCCAGAAAATGGTTTACATTGGGATGTTATTATAGAAAATGTTGAATATGCAATAAACAACACACAACACAAAAGCATAAAGAAATTTCCAAGCGAAATGTTATTCGGATTACAACAGAAAGGAAAAGTTATTGATGAATTAAAGGAAAAATTAGAAGAGTTTACACAGGTGAACACGTGTGATAAAAGAAATTTAGAAAATATAAGAAAGAGTGGAGAAATATATCAAAAAGAAGCTCAAATCAGAAATGAAGAGCGGATTAATAAAAAGAAGAAAGTATCAGTAGAATATAAAATAGGTGACTATGTCATGGTAAAAAATTTTGATAGCACACCAGGAGTTTCAAAAAAGTTAATACCAAGATATAAAGGGCCTTATAGTATAGAAAAGATTTTAAAAAATGATAGATACTTGTTAAAGGATGTAGAAGGCTTTCAATTATCTCACAACCCGTACGTTGGTATCTGGAATAGCCAAAACTTTAAGCATTGGATGCGAAAATAGGCAATAAGCATTAGTTATAAAGATAGATACACATATAAAAGACAGAGATCGGGAGCTCTCTTTGTCAGGATGGCCGAGTTGTAATAGGATAAGAGCATCATTGGTAACCCTAGCCAGGGTATTATAGTGTCACTATCTATGTTAATTATAACAGTACGATAAGTATATATCGATAATGAAGCAAATGTAATATCGATAAAGAAAAGCGGCTGCAGAGAAGAAGTGGAAGGCAGTCTCTCTACAGTACTAGCAGTAAGAAGACGTGTTGTTAAAAATAAAAAGGCCACCCGAACATAAGTTAAATCAATAAAGAAAATCATACTATTACAATACGTTTGTCTGTCCGACTGTCTGTTTCTATGCAAACTAGTCTCTTTGTTTAAAAGTTTGCATAGGGCCTTACTGTTGGTCGAAAATTAAGTTTTAATAACAAAAATTGTTGTTTCTCAAAATACGGCAGTTACTGGCTTAACTAGATGATGATGAGTAAAATCTTATAGAAATCTCTATACTAAATTAGCTCAATAGTCTCAGTCGGTCGAAAAATAAGTTTTAATTTGGAATAATAATTTGATCTTCAGGAAATTTTTACTAAACTAAACATTTGTGGCTTCACTATTCTCACATATCTCCAAAACTGTGATAAGTGCCAGAAAATGTGAATAGCTAGAACAAATCTATATTCGTCCGTATAGATTATTTATATATAGTATATTTTCTATATCAGCATAAGCAGCCGAGCCAATATAGCCATGTCCCACCACAAAGGACACGCCTACTCCTTTTATACAAAAAATGTCAACCTGCCCAAGAATCATCAATCGTTGCAAAATAAGCCTTTATGCCGCGCCACCCCTTCCTATTGTAGTGTCTGTATTGAATATTGGTAGGGGTCATCTCACTCTACCTTCCATAAATGATCACGTAATACGATGTTACAGGCTTCAAATCACTTTTACAAGCGTAATTATTTACAGCATACCTCCAGGTCCTTCTAGAACAGTTTCCTTATACTGTCTCAGATAAGGACAAAGTACTATGAATGAAAGTACTGATGTGTGGCTAAGTATGGAGCTATATTAATTTTTGACCTGCTTATGCTTTCTTTTATATTATCTTAAACAGGAGTTTTCCAAAGCTGTTTCGAGGTCCTCTTTGTGCTTCCACTTTTACATATGCCCTTCAAATTCGCAAGGATCTGTCGTACATTTTTGAGCTAAGCACTCTTTGATTTTGAGCTTAATATTTTAAAATTTTACTTAAGGACACTAATTACAGGTCAATTACATTTCAGATAATGAAATGTAGCTAAAAGTTTAAATTTAGCAGCAATGTTGTGTATAACCTTGTTTATCAGAGCTGTGTACTGTATATTACACTTTAGCTACAATAGTTTTAGTTTGTGTACCAAAAAATATAATTAACTTTAACAGGCAAATGCAAACCAATTCGAGGTAAGAACACGAAAGAGCCACTAGAAAACGAAGTAACAATCACATATATTTATACTTATATTATATAAATATACAATTTCTAATGCTCTTTGATTAAAAAAAAATGGTTGTTTCGATAGTTTAAAACCTAGATGATAACTTTTCATCTAGTTGCCTATAAACTCAAAAACCAAATATTACCAAATAGTATCTTTGTAAAATATTATTCAAGTAGGGGTAGATTTAAATTGTCCACATATGAAAATGATGGAGCGAAAGAATATGGATATCTGCGGCATACCGATGAAGTATGCATTTGCTGAGACGATCATAAATGCTGAGTTTGGTAAAACTATCTTGGAAAAGAGAAAATGCCTTACAAAAACTAATTTTCTGATTTTTCCTTTTAAGCGATTTAATGTAGAAGTCCGATCTTGATTAGATTTGGCTATTATATGTAGCCAAATTTATATTTATAATCATAAAATTTGTTCTTACAATAAGTTAACTTTCGGCCGATCGATCCTGTAGGACAAGTATATAATTTGTTGTTTACAGGATTTTCCACATACTATGTTAGGATGAATATAACTTATAAGTGCCGAGACTTGTCTAAATATTTTGATTAACAGGACCTTTCACAAGGACCTACTATTCGACTAATCGTTCCTATAGAATTAATTTTTTAAAACGACAGTTTTAAATCGGAGAGACTAGTTTGCATAGAAACAAATAGATACACGTACGCAACCGGCTTAGCTTAGGCTGCTTCAGTACTTCTTGTTACCTTAGTCCCACACTATGAGAAATGCGTTCGTGATAATATTTGGTGTTTACAGAAGGACCTTTATGCAATTTTTAGGGCATGAGTAAGATATATACCAAATCTTAATGCAATAGCCCTGAATTATTATTATTATTATTCCCAAAAAATACATAATCTTCTTTGAAGAAAGTTTTATATCATCCAGAGTGTAAGTTAGGCTTAAGCTATGGGGCAATAACAATTATTTTGTTCCGTTAATAGGGGCTCATACTTAATCTCATGAATTAAACATACTGTTTCTTTTAAGTCAAGTTATTTAAAGATCCTAAATATATCCCTTTACCTATTTAATATGTAGTGGGCTAAAACTTGAGCAAGCGGGCGAATAAGGTGAGGTGCAGCTAGTTTTGCTAAGTTATTGTCTGCCCAACTTTCTGCTTGTTAAGATATCTTAATAAAATACGGGAATTACTAGTTTCATTTTGTTTCCAACAGATATTTAAAATTTTATCAACACAATCATATAGTTACAATTTGAATGATAGCTTGAAAGTTATGGTCTTACAAAGTCATTTCAACCACCGACTATTAGATCATTATGCTCCCATAAAAATTATCGGATAAGAGCTAGTATTGCTTAAAGCACTTATTTCAATATATCTGAATCAACATAGACACTTATTAATTTTTTTTTATATATGCTCAAAATCTTATCAATATTGGAACACAATAATCATATAGCTGTTAAGAAAAATTGAAAAACCTGTTTTGAAAAGGCGCTTCGGACAAATTTTAGAAATTGCTAGTTTTAAAAGTGTTCTTACCTATTAACAAAATCTAATTAATATCGGTCGAGAATTACGTTATTGTATGAATATTCTTAAACGCTTGGAGAGGGTATTATATCTCCGATCTCAGAATGTAGATGTATTCTTGATCAGTATCAACAGCCGAGTCGTTTAGCTGTATATACAACTTTTTTTGTTTTTTTAGATATCTTCACCAAACTCGGCATTTATTAGTTTTACTATGCTCCTCATATGAATACAAGATCGGACCACTATATCATATAGCTGCCATAGGAACGATCGGTCAAAAATTAAGATGTTTGTTTATTTTTCAATATATGTTAACCATACTCGGCACTAACTATTTTCCCTGTGCTTCTTAGATACGGGTGTGCTTCTTAGGTTGGGTCTGCAAGGGTATTAAATCTTCAGTGTGGTGGTTGTTGATGAAACCTAAACTCGTGGGCAGAGCTTTACTCAAAAACGAGTTGCGTGTAAACCAAATTTTTTACAATTGGGATCTTATTTTTGGCTCGTTTTCTATCTATAGAGCAATGTATTATTCTGCCCAACTTGCATTCAATTAGAATGGAAAGGATACCGCGTATGCAGAGCCCACGAGGGGTGCTTGCTCGCCTGCATTTTGGGCTAGATGCATTATCTTTAATACCTTCTGTATTGCTTAAACGATCTTAATGAAATTTTCAACAGAAGATTCTTATGTAATACAGATTTTGCTTTAAAATTGTTGGATAAATTGGGAGGTAGTTCAAGTTGATATATATTTTTATTGAGGTGGGGAGTGGCGATTGCCATAAAATGAAATATACTAGAAATATATATGCTATTAAAGAAAATATTTTTTTTGGCGCAAATCCCAATGTACTGCATCCCAACTCCCTGCCAACCGACCGCGGGACGCAGTCGTGTAACGTACGACACGAGTTGCGAAGTACAAAACGAATACAAACGACGATATACTATGACTATATAGCTGCTGAATAGTTAAGAATATAAGACCATACGAGGAAGAGAAGATTCCGAGCAGAATACTTTGTAATGCTTGTTATAATCATCACAAAGAACTCTGAATGGTTCATAATATAGGAAACAAACTCGTACTATAGGGCACTAGGAGGAACTATGTTCAGTATGGATCTTCTTTCAATGAATGTTGGTTGGTCCATTAGTAATTTAATGGTCTGCCCTCTATATCAAACATGATGTATAGTAGCAGGCACTTATAACTTTAAAATAAAAAGTATCACCGATTTTTAATGCGCCTACAAAGCCGCAATTTTCCTGTTTGCAATAGACTGAATATCTTAATCATCTGTAAGCTGCACTTGAATAGTACATTTATTTATGAAACGACTTGTAATGCCACTGTTGACTTATCAGCCACTTTTTAGTTGATTTTTAATCAATTTTACAATTCCATTATTTATTAATATATCTTTTATTATGTTTTATATAAGGATGCAATTAATTAATTAAATTAACTGTTTTGTTGTTGTTTTGGTAAAAACAAACCATAATAAAAAAAACAAGTAAGAGTTTCTAGTCGGGAGCTCCCGACTAGGGAATACCCTGAACGCTCATATTCCAACACCAAATGCAGTTCGCGCTACACCCTCGTTTGAAGTAAAAAAGATAAATAAAAAAAAAAGTTCCCTTGGCAGGGTTCGAACTCGCAACTGACCGCATTAGGTGCTGCCAACTCGATCCAATAGCCACACCAGCCAAAAATATAAAAAAAAATAGTTTCCCCGGTAGGGCTCGAACTCGCGACACACCGCACCACTTGCCACTGCCTCTACTCAACAGCCTAGTCTAATTAAGAAAAAAAAAAATAAAATTAAAATAGCGCACAGAAAACAATCGCAATTGTAAAGCTGTGGTTAGAATTCGAAGCAGACGCGCATGAATGTGTGTGTGTGCATATATACAGAAATTCTTAGAACTTGCGCTAGCTGCCGCAAACACGTGGGCAGTCAAACCACATAATTTCTGTATGTTTCTTAATCGATCTTAATAAAATGTTCTACATTATATCTTAAGTACCATTGATTATTTGTGAATTCTCAAAAAGTCAATTGCATTTAAATAGTGGTTTAAATTGGTGGGTAATACAAGTTGGGTTATTAAGTATATATAATATTCTAGAGGCAAAATTTCAAATTTGGCGACTCTAGCTATTAATATTTACCCAATTTTCTCAAAAAACAGGATATCGACATCGATTTTTATCGATTGCTTGGATACGGAGTAAGTTATCGATTATCGGAAACAAACTCGATCTGCGCAGGCCAGATCAGCAGGTCCTTCAACCTCTGTTGTAACAGGCTTAAAATTTTGCATTACCAAAAAAAGGCAGTCCTCTGTCCATCGTAACTTTCTCATGTCTCGAAGCTCTAAATTATAAAACTAAGAAAACTAGTTACGACCACAAGCTGCAAGACCAACTAATGGGTGACTTATCCGTGAAAGAAACACATAAGCCCAGTCGTTTGACATTAAAAACTACACCGGTCGAGCCTGCCTTATTACCAATGTCTATTAACGCATCTTTGTACGTGACCCTTACCTTTAGAAGCCACATCAGACCGGACACTTCGTCTTGCCGTTTGAAAAGTTATCGTTATATAAAAGTCTGCCTCAACTGAATGCTCATCTTTCCACTGTCAAAGAATCCGGCTAACTTCTCAAGGCCCTTATCAGCACCCTCCATTGTTTCCGTTGGAAAGAAGAAAAGCCTCAAGGAATTCAACACATAGAAACCACATACAACGAGAAATCTTGTGCTGCGCATGGTGGATGTCCTTTTTGCCTGCGGCGTCATCAAGAGGCTCGTTGCTAAACTCATTCATCATCTCATTAACTTCGATATTATCATCCTGAAATACATAATTTCCATGTTACACATATTTCGTACATTGTGTCTTTTTTTCAAAACAGCATCACTTTCCTACATCAGTAAGAAGTGGAGTCCTAGAGGTTGTGGGGTGTGCCACCAATTACATGCAGTCGGGAAGTATCTACGGCGCCAGCTACAATGCTGTGTTAGATTTTCCAGCACAAGAGCGTCTGTTTACTGCATACTGCATTGGTACTACCGGGTAGCGGAGTGAAGTTCGTTGAGACTAATAGCTTGTGTTCACTGACCACATTTCTTACAAATTTTTGCAAAATGTGTTAAATGCGGCCTGTTCATTTTCCCATAAGAAAACACATTTTTGAAAATTCACCCGTACAGCTCGTGTTTTTTGCGATGGCTTATCGAGTTTTCTATCGATGTTGAGAAACATGGGAAAGTATCATAAAATCAGCTTATATAGAAACGAAGCTCTAACCATACAATGCATAGATATACCAAACAGCAATATTATTGATTTTAATGTGCCCAGATAGAGTAAGACTGCTGAGAGTGGCAGCCGAACGCCGGCCTGGAAAGCCAGTTTGGTTTGGTCTGTCTGTCTGTCCGTCCGTCCGTCCGTCCGTCCGTCCGTATGTATGAGCCAAAGGATCTCATAACCTATAAGAGCTAGAGACTTGAAATTTTAGATGTAGATGCTCCTAGTTCCCGCGCAGATCGAGTTTGTTTCCGATAATCGATAACTTACTCCGTTTACAAGCAATCGATAAAAATCGATATCGACATCCTGTTTTTTTTTTAGCAAATTGGGTAAATAATAAGAGCTAGAGCCACCAAATATGATATGTTGCTTCTAGAAAATTATAGATATTTCAAGTATCTTTCTTTTCATACCTATCGCCACCTGCCCGATACCACTCCAGAGCTATAAATCAAGCTAATAACCCAACTTTTATTGCCAGCCAATTTAAACCACAATTTAAACGCAATTGATTTTTTCAGAATACACAAATATTCTATGGTACAATAAGATATACTGTAGAAAATTTCATAAAGATCGGTTAAGAAAAACCAAAGTTATATGCAACTGCGCAATTGAATGGGGCAGCAGCTTTAAGAATTTCTGTATACATGTACACACACACATTCATGCGCGTCTGCTTCGCATTCTAATAGCATTGCATCTTTTTTTTGTAATGTTATTTTAGTTCCTTTTTTATCATAATTAAATAACTGTTGGTGTGGCTGCTGAGTAGAGGCATAGCAAGTGGTGCGGTCTGTCGCGAGTTCGAGCCCTACCGGGGAAAGTATTATTATTATTTTTTTTTGCTGGTGTGGCTGTTGAGTAGAGTCGACAGTAAGTAATGCGGTATACACACCTTAATACGAGTTTTCATTGAATTCTATAATGTTAATGGGATGATATTTAAACTAGATTTTTTTTTATATATTTAGTATGACTGCTTAGTAGTTCATATCCAGTTGAAAAACTTTTTTTGTTAAATTTATTTTAAATACTCCTTAAGCAGATGTACTCTTAGCGCAAGCTGCATTTGGTTTTGGTGGAAGAGTTTTCAGGGTATCCCCAGTCAGGAACTCCCGACTATAGTTCAGAATATCCCAACTAGACTACTTTTAATTGTTTTATGGTACGCGTGTGCTAATTCTTTTGGCCCCAATGGCTCGGCTGCCAAGCTGAACACCGTAAATAGTTTTATAACTGCCAACAGCCAAGAAAGTGGGAACAGAACATATAAATCGAAATTACAATAAATGCCTTTTTTTTTGCCGAATAAAATTGGAAAAAAAATATATGCATATTTAACGAGAATGTAAGGATATCTTCAGCCCGCTGAAGATTTTATACCCTTGAAGACATCTCCTTTTTATACCCTGAACCCATTAAAAATGGGTATAAGGGTATATTGTATATGTGCAAAATCCAAATGTATGTAACAGGCAGAAGGAAGCATCTCCGACCCCACAAGGTATATATATTCTTGATCAGCACCAATAGCCGAGTCGATCTAACCATATCCGTCTGTCTGTCTGTCCTTCTGTCCGTATGTATGAACGCAAGGATCTCAGAACCTATAAGAGCTAGATTCTTGAAATTTTAGATGTAGGTGCTCCTAGTGCCTGCGCAGATCGAGTTTGTTTCCGATAATCGATAATTTACTCCGCAATCGATAAAAATCGATATCGATATCCTGTTTTTTGGGCAATTTTTGTAAATAATAACAGCTAGAGTCACCAAACTTGACATATAGCTTGTAAATGCATATATAGCATTTGATGTTGGAAAAAGGGGGTTCAGGGTATCCCCTAGTCGGGAGCTCCCGACTAGAACCTCTTACTTGTTACAGCTGTGAAAATGCTGAGTTTGTTAAACAATTTTCAACAACAAAATATTTTGCCATATAAGATCCTTCTATTCCACCGATCTTTCCTATAGCAGCTATATTATATAGTGGTTCGATATTGATAAGATTTTTATATATGAAGATGATAATGGTACTAGGAATGGTATTTAAACAGATTTCTATTTCCGAACCAACTTTACGACCGATCCTTTCTATGGAAATTATATAAATTAGTGGTTTGATTTTGATAAAGTTAGGGAAATATTTACGGGCCATAGTGAAATTTATAAGTTCCGAGTTTTGGTAAGATATCTTGATAAACAAAAAATTTGTCCATAAAAGTACTGTAAAGGAGCTGTTGGCCGGGGTACAGATCTGTTTCTGTGCTTGTTTACCGGGTAAGGCGTATTTATACACGAGCCTCTCGAGACTATCTTTGAGGCTCAGTGACAGTCCCCGGCATTTCTACCCTACAGTTGGTGAGCATACATTCACTACACGTGTGCACATGACAAAAGCGTAGCGTACATCCTATCTAGACACACGAACACTAAATGCCGGGATTGGTCTCAAGGAGATTATTTTATTTATTATTATTCACACTTCGGATTCACTATCATTATTAAGCATTACCCTACTCTATGCTGCTTGGAGCCCCAGCGCTCCGCTGCACTTTTACGGTTCTTCACGCTTCATTTCCTTGACTCTCTTCAAAAACACGTCTTTTGGCTTCGATCGCTCGCCAAAAAGTACCGATTTGCTCTCGTTGAGCCGTGCGCTTGCGCTTGCTGCGAGTTGTGCTCTCGATGGGCGGTGTTGAGCAATCAACTTTCAACTTTCAAACTCAAACTGTGACTTCGCTTTGGTTTCTTGCCCTTACTTAACTCTAATCATTCGGCTCCTTGCCTTACTACTCTATACTTTATGGGGTGGGATATATTTGCTTCTATGTGTTACATATTTCGTGACAACATTATAAAACCCTTTTCATGGGTATACAAATTAGAAAAACTATCAAAATTATCATGAAACACTAAAACTCAACATTCTAGCCTACCTACTTATGTACATATATGTCCTGAATTGCACAACCAACAGATATCAAAGAAAAAACTTATTCTCAACATTCTCCGAACAATTCAACTGGTAGACAATCAAATTTTATCCAACATAAGCATCAAGCAATAGAATTCAAACAAAATTTACAGCAAGCAATTTTCAATTTTTGGTCTTTTTCAGAATTCTTGGACAAGCCGACGCTTAATTACCCTTGCAGATATACCACTTAGAAGTTTTTTTATTTTAAGTAAAATAGGTCCCCACAGCAAACGACAAAATTATAATATAAAATATTATTGCTTCATTTATGTCATTTAAGTTTTTAATAAATAAAAATAAATCATATTCTTCTCATAATGCCTGACTCGATGAAGAAATACATGATGAGCATTTGAATGTGTGTGTCTTTTGCTACCGAAGGGAAAAAATGTGTTTATGTATGTTTTTTGAAAAGCTATGCAGTAAAAATGCAATACACGCAAGTGTAGAAAACAATGAGAGCGAGGCACACTCTGCACATGAAAACATGCATCTATGTTTCTGGGCTGTAAGAAATTCAAAGCTAACATATGTACATATATTATGAGCCGCAGCGTCGTTGTAGAATGGTTGAACATAGAAAAGGTTACAATTCAATTAGCAACAACAAAAATCTTGTAGTAAATGTAGACCGAGTAGAGAAGACTGTAAAAAAATAAGTACGTTTTAAAATTACCGACGATGACAAAGAAAATATACTTAAAAAAATCAAAATTATTTTATATACTTCGAATTATAAACTCAAACACAAATATACTGGCCGGGCGCCATCTGATCTTTTCATTTACGGAAACACACCTCACTATAATAGCCAAAACATAAAAGAAACAAGAATTATTAGTCTCAATTAAACCCAAAATAATAGAAAATATATACAGGAGGACGAAAATCCAAACCAAGACTTGCGTATGTCTCACAATAAATTTAACTGAAAAACTTCAAAAATAATTAAAATATATTAGAATAGCAAAAATAAGCAAGAGGGTATAACTAAATTTTGTAGGAGCAACATGCAAATATTTTTTTTTTTTGAGCTTTGTTGAGCACCGATATAGAGGAACTTAAAGAAAAATGAATTGAATAGCTCAAAGAATTATTGCAATAAATGTACTTGGTCTTGTTATTGAGGCTGTCAGCCAAGAAATAGAATACAAGTGCCGACACGTTCGCAGGCGAGCCGTGCGCTTGAGCTTTCGCTCTTCGCTGCCGAAATGAAGTTGTACTTTCGATGACGGTGTTGGGTAACCGATTAGCAGCACCCTCTTGGTGTTCGCGTGGCGAATGCTGTATACGTACCTGTGGTCCTCCTGCATCTTAGACTGCGGGTGACACCTTTTCGAAACCGGTGTTGGCGTCCCTTCGACGCAGGGTTGCCTTTGGCTCACAGTTCGACGGCGCTTGCCAGGGATGGCTGTGGGTCGGCGGTGTTGGTTTCGTCGGCGTCTGCTGACCGGGCCTTCGCCAGCATCTGCCTCTCCACGTTACGGTGGGTTGGATTGGCATCCATTGTCCTCTGACCTTTGGTAGATAACGGAGACTAATTCGGGGGAATTGGCTGTCCGGGTCGATATCCAGCCTATGGGTGGCGAAACGGCAGCGGAATAGGAGACCTTCCTCTTCGTCGACTGGTTCCCCTTCTCGATGGGTTCAGAGTCATGGCGACTCTGAGCAGTTTCCACAGTGGATATGAAATCGGTGGGCGCTGCAGTGTCGGCTGCTGTTCAAGGGCTGACGGGGGAAATAACTGTCTCTACTCTACCCTCCTGAGTGGGACCAGTTTCGCCCACTTCGAGAAGGCATTATGAAACATCAGTAATGTTTGACCGTGCAAGGTGCCTGACGAAATCCACGCAGAGTACTGTCATCGGCTTTGCTACCTGTCTTGTCAGCATGCGACCAGCCGGCTTGAGTTGTTCGCTTTTCAACTTCTGGCAGACTTCGCAGCACTTAAAGAACTTGGCGGCGTCACGGAACTTTTCAGGCCAGCAGTACCTCTGGGCCAACCTTGACACGGTTTTCTTCACGCCTTGATGTCCGGCGTGGGAGCATCATGACATTCCTGTAATACCCTCTGCCATTGACCACTGGCCACACAGGAATGAAGTCCTCGGAATGAGAATGTAGTCCTCGTCGTTCGTCTTGTAGATACTTATACGGCTGCCCATGTAGTCCGGGATTTTGACTTTATCTTCGGTGACCCTGGGACTCATACTTGTGACCCATTTACAGTGGGCCTCGGGCTCTACTGTCTGCTGACAGGTTTCTAGAGGATGCCTTGATAGTGCATCAGCCACGACGCTGGTATTGGAATTCAAACTGTTGCAGTTTCAGTGCCCACCGCGCGATCCTTCCCGAAGGGCTCTCGATCGAGTTGTGCCACTTGAGTGCCAGATGATCAATTATCACGCAACGCAACTTCCAGATTGACCACATGATTGCCAGACATTATTTCTCGTTGAAGAATAGTTTACCTATCACCCGCTCCTTTCCCTCCACCGTCTGCGTCAGCACTGCAGCGATGCCTTACTCATTCGCGTCAGTCTGCAAGACGAATTTGGAGGAAAAGTCCGGACAAGCCAACACAGGGGCAGTCATCAAGCTTTCCTTCAATTAACGCAACGCCTCCTTCTGTCCCATACCTATTTTCACCCCTTCTTTAATAGAACCGTTAAGGCTGTACCCTCGGCCCCCCTGTCACCCTCTGCATGGCTGGATTCTTCGGATAATACATTTGCTTAATGGCTTGTCATCCTTAAGGTGGATCTTGTGCTCCGAGAAGCCGCGAGAACCCTCGCGGACCCTCGAAGAGTGCCACTTCCAACTCCAGGAACTCCGTTAGTTCCGGATCCAGGTCCGTTAGCCACTTTGCCCCCTCTGGGCTGGGTACATCCTGTGTCTCGCCTTTTCCGTGTACTGCTTCGACTCCAGCTGGAGCTCCATGATTGCTCCTGTCTGGTAGCTGCTCCCGATCCCCTGCGTCCGTGTGGATCCTGGCCACTGCTCGTAGTTCCTCTGTTCCCTGGCAAATTTCCGCCGTGCCGCCTCTATGACCAGCGTAGACCTGTCTCCGCAGCTCAATGCGCTGCCTTTTTGGCTCGGTCCGATCCCGAGTGAGGCTCCTTTTTTGCTCCCTCCTTCGTGCCTTTTACCTTTGGTTGCCGAGCAAGTGTTCCCTTTCCCTGACGTTGGAAGCCTTATTTGGGCTCCCGTTTCGTGTCATGGAAGGCCTTCCTTCGGTTCCTCGTTGGTGTCTTTTCTATTCTGTTGCCGAGCAGGTGCTCCCTTTTCCTGACATGGGAGGCCTTTCTTCCGTTTCTTCTTCGTGTCTCCTGCACCCGGTTGCCGAGCAGGTGCTCTCATTCCCTGACGTGGGAGTCCTTCTTTCGGCTCTTCGCTCATCTCAAGCCCCGCGATCGGTGCCACCACAATTTCCAGGACCAGTTCTGCATTGCCGCAGCGCATTATGGTGTCCTGCCCCGATTCCCGCTTCGAAGTGCCCCTCCTGTGCGCACCTACGACATGCTCGTCGTGGATCGTACCTGGTTCCGGCCTTTTAGCTCAACCGGTTGGCAACCTCCACAGGGGCCACTGTTGGCCGCTCCGGATATACTGGAAGTAGACCGGAGTGGGTTAAGGTGGGTGATCTGTCCTCCCCCATTCTGCGCTACTCGAACCCATGGTCACTTGACTCCCTGACTTGCTTCCCGAGTGTTCCACCCTCTGCATCATGACTGTCTTATTATCCACAGCCATCTACGTTAGCTGGAACAAGATGGAGGAATCTTTCCGTCGCACGTAGAGCCTGTATTCGGGGGCGGCACTCTCGTATAACCGGCGCAACTCATATCTGGCGCCATGCATTAGGGCCCTCTGCTCTATCAAGTATTCCTTGAATTCCTTCCCCACGCGTTGCCGGTGGGACCGGATTCCGTCTTCAAGCTTCTCGAAATAGTGCGGAGGCAAGCAGACATTCTTTGTTAGCATTACTTTATTCACACTTCCTTCTTTGTAGTTATTATACACTATCCTACTCTGTTTCCCTACGTAAAGGTCCTGCATAGTCTGCAACTCTAGCGTTCCGCTACCCATTTAGGGTTGTGTTCCTTTATCTTCCTTGACGTACGTCTATTTGCTTTGATCGCTTTTCACCGCCGAATTGAAGTTGCGCTCTCGATGACGGTGTTGTGTAAGCGATTAGCGACACATGTTTGCTACGGCGGCCGGCGGTTAAATTTAAACTTAAATTATGTGGGGCTTCTTGCCTTTATCAGACTTCAACGATTCGGCACCTTGCTTTTAACAACGCTTACCTGCTATACAATGCTTATATCCTATCGATATTATAAACGGCACCTTGCCTTCCTTACTAAAAATTTTATGATGACAATAAAACTATATTTCTAACGGTTCAATATACTAAGCCATTCCCTGCCGTGAATCAGGACTGTGGAGTGGCTGATCCGGGTAGCCACCTCTCGAGCTTTACAGAGTGGGACCACTGTATACTTACACATCAAACAAGTAGCTCTAGTCGGACGTAGGTTCTTCTAGTGACCGCACATTTTAAGTTTGTTTCAGATAACCAAAAACTTGCTCCGTTTCCAAATTATCGACAAAAATTGGTCATGTTTATATAGTAAGTAGATAGTCTTAGCATAAGTCGTAGATTGTATTCATTTTGTATTTGGCTACTTGTATCGTGAAAAAAGAAAAAGTTTTACATACAACCGAGCGATCCTATATGATATAGTGGTCCGATCTGACTCCGGTTTCGACAAATGTACTGCGTGCAAGAGAAAGAGGGCCGTATGCTAAGTTTCATTATGAGGTGGGAGATGACTCCTTCTATGTGTTACACATTTCGAGACAAAATTATAATACCCTCTACAAGGGTATAAATGGAGTCTTCTATACGTATTTATATTATTTAAAATTATTTTGTTTGGTCAAGTAACCAACCGAGACACCGTGCAGTAGCCAACAGCAGAGTACGATTATCACAATTAAAGACTACGAATCCAAAATGTTTGCGTGCTCTTTGTACTATGCTGCGCAGTTTCTTTCGTTGGCCCTTTGCCCGCTGGCCATCGCTCTGTGCGGATTTTGAGTTTCATTTCGTATGATTTCGATATTGTTCGTTAGTTTTTCGTTTGATCGCAATCTAGGCACAGCTAGTTCGAGTTGGCTGCTAAGTAGCAATTATACACTTATGAATTGTAATAAGTGCCTTGTGCCCCAAAGTAAATACGTTTGATACAACAAATTAACTATTTTGAATTTTGCTGCACGCAAGTAGTGAGAATTAATTTGTTGGAATAAGCCCCACAAAGCCCTACGTATTTTTTTTTGACCCCGACGTGATTTTTTTGATTTCTTGTTCACTTTTATTTTATATTTTCGTTTGATTAAGTTTACATGCACAGGTCGATCTTTGAGTGCGAAGCGTCTCAACATAAAATAAATAAATAAAAATAAATATTAAAAACAAGACTCTACAACAGTAACGAACAGCTTGCTTACGAACGGTAAGCGCCGTAGCAAAATTGCCATTAATCGTTAATCGTGGCGCTCTAAGCCCACTAGCATATGCTGTCTCGCTCGAACGAACACTTGTGAGCGTAGAATTGTATTGTAGTTTGGCTGAGTAAACCTTGTTGTGCGCTTTTTTCGTAATGTTTGATGAAGGATGAAGTGGAAATGGCGAAGCGACATCAGCTTATAAACCAGCGGTTGGAACCCAGGCAGCGGCTCTTTGACAATTTGTTGGATGTGAGTCATTCCACCATTGAAGAAGATCTTCAGTCAAGTTTTGAGTCAACTATTGGGATACGTGTGATTCTTCAACGCAGAAATTTTGGGCTTAGGAGAGGTGGATAAAGGCAACAACTAGGTGGGCCAGAACAACAGTATCATAAGAACGTTTGTAGTGACTATTAGCCTTCGTCCACTATGCTTAAGAAATGTCACATTTTCATGTTTCACATATTGGTGTTCCATTGGCAAGTGTCGGTTGTCGGTAACATGCGAGTTGCAAAATACTTTCCTTCCAAAAGTCAAATAATATAACCTCGAAGTAATGGCTACATTTAATGGACTCTTTGCGGGATTTAGCCATCTTTAAATGTTAAAAACTGTACGATTTTTAAATTTAAAAGTATAATTTAAAATAACCGCTTGCCTTCGTTGATATATCAGCTGTTTATGGTAATAATACTTTCACATTTTTCACAACATCGATAGAAAACTCGATAAAACATCACAACATCACACATATATAGCTAGCGGATCCTGAATTCTTCAAATCTTAGCAAATCGACATGTTGATTGGAGCCAGTTTGTTTTTCGAACTCCTATGCGATGGCTAGATTAAACTAGCTGTTGGACTGATATTGTAAAAGACTCGCCTTGGTTGGGTCCCGAACGGGGGTGCTTCACATGCAAGCAAGTCACCACTCGTGGCCATGCGATCAATGATGTATCCAGATCTGCTGGAGGCACATTTTAGATTTTTAAGCGTACTTTAAGCGTATGTCAACTGGCGAGTATTCGAATTGTTTACCGTTCAGACTTGGTATGGATCATCTGGGTGACTCCTATCATGAGGCACTTCGTCGATTTCTTAATTTCCTAGACCACAATCCAATTTTGAGGACCCCGTATGCAGCATTCATCAATGATTATTTTGACTTGGGTCATATGTCACTGATAGCTTAGTTGCACAGGGCCAATGCAAGTACTACCTGCCACATCATTGCGTGCTAAAGGAGAAAAGCACCAGAACCAAGCTAAATTTCGTCTTTGATGGCTCTGCAGCTACTACCTCTGGACATTCGCTAATTGATACACTGACAGGAGGCCCTACCATCCAACCAAAGCTGCTTTCGATACTAATGCAACAGGTGGCATATGCAAAATGACTGCTGTACTGCAAAACTTACCGGAAGAGGATAGAGAATCGTTGCTTAAGCTCGACGATGGCAGCGCTCGCTTTTACGACCCCCTTGGGTTCCTATAATAACAAAATCTAAAATTTGTATGCAACATCTCCGGAGACAAAACGTGGACAGGGGTGCATGTGTGAGCGAGACAAGAAGTGATTGAACTTGCCGAGCTCTCCTTGTAAGAATTAGAATACAAGAGTAGAATTGAACGAACTTGAGATAAACGTTAAATTGCTGACCAAATAGGCTTGACTATGTGTCTGCGTGTATGTATGACTGTATACATATATATCCTACTACACTATTTTCAGCGTGTACATATCTCCAGCAAGTATTTTAGGCCCGTTGGCGCGAAGAATATTTAACGCTTCTTCAACAGCGCTCCAAATGGAGTACCCCTCAGGCAAGAGTCTCCATTAACGATGTCGCCCTTGTAAAGGTCTAGATTTACCGTCACTGATGTGGCTAATAAGCTATTCAGAATTGCTGTGCTTCAGACTGCGACTAGATTCGTACGCAGAGTCGTACGCAGAGTCTTACGCAAGCTATGTTTGATGTCCAAACAGGATAATTTTGAAAGCGCTTGCCTTCCAACGGGGGAAGAATGTTTGGTCAAGTATCAACAGAAACAACACCGACGGCTGCGTGAAGTACCCACCAGCAGAATAAGACAATCAAAATGACAGCCAAACAGCAAATAGAGTTTGCGCGTTTTTTTCCTTGCTGCCCATTCTTTTTCGTTTAATCGCAATCTAAACACAACTAGTTCGAGTTTGCCAAGAAACAATCATACCATTATTAATTGTAAGCGCCCGGCAAAATATATAAGATTAAAACAAAAAATTAACTTCTTTGAAATTAGCTAATCACGAGCAGTGAGAATTAATTAGTTGCAAAAATGCTTGAAACTTCACAAGTAGTAAAATTTGTCCGTCAAGAGGCGTCTTACATATTTATTTTTTTGTTTACTAGGTGAGGTTATTAGAATTTGTCAATATTTATTAGGGTTTGTTGGCTTTAGTAAAAGTTCGATAGGTACACTTTGGGGAATTTTGTCATGGCTGATAAATGGGAGTCCGATTGCGTTTGAGATGCTGACGAAGCGTCAACACCACCACCGTCGCATCCTGCAGAAAGTCTAAGGAAGTCTGAAGGTATTGAAGAAGTGTGCGGGAAACTCCAGCGGTATGATGGCGGAAATGGCGGATGGCACGTTCGGGGAAAATAACTATTGGCGGTCAGTAATTCTAACTTGCGGATAAAATCCATCGGAACTTGGTGGCTTGAGCGATACCCCATCCCCCAGCTCCATGGAAACTTTAGATGATGGGTAAAAGAATTTATCGCGTGCACTCGTCTTCATCTAACTGACTGGAGTGACGCACTCAATCTAATGATCCACTTAGAGAACGACGTCCAATTATAAACTTATTGTTTTTGTCTTCATCTATCTTACTGGAGTGATGCACTCAATGCACTCAATCTGAAGATCCACCTGGAGGTCGAAGACCAATTAGAAACTTATTGTTTTTCTGAACCGGATCGCTGCCGTGCGCTCCCTTGGTTGCCAATGCGTGTGATGGCAAGACGGCACTCCCTTGGGAAAGATGCGCAGATGCGAGAGACTGGCTTGCACGGATTCTCCAGTACGCGAGTCTCAAAAGTTAAGACCTGTTCTGGATGATCACAAACGAGGTCGGCAAGATTATTGGGCTTTTATTGTGCACACAGATTTTAAAATTCCATACCTACTTTGCCCTGTATATCCTCCACCTACCACACGAAAATTATTTCCTGTACGAGTGGTGTACCGCAGATATTGAACTGGAGTCCATCGAGCGATATCGATGGAAAATAATCTGCACCAAGTAGTACATCAATGTGTGCATTTTTGGAGAAGAATGGATCAACTAACTGAATGTCTGTCAAGTGCCGGATGGCAAATCGTCCAATACATTTTCGAGAACATACGCAGATACTAGAGTGGGAATTTCTAGTTCAATTTGCTGATTAAGTTCACTCGTTTATATTTTGGCCGTGAACTAAATCGGTAATTTAGTTCACTTGTTCAACAGCTGAACTCGTTCAGCTATTCAGTCGGTCATGAACGATGAATTCTGCTCAGCTATTCAGTCGGTCATGAACTATTCGCTTAGTTCAGTTATGCAGTCAAATCATAAGTGAAATTAAAATCCCAATATCTTTTATGTTTATTAAGAACTGAACATCTCAAAAGAATGTATTCGTTCATGACCGACTGAACGTGTACAGAATACATCGTTCATGACCGACTGAATAGCTGAACGAGTGAACTAAATGACCGAATTAGTTCACTAATTAGTTCAGTAGTTCATTTTAATGACCCGTTCAATCGAACGTGGGCTGAACTAAACGACACAACTCTAGCAGATACCTCTATTCAAAGTCTGCTTCTCGTGGGTGGCACAGAACATGTTAATGATGACAGTGCCTAAGAGCACACCTGTACACCTGTACACTTTATTGACCCCTTTGACTATCGGATCCCGAACAATTAGCGGGCTCGTTAGAAGGGTCATTTTGTTGGAGGCTACGATGCCCCCACCCTTGCGAGTGTAACAGTTGTGAGAACCTTAACATTCATTATGGTGATGGTCCTTGCAAACCAATTTAGACACAACTTCGACCACTTCATGTAGTCATGTTTGCATCAAATGCAGTTATGTTTACGTTTGGAAATATTTTTAGGTTGACTATTGACTAGGAGACGTTTATTTTTAAAACGTATATATTTCGCCACAATTGGGGTATACACATAAAGAGACCAACTGAAACTTATAAATACCTAGTTTGGGTAAGAAAACTTGATAAACAAAAAGTTTTCCATATATAGGATAAGAAGGGATTTTGCAAATATATTTGGAGCAAAGTGAAGTTTACATATGTCAAGTAAGATCAAGAAGTATTGACCGACGTAACTAACTGTTGCCGTATACAGCTTTTTCAATAGCTTTTACACTAAAAAGAGTAAAATAATTTTATTTCTTGTGTTTCAATTTGAATTTAAATTTGTTAAAAGCTACGAGAAGCAGGAAGATCCGAATTGGTCTGCGCTTATTATTAATTAACTGGAGCTGAATTGGTACGTGCCGATTGCAGCATAGCGTCAGTTGATTAGTTCTTAATATATTAGAATAATGCAAGTGGTCGATGTGTGCCAAATACACAGAGCGAACGAAGTTAACCAACTCCATGCAGCATCGAGATCTTAGCATAAGTTAATGGTAGGGCAAATAAATGATCATTACAGGCAAATACAAACTTTAAAATTTAATAAAAAAATATAATTATTATGTTTTTTGCTTATTTTTCAGACAATATGCTTACGCATATTTTTCTTATAAGCGCTCTGACTGCGGCATGTAACTGCTTAGAAAATGGATTAGCAAGAACCCCTCCAATGGGATGGTTATCTTGGGAGCGGTTTCGTTGCAATACTGACTGCTTAAATGATCCTGACAACTGTATAAGGTATGTTGATATAAAATAAATGATTATACTATGTAGTGTACATTTTTGCAACTAAACATACATGTGAGAGCGTAGGTGTAACAACAAAATTCAATCAGATCAGTTTCGCTTATTAAAACTAATATACAATTTATTGGAAGTTATTAGAACTAAATAAGATTGTAATTGTTATCAATTGTTATCAAATTATTATTAACGAAGCTGATATATAAGACTGACTCTGGCCGCTAACTGCGACGGCCAGCGCATGCCAATGCAGTAAGCAAAGGGTTAGCCTAAGAGAGTGGGAAGTGGAGTGCACAGAGTGTTATAAATTTATTTGACCTCTTTTTCTGCTTGACCAAACATTTAGTGTAATTTTATTGAAAAAAAAAAAAACGGAATATGATAATTAAATTTTACAAAAGCCCTCATTGCCTGCGGTAGCCCAATGGTCACTTAAATTATTTTATGACCAGCGAACATCTGTTAAAAAAATAAAATTTGCAATGCCTTAAACAAGTTTTGTGTCCATAGGGCAGTGTAATAAGAGAGAAAAGGAATGATCGCCCCACTCGCACCACACAACAGCCATTCTGCAAACATCTAATCATAAAAACACTGGCCCGCGTCAAACACACAACAATAGTAAAATATTGTTCTGCACCCAATTTACAATTTTTATTAATATAAGCAATGCCTGCAGAGCCGCCTCCGCCGCTCTCGCAAAAGTGCAGCGTTAGCGCCTCGTGTGCGGTATCGGATGACCGCCGCGGCTAGCAACATAGTTACGACATATCCGTCGTTGGGTCAGTGGTTAACTACTCCCCCGAACCGATCTATCTTCATCGCGGCGCATACGTCGTAGGTGAGTATTGCGCTACGATCGTTAATGATGATGATGTTGCCGTCCATTATGGTGACAGGGATAAGATGGCAATGGACTTTACCCTCTGCATGGAGGCCCTGTGCGCAACTCCTGCTCTTGGACCGCTTGCAAAATGTGGTAGTTGCAGCTTGTGAATAATTGGCTACGGCCAACATCTACCCGTCGCAATCGGCCACCAGATTGTCGTGGAGTTGAAGTACAGAACCATTGTGGGTGACTGGGAAATTATTATCTTCCTACGTTGCTTGCTTATTATGGGGAACTCGATTATGAAACCTTACATTATCCTTACGTTCTACCTTAATATTAGGTACTTTCAAAATGTCCGTAATAGGTGTCCCTGCGATTTGGTCAGTGAGAATAATCATAAGATCAGAATGATCTATTATTGTTGAGTTTATTACATTTATTTGTTCTAAGGTTAAAGTAAGCATAAGGTTTCCTATTTCTGTTATCATCATTCTATTGCGTGTGCAAGAGGTGTCCGGTATCGGTCTGCTTATCTTTTGGGGACTTAATAATTCTGTTAACAGTGTCGGTCAGTTGATTAATCTTTTCCTACATCCTAGAATTCATAGAAATTTGTCTATTGCTTGCAGTGACCAGCTGTATCTGAGTCAGTTCTGTTTTCCTGAAGTCGGTCCAATGTCAATATTCAGCAATTTCCTCATATTGGATTGTGGAAACATTCCCATCAGTTTCATTCTCTCCTCAGTCATTGTCCTATAGTCCGTGAGATTGATAGTGTGACGTAAGTATCCTTAACTGTCCCAAAGTAGAATGTCCCCGTCCATAATCGGCAAGTAGTCCGCATGCAAGTAGTCCGTCAGCCGTGCCGTTGTCATGGACATGATTGAAAGTATGGTGAACGTAATCCTAAAATTTTAAACTACTGTTATGAAAATGGTAATGACAAAATGGTGCTTTAAATTCCACGGAGGCTGTCCTTGTGGACCACCCTCCCCTCAATGAGGACCGTTGTCCCCAAGTCCGCTTCAACCTTTTGTTTGCAAACAATTGCGATGGCTTGTTGCTTAATATACGATTTGTCTTTACCAGGACCTTTTTACCTACTTCAAAGACTTTGTTACCTACCTTCCAGTGAAGAGTTAAGCAAGATATCATTAAGCCTCTTCTCAACCACTGAGTGAATTAAGCTCGAGTATATCAACTCGATAGTGGCCTGCAGGATGAGGTCGACTGTGTCAACTTTACCCCCATTTTCAGCAGTGCGCTGTGAAAGCGTTCTACCTACCCATTAGACGTTCTATTAAGGGGAGGCGCGTTTACCACGATCACACCTTAATCATACAATAGCAGAGACATAATGGTCTCTGACTTGAATGCGACCACCGCAAACTTTGAGAATTTGTCAACGCAAGTAAGGAGGAATTTTCGTCCGTGGAGAAGAATTTCAATGTGGAACATTTCTCCAGTTTTTTAGGGAAGTGGCGTCTGGTCGAGTTCGTGCTTCTTTAGGTTTCTGTCGTATTTAGCATTTGTTCAAATCTTACAGTTATGGACTACCTCATTAGTCAATTTGGTCATTTTAGGGAAATAGTATTCCGTCATGACCTGTTTCACATTCTCGTGAGTAGCTCGTTTTGACGCGACAGTGTGTCAGCCACATGATTTTCCTTGCCAGGCATATAGAAAATCTTGGCCCCTGTCTCATCAATGCGCGCCTTCTAGCGCTTTATTTTAGCATTGGGATTACTCTCGGATGAAAATATTTATGTCGTCCCTAACCCCGTTAAAAAAGTGCCGCAACTTACCCAATGCCCAGACGATGGCAAGCAACTCCCGCTCGTTGGTAGCGAAATTTGCTTTCCTATCTTTTAAGGACCGGGATATCATAGTTATGGGACGATCATATTTTGCGACAAGACAGCACCTGTGCCATAGGCTGAAGCGTCTGTGGTCAAGTCGAATGGTTTTTTATAGTCCGGGTATATCAGTTTAATGTCTTCCGACGCTAATATGTTTCTAAGCTTTTGGAACGCGTTGCGCTGAGCATCGTTGAATTGTATAGGGACCTTTCTAGACCTGTACTTGCTAATGGATCCGTCTTTCCCTTTTACGATGTCAGACATTGGTTTCGCTATTGCTGCAAAATCTTTATTAAAGCACCGGTAATAGCTTGCTAATCCCAAAAAGAATTTTACTTCAAACACCGAAGTTGGATCAGCGAATTCCCGATTGGCTTTTACCTTCTTTGGATCTGACTTTGCACCATCTTAAGTCACTATAAGGACGAGATACTCGACGCTTTCTTTAAAAAACTGTGACTTCTCGTGCGCCACACGCATTTTCGCGTATAAAATGCTCCCTAATACCCAATCGACATGCCTGACATGGTCCGACTCGTTTTTCGAAAACACGATGACGTCGTCTACATAAACGTAGCAAGATTTTCCAATCCGCTCCCGCAGAACGTCATTTATGGTTCTCTGAAAAATGATTGCTGTTTGCTTCAAGCCAAAGGAAAGTCGTTAAAATTCGTACTTTCCACCATTTATCGAAAAGGCCGTCTTCTCACGATCTTGCTTCTGCCTGATTTCAGGTCGAACGTCATGAAGTGTTTGGGTTTACCCAGATTAGCCAGTGTCATTGTGATACTTGGCATTATGTATTTGTCGGCAACAGTATTGAGGTTGAGCTTCCTAATGTCTAATGTCTGCAGATTGTTGTATGGCGATTTCGACTTTCGGATTATGATGATGAGTTGACCACATTTTCGTTGGTCGACGGATTGTGGCCACGACAGCCGTGTTATAAGGCAGCGCCTCGTTAGAGTCCCTAAAAGCCTTCTTGTTTCGGTGAAGCACTCGCAGGATATCTGGTCCAGCCCTATAATTCCATAAAAAGTAAATAAGGAATCTAGTAGGAAAAATTATGTGCGCACCCAAGCATGGATAACCTGCATTATTCAGCGAAAGGGGACTCGTCAGGGACGACGCTTTTAAGGCGTTTGTGCGGCCTGATGTAATTTTTTGCCGCACCCGTCTCGATTAAAAATTTCATATCTATCCCCGCTATTCTCCTCCGAATGAACGGTAGCAGGGACTTTCCCCTAAAAAATGAGCGCTATCGCTATCAAATTCTGGGCTATGTTTCGTTGTTCGCCTCTTCTGCCGCGTCGGTATACCCTGCGCTCTCAGCCTCGCTTGCCCGGATATGGTCTATCCTTTGCCTCCTTTGGCCTATCGCTCGGTCTGATCCGGCAGAGCGTTTATTTCCATGACCTTGGCTGACATTAAACTTAGCCGAAACCTAGGCATTCGAAAAGTTTGTGGGCTGTCTTAACCTGGGGGAAGAAGGGTCGAATTCCATGGAAACTTCTGGAAATGAGGATTCTTAACCTGGCCACCCTGAGAGAATTGCATTTTTTCTTGTTGCTGTTGTTGCTGGCGCCCTTGTGGGCGCTGCTACGGACGAACTCGCTTTTCTTGACCCCTAGCAAAGCTTATCGCGAAGGCATATCTCTCGTGATTATCGACCTCCTGGGCTAACGCTGGTGCCGTCGGCAGATCCGAAGGGTGAGCCAAAAACAACACATAGGTTAGACTGCATTTTAGTCCAGAGATAAATACGCGAAGTGCCTCACCCGTGAATTTTTCACACATCCCGCCGCCAAATTGCTATCGTAATCATATGGGTTTGTTCGTGAGTAACGTGAGCTATTTTTCAACCTCATCGTAGTCGTTACATTCCACCCCGTCTATGATTTCAACTTCCTTGTAAGCCTTCACTTCTAGCACTGAAAGCTGTGTATTTCTTACCATATTCCACACCTGCGCAATCTGTTGTTGAAGCTCCTGCCTTAGCGTAGCTCCCCTATTCGCGAATTCTGGCGCCTGCGCTGTGAGTGCGCTCCGCACTGCAGCATCAATTATCGCACGCAACTTCTCTGGATCCATAATTGAGTTTGTTTCTGTATCAGGTTCAGTCAACACAATCTGATACCTGCAATGTACCAAATCCCCCTATTAACCTCGCTAGACTACTGTCGTAGCGTTCGTGATAGTCTACGTCGGAGTCACAGTCGCTCATTCGAATTGAAACCTCTATATGAAACCGAACAACACGTAAAAGTTAAGCTAATAGGATTTTTTATTTTTCAATATTATTATACTTTTTATACCATTGTTATAATTTTGTCGTGAAATGTGTAACGAATAAAAGGAGACATCTCCGACCCCATAAAGTATATATATTCTTAATCAGTATGTCCGTCTGTCCGTCTGTTTCTATGCGAACTAGTCTTTCAATTTTAAAGCTATCTTTATGAAACTTTGCAGAAGTCCCTCTTTCTGTTGCACGCAGCACTTATGTCAGAGCCAGTTGGATCGGACCATTATATCATATAGCTGCCATAGGAACGATCGGTCGAAAATTAAAATTAATGAGATCCTATTAAGATCGGACCATTATATCATATAGTTGCCATAGAAACGATCGATCGAAAATTAAGTTGTTGCATGAAAAACATTTTTGTTTATCAAGATATCTTAACCAAAGTTGGCATTTATTAGTTTTACTTTGCTCCTAATATAAATGCAAAATCCTATTGAGATCGGTACACTATGTCATATAGCTGCCATAGGAAGGATCGTTCGAAAGTTAAGTTGTTGTATGAAAAATTTGTTTGTTTTTCCACGATATCTTAACCAAACTCGGCATTTATTAGTTTAACTATACTCCTCATGTATATGCAAAATCCTATAAACATCGGCCAACTATATCATGTAGCTGCCATAGAAACGATTGAAAATTAAGTTGTATTCATTTTTGCAAAATATTATTTACATCGGACTACTATATCATATATCTGCCATAGAAACGATCCTGCTTCTTAGATACGGGCAAAGCACTATGAGCATTATGAAAAGGTTGGTCTGCAAGGGTCTTCGGCGTGCCGAAGATAGCCTTTCTTTCTCGTTTTTTTTATTAGTACATTTATGTCTGCAACTTTGGATTTGCCAGTTGCATTCAAAAATAGATAAAGAAAATGAGTTAACTAAAGGGAGATTTCAAGAGACGATACGTCGCGTTTTATTGTTTCCAAACTTAGAATGAAGAATACAATTTTAATGAATGCAGAGACGCCGTCGCTGCCTCAGAGACGTCGTCGCTGCCGCAGAGCCGCCGCCGCCGCTCTCACAAAAGTGCAGCGTTAGCGCCTCGTATGTGGTATCGGATAATACTTACTCCGTTTCCAAGCAATCGATAAAAATCGATATCGACAAACACACGTTCCTGCGCGTCAGCTTCGCATTTTATTGTATTCTAACGGGTTTAATGTGGCCTGATTCTCCCCACCCCACGACCACGCATTTCCCTATTTCAGGAGAGCGGTCATTGGCTGCACTACTGACGCAAAATTGGGCACGAAGCGTCGATACCACGACGATTCGACGGCGCTGCCAGCCTCTGGATCGCAAGGATCCGTATGAATTCGCTCGCCGCTCACAATATGACCTAAGTACGCCAGCTTCTTATGACAGAATCGACATTTCTCCTGGTCTAGTATCAGGAACACTTCCTTCTAGTTTGCCAATTGCTGCTCCATGGTCGCTCCTATGACGATGATGTCATACAGATGGGCAAAGGCGAAGGGCATCACCTTCCAGTGGTATAGACCCGACCTGGTACCGTAAACGCTGTGTATTGCTTACTCCATTCCTTCATGGGTGTCTGCCAATATCCCTGCTTAGAATGTGCGTTGAACTGCCTATAATCGATACACATTCGCCAATCCCCCGTATTCATCATTACCAGCACGATCGGCGCGCTGTATGGTCTTCGGGATGGCTCGAACCCTTCCGTCCGGAGTAATTCTTCCACTTGCTTTATGGGCTCGGTGTCCTTCATTACCATACGATGGCTGGTTATATGGGAATCTTGAAACTCCTCCTTCAGAAGCATTTGTAAGCTCGGCTCCAGGTCTGCTGGCCAGACGCCCTCACTGTTCGGACTCCCCTCTTCAGACCGGCAGAGCTATCCCGCGCGACTATTTCGTCTGTTAGTAGGACTCCTCTTAACGTGTGAGGTTGATCCTCCTGCCTGTGGGATCCATTCACCCTTTCCTTGCGCTCTTAGGTGCTGATCCACTCATGGGTGCCAATTCCTTGCCTAAACTGACCTCTGTCGTCCCCTGCCTTTCCAAGCTGCCTTTCATTGAGAGCCCTACACCTTCCCGTTTCGGAACTCCTACCGGCACCCTGGACACCCCTTCATCACCCGACCGTGCCTCCTGTCGGTTGTCTCCACAGCGTATCCTCGTCTCGTATCCCAAGGATCACTTCATCTAACATAAACGCCATTATCAGCAGGGGCACGCAAATCGTGCGACTAGCTAGGCTGATCTTTGTCGCACCGTCCGTGCGACATCTAGCCCCGATCCGTCCGCTAGTCGTTTCCGTACCTCTCTAATCTCCCCGTTCTTCGCCACTTTTGCCGCGCAGGCCCTACTCATTAATGATCGGGTAGCGACGGTGTCGATCATCGCCGCATATTGGTCTTCATCGATTTTGATCGTCGCGACAACACGACCCCCCTCGACTCGCAAATTGTGTCATGTTTCCGGGCTCCCATAGCGTTTGTGCCCACCCGCACCCGGTCCGGGTGGCGCCGCCGAGCCGGTTGCCTACAGAATTCTTGGCTGCCTACCCCTCTGGTGCCACAATGCGAACAAAAAATTACCTGAGGATTGTTGTCTTATGCCCTCATATCCGACGGCCAACTGTATGAGCCGGGCACAGACGAGAAGTCTTTTCTTTGCATAAACAGTATATATTCCAAAACTTCGCTCTCGTATATCCTACTCAATTCCCTCTCAGGGCTGTAATCAGGTCTACCACATATTGCTTAAATCTTTCATCATCTCGTCGGCGGCGGGTCCGGATCTCATCTTCTAGCTACTCGAAATACCGCTGAGGCAAGAAAAATTCTAGAAACTGCGCGTCATGAACCCCCGAGGGGCCCACCGACCATGACCTCATTCTTTGCCCTTGGCATCCTGTCTACGTCGATGTTGTATGATATGGGCCGATAGTCGATGGCTTCCACGAAGGACAGCGGATCAGCTTGCCTATCAAATCGCATACCCCACTTCCTAACTTGCGCGGGTACGATGAAGACTGTCCTTACTCCCGACACGTTTATTTCATCTGCCGCATCGCGGGCCCTATAGCACGGGATCGCTGGATCCTCAAGCAGTTCAGGTGTGCTCAGACGTGGGCCGGAATCTGACTCGGATTTCGACCGCCTATCCCATTCAGTGAGATCGGGTTCGGGCTGGGCCTTATGCTCCGGACGTCGTGTATATTTAACCTCCAACTCGGCTAGCCGAGTCCATATTTTGGCCGAACCCACGGAAAAGAAGCTCTCTAAGTGAGGACGCAAGTCTTCGACCCGCCCTAGTTCACTCAGCCCGAACCTTCTACCGCCGCAGGTGGATCTACCGTACGCCTACGCCTGGATTTTGTCATTTACCCGTGTCTCTTTCTCTTTCGCCTCTTATTTCTGGATACCTGAATTTTCTTTCCTTCCTTATTTCTCTTTTATTAAATATTTATATTACCCTGTATTTATTTTATTTTATATTTATTTATGAAATTGTTCATTTTTTTTTGTTCGTCTTGCATTTCGTTTGTTTTTTTTTCCTATTTGTTTTATATTATTATGTATTATTATCCTTGGCACGAATGACTCGCCTAATGTTTGCGAACAAACGCCTTAACGTATGGGCGTATGTTTGTGTGTGACCCCGCAAGCTCACACTTCCGCACATCGACACCCCATACGTCACTCTAACACTTCCCTATTTTAATTTATAAATTTCATGTGTCTTATAGGTTCTAAAATCCTTTCGTACATTTATACGGACGGACGGACGGAAAGAGTGAAAGATATAGCTAGAAGAACCATTAAAATGGATTTTATCGAATTTGACTCTCCGCTTGTAATATTAGTGTCACAGTACAAATACATTATAAAACAACAATTTGAAGTTAAAGGTTAAACAGATTACAATTTTTTATTAACAGCGATATTATAGTTGTACTCTAGTATTTTATTTTTTATTTCACAGATAAACCTGTAGAGACATTTTGTAGAGATATTTTTGTTGTATTGTGGTCATGTCTTGTGTGCTCAGAGTTAGAAACAGGGGCTACTAAGCACGTCGGTTTGTGGAACATTTTGAACAGTATAGCCATTAAGATATAGATAAGATATATATAGTGATAAGATATATATATATATATATATATATATATATATATATATAAGATATAAAACAGCTGCAGCTACCTCGCACCTGATAAAAGCAGCACTTATAATACTTGCTCTGCGAAGCAACTGCTTAAATTTCGCTCTTAACATTATTTTATTGATCTGGCGCTTTTCTCTGTAACGATCATTTATTACCCTAGTATTAACTTATGCTAAGGCCTCGATGCTGCGCATTAAGTTAGTTAAGTTCGTTCACTTCTTGCAGTTGATAGACATCGGTCACTTGCATTATTCAAATATATTAATAACTTATCAACTAATTGTCGCTTTGCTGCAATCGCCAAGCACCAATTCAGGTTCGCATTGTTATTATTCGTATTGTTATTAAATAATAAGCACAAACCAATTCTGGGCTGCCTGCTTCTTTTAAGTTACAACAAATGCAATCAAATTGAAACACAAGAAATAAAATACGATCAATTATTTATATTTGAGAAATCTATTAAAAAAGATCGATAGCATAATAGCCTATAAGGGTATTAAATCTTCGGAATACCGAAGATATAATTTGTTCCCGTTTTAAATATATATAATTCTTTGTGTTGCTTGAAGAAGGTTTAAGTTATCCCCTTTTAATTGTTTTGCTTGCGTAATAATCTGAGAATAATACAACCTTCAAAGCAACTAATTGAAAAATCTTCGATTGATTTATTTTTAAATAAAATATAACTTTATTTTTATTTTATTTTAGTGAACGACTTTTTCAAAAAATGGCTGATCTTCTTGTGTCGGAGGGATATGCATCTGTGGGATATGAATATGTTAATATTGATGACTGTTGGTTGGAGAGGTATCGTGGACCTGATGGAAAACTTCTATCTGATCGAAGGCGATTTCCTAATGGAATTAAAGCATTGTCAGATTATGTATGTATTTATCTATTTTTGATCATAGATAATTTTACTCTCCCAAGCAGTGGTTAAAGCAAGTACATTGATAAATTCTAAGGAAATTCAATGAAATATTACTAGCAAAGAACAAACAAATTAACATTATATTCACTTTTAGCAACCGGACATCCTTTGCTCGTTATTTTTTTTTTTATAAATGATCTCCCTTCTGTTACACCATCGCATGCTCATGTACTGCCGATGATGTTAAACTTATTCTTTTCAACATTTATTCCTATGTCACTTTCGTCTACAAGATGATTTAAACTCTCTGTTTGATGTTTGGCCAATAAATTTCATCCAAATTGTTCAAGGTGTATCTTTATAACCTGCAATCGCACTAGGGTTTATCTTATTAGGCTGCAACGTTTATATAATTAAGCACCTGGGGTTCTTTTTTTTCTAAGTTCATCTTCAACCTTCATATAGTTATATAGTTAATCTTTGGTTGCAATCGTACTCTTGAAAGCTCATTTTTCTTAACCTTCCGTCGTTAATCAACTGAAAGACAAACCATCGTATTGTTTTCCTACATAAGTTGGTTGTTGACTTCAATTCTCTGCTCCGTCCAGACCTACCAGGAATTATCACCCTTTATTTCTACCTACGTGTACGACAGGCTACGCACAACCCATTTCATGCATTATGCAAAACTGAACTAGACTGCGTCAAGTATTCTCCTCTGAATTTTCAGTCTCCATAATAAAATCTTTGCTTAACTTAACTTAACCTAGCCTAACCTACATACTAAATACCTTCTATACTAGTACAAATTTCGCTACTTTTATTTTTAATGGTTCTCCATTTTTCCCTATTTGTTATATATTCCAAAATAATATAGCCAACTAAATTTGTTTTGTAATTTTTACTTAGGAAATCTATTTGCTAGACTAACACTTTTTTTCTTAGCCGTAGACTCTCATAACGTCACTTTAAATTAAATGTAATACTCCTATGTACCAAATACTTAGGTTGACATTCGTTTTGTCGACCATTAATAAATGTCGGAGGTTGCACCAGGATCGGTGGCATCATAGGTGTTTCCGATCTTTTATGCGAGCGATTATGCCGCTGTGCACAAGTAACGGGTTGAGTATCTGCTCAACCGCATTGGGGCATCCTGGAAATTCAAATTAGTGGTCAGGTTGTGCATCCATCCAGAAGACGATATAGCAGAATTCTGCAAAATACCTTTGAAAGATCGGGGAGCGAACCAATAGGCCAAACCAGTGAAGGTTCTAATCATGACTACCCATTACTGCCTTGCTTTAATGGGGCCTAATCATCTTCCGAGCTAGCACACGATCACCAAGCGGCTGTCGTTTATGGCTGCAGATGCACCACCAATACGCAAGACCGTGGTTCACGGCTGGATTAATTATATCATCCTCAACTCACCTGTGCTCTGTTATGGAAGCCTTCCATCGGGAAAGGTCGGGTGAATGCCGCATCCTCCTCCAAGATCGGCCCATAGATCGTCCAAGTGAATTCCCCTCTGAGTTGGTGCCGATGGGTGAGAGAACCACCATTCATTCAAATGAATTAGGGTCCAGTGGCGCATCTAGTTCGCATCTAGTCCGAGTTTATGACAGTAACGACTGGGTGGCAGCCAACTATGACATCAATGACAGCAAGTATGGCTAACTCTGCAGGCGCAAAAGGATCTGCCGATTATTGCTTATCAAAATCGTGTTAGCCCGCCTTGTTGCAAAAGGCGCGAATTATGTCCGCTCTTTCTCGATTCGAGTTCGCAACTCCCGAAACTGGCGGGATGGGCGGTCTGTGGGAGTCCTATGAACCTTTGCAAAGCCATTAAATATGTATTAGTGTTTATTGATAGTGTCACACTGTCTGACGACAGACCTCTTAGCCAGCATGACAAATCGTCGAATGCTGGTATCTAATAAAGAAGTAGCGGAATCTTGGCATCATACGGAAGAGGAGCATTTGCAAGTAGCCCCTTCTCGCAGCAACGAAAAAGATCACCAAGCAACGAAAAAGATCACTCATGTATAAATTAATTGAGAAGCTGCAGGCTATGACCCACGCGCGTGCCCTTCCGAACTCTCTTTCAGTCATTTTTGAATTCAACTCGCTGGATGACTTCAACTTTTTTCTCGAAAGTTTATTTTCTTTTGAGCGCGTTAGGGATACTTTCAAATTGTATTAATCGATTTTAACATTTTTGAATAAAGCGGGACACATGAGCAAGCCGGCCAGGATTCTCTTGGTTTCTTAAAAAATTACTGCTCTTCCGAACCACATCGACGCATCGACTATTCGACACAAATGTTGCGAAAGACGAAGGATTTGACTAAGTCCAATGAAGCGTGACTTCAGAAATAGATCAAAGAACCGTCCGTTCAATCGGTAATCTTATGAGATTTCCAATTTGATGACAAAAATCCGCGAGGTGAGCCACGCACTACACAAACCGAAGTGGAGTCTTCGTCGTAAGTTGGCTCTTTAAACATATATCGTGGTATCTGTATTTGTTCCAACTGAATTAAAGTTGATTTCGGTTGCTGCCATGAATTATCCAAGTTTTAGAGTAAGATTCTTTCCTTGATTATCAGAGGACTTAACAGGCCAGGCGGGTCAAATAGCCGCAATGTCACCTAGAGAATGTCCCATTTCGTCGCTCTGAGAGAAGGAATCGTCTAGCTTGAATTGAAAAGCATCTTCATTTGGCAACCATATCACACCAAGTATTTTGGTTGTGTCAGACTCTAAGAGCGTTATCAACTTTGTTACGGTGAACTTAGTAGAATTCAAAAACCATTTGCATACAGCAGGCGCTGTGCCGTTAATTACAGTGTTTAGCCTGAAGGACCTCAAAGATTCAGATGGGTTATTTTGCCAGACTGGAAATCTCGACCTGCTTCATGCACCAGGGCCTACCTATTCATCTTAAATGTCAGCTGTCCATGCATATTTGTGGAGTCTAAATCGAAGCAGAGTCGTATTTAGCTCCTCTTGAATGACCATAGGATGGCCATTTAACGCAATTTGAGACGAAGAACGACAATATTTCCGAATTGTCTAGAAAGTGTCTCTCGCATAACTGCTGTTCAACTCTTCGGATTTTTTTGTCTGAAAGCCAATCTTACAATGACCAAAAATGTACGTTTTGCTATCGGATATATGACTCTGCTTGACAACTTAGATTGACAGCAAAAGTCTTCTCACGACTTGGCGTGTAACGCCCTGAGACAATCTGGCCAGCAAGCCCCTTTTGAAAAACCGTATAATTCGCACTTTGTTTAATCTGAACGGCAAAGATAAGTTCAAAAAACGTCTTAGCTCCGATAAACAGGTCGATCTTCCTTGGCTTTTGAAAATATGAATCAGCCAAGGACAGGCGCTCCGGGATTTTCCAACCACTGACATTGACATTGACTGGCATGGTCAGGCTGATGCACCATAATGGTCTTCAAGATCTGCAGATTTAACGTGACCTCGCTGCAATTGACTCGCGACTACATCACTGGATGGGTCTAATTTTTACGCAATTATTGTTTTGAGCAATCCCAAGTAAGCTGATGCTAGCCCCTTTTCTACGCAGCTAGAATCGTTATGCTACCTTGCCCGTTACAAACTGATTTATGAACAATAGACGAGTAAAATAAATCGCCACTTTTCCGAAATCAAATTCTCATGTCGATGGTTGATCCTGTGCGGAGTCAAGGGGTGGTGGTAACTCTTGGTGGTAATCCTTACATCTGGAAACAGTGTGTCCCTTTAGAAGGTAATTGATGCAAAAAGGAGCGCCTTAGCGAACTCAAACTACTGCTGTTTTGATCATTCGGCATATGCTGTTAATTTCTGCTTCGTGATTTGGAACCGCCGAACGAAACTTAAGTTGATTCTTCAGGAAACAGATGTTGAGACTTAAGGCTGTTTCGCAATCACTCCATAATGTTGCATAATCGAGTTGATCTTCCCATTTTAGTCTGGTCATTTCGTCAACTTTGTTTATAACGCGGTGAATGATAATTGCCTTAGAAATATTTTTATCATAACCTAATCATTAGATATTTCGGATACTCGGAATTGCATGATCACTATGAACAAGAGTTTTGAACAGACAAATAAAATTTGTAAGTTCAGTTTTTTCCAAAAAACTTGGAAAGTGGCAGAAGCGGAAGACGTATGTGTGGAGCCGTAATGGGCATGCCTGCAGGGGTTGCAGGACTTACAACGGACTTTATATTACCTTTTGTCGTAAGAGAACGATGCCTGATTTTTATTTCCTGAACCCATTGAAAATGGATAAAAAGGGTATAATGCATTTGTGGAAATGTATGTAACAGACAGATGGAAGCATCTCCGACCAATAGAGTGTATATATTTTTGATGAGCATCAACAGCCGAGTCGATCTAGTCATGTCCGTCTGTCGACCCCGTTTCTAAGCAATCAATAAAAATCTATGTCGAAATCCTGTTTTTTGAGCAAGAGTCACCAAACTGGTCATGTAGCTTGGAATAGTATATATATAAATATATATATATTTTATCTTATAACTACTTTAATCAAAATAAAAAATAATATCACAAAAATTTATTATTTTTATTATTGTCAATCGAAAACATTAACTAAGAAATTATATTTACTCATTATCCGCTGTATGTGCATACGAAGTTGAAAAAGACAACATTTCTACTATATAGCTGGATTTGCTTTATTTGTTTACTTAAGCGTTGCGGAAGTGTATATAATTTGCGATCTTAAGAAAACGGCCCAAATGAGAATTTTATGCTTTTAACATAAATTTTGAAGTAATTTCGACTTCAAAAAACTTAACAAGAACTTTAATTTTCTTAATTTAAGATTCATTCAAAAGGATTAAAATTTGGAATTTATGAAGACTATGGAAATTACACATGCGCTGGATATCCTGGCATTATCGGGTTTGAGAAAATAGATGCGTATCAATTCGCAGAATGGAATGTTGATTATGTTAAATTAGACGGTTGCTACGCCTTACCATACGATATGGATAGAGGCTACACGGAGTTTGGAAAACTTCTTAATAGCACGGGGAAGCATATGGTGTATTCTTGTAGCTGGCCTGTTTACCAAATATATGCAGGGATTCCGCCAAATTTTTCAGCGATTCAAACTCATTGCAATCTATGGAGAAATTTTGACGACATCCAGGATTCGTGGTTATCTGTTGAAAATATTATTGATTATTATGGAAATAATCAAGATGTAATTGCACCCTATGCTGGACCTGGACACTGGAATGATCCCGACATGGTATTTATAAATCTCTTATATCTTTCATGTGTCAATATAAAACAGTTTAATAATCTTTGAGGGCAAGATAAAGAATTTATTATCTTTTACGGTGGGGGCGTAGGTACACTGCAGATCGTAATAATGGCCTGAACCAAAGTCAATATAAACTCATCTGGCTTTTCGCACTTAAATCGACATGTCAGCCGACTGCCTTTTCGCTTTCCACGAGCCACACGCGGCTTGTTGCATGTTTGTGAACATAAATTAAACAAGACCGAATTGTATTTATATTTATTACGGATTTATTTCTGTTGGCACCTCGTTTGAACTGTTTGAGAATAAATTTAAAACTAAAATTATAGAAACTTAAATGAATGTGCGAAGCCGCTGCTGCAGGCAGGCTAGTTTTGAAAATGCTGAGTTGGCGTCTCTTGCGAGCGATTAGGCCGTTTGGGCGTGCGAGCGTCTGCAAATCTGTTTCAACGGCATCCGGCCCAATTGCGTTATCAACCCTTATTGTCTCGCGCGTGTTTAATCCTTCCTGGGTAGATTGAAACCCGTCCTCGTTTTTCTCATTGGTGTTTTGGGGCTGTATAGTTTCCAGACGATGAATACATGGCAGCCAAATGATCTTGATGATATTTATGATCTAAGATCCCCGATATGGCGGAGGTACTTCAGGCTTAGGTCGTCCTCAGATGCTCTAGATGCCCGGGGCGTGTGGCGCATTGTGCGACGGTTCCTGATACCAGTTTTTGGGCACACGATGCCTTCTGTAACCTTTTTCAGAAATTGGTGCTCACAGTGGCAGCGCAGTTGCGCACAGCAACCGCAATCGACCACCATATTACCTTCTTCTAAATCTAATATTATATTATTATGCTGAACGGGAAAATATAAACAGGTTAATTTGGGGTTAGGGTATTTTATTTAAGAATATTATAATTCGGAATTTTGAAAAGCTTTGATATTGGGTACTTACAAAAGGCCTGTTACACTAATATTTGTGAGCTGCTCATTTAATAAATCGTTTATGTTAATGCTGTCCAGGATGAGAGGACTGATTAAATTAATTTTAGCAAGGGTTACGAAAAGAATTAAGTTTTCAAAATTTGTGATTATCATTCTGTTTTTCGCCAAAATTGTTGCATACAAATTTTCAACTAACGCATCTGGTTTTAAGTACCTTTGAAACTTCGTTAAGTCTTCTTTGGAATTTGTTGTTGATCTCGATTTGTCTATTTTCTGAATATATTAACCTATTTGAACTTTATCTACTCCCAGTCATAAAAATCTGAGGCTCCTGCACTTACCTTAAGGGCACTGCCTATTATGTTTATGCTACGTGCTTGCCTATTATGAACATCCAGAGTGGCTACTAGGATGGCTATGTGTGGAATGTCAGTTTTCAGTACCCGTTTCATGTGGTCTTTAGGTAGTTTGTCGATCAGTCTTCCTGTCTCGCCGATGTAGGTTTCAAACGATGTCAAGTTTGTCGTATGTCCCATGTATCCGTCTCCGTCGACTATAGGTATGTAGTCCGCGTATGAATAGTCTTTGAGTTTCAATGCCGCTTCGGTCAAGGTCATAATTGTCATAGCTGGAAAATATCCTAAGTAATGATAAAATGTGTTGATTAAAAAAATACTCAACAATTGTTTATTTATTTTTTTATTCTTTTATCGTTTGGATAAAAGTTTATAAAGTGAATAAAGGCGAAAGTTTATTATCCAGTCTCCCGTTGGATTTTATCCATACCTTCTAACCCGCTTTATACGTTTTTTGGACCCTATTCTTACTGTGTTGTTCTAGCGATTTTTCCTGGGCTAATGTGATTTTGTCTTTTTCATTTGCACTGCAACATCTATAGGGATAGCGTATAATTTCTGTTGGTTTTTTTTTGTAACCAAATGAATCGTTGCAAGAAGAGTATTGTCGAAAGTATCTTCGACGTCGTTTCCATTTTTCAGACAGCGACTTATATCCCCCAAAGTGCCGTGAAAACGTTCAACCTGCCCGTTGGATGTACTGTGTAGGGACGGTGCGTTTGCGATCACGATGTCAAAGTTGTTGACAACATCGATCTAATGGTCTCTGAGTTTAAGGACGTTTCGTTGTCACAGTAAATCGTTTTTGTTTTAGGGAAGAAGTTTAACAGTTGTTAAAGTGGAACCTTTATATCGACGATTGCGCGTGAAAGAATAGGCTGAATATCTGCAAATTTAGAAAATTTGTCGATGCAGGTTAAAAAGCATTTTCTATTTGTGGAGCTAATGTCCACATGTAACATTTCTCCGGCATTTGATGGTATCGAAATCTTCACTATCTCTTGTCTGATCGGGTTTGCTTATAGCGCACACTCGGCAGGTTGTGGCCATTTCTGTTGTTAAACGGCCAATTTTCGATAAAAAATGGTCCCTAAGTAATTGTTGGGCATTATCTTGAGCCGCGCAATGAGCGTGATTATTCTTAGTTATAGCTATTTCTCTCTGTTCTGTTGTGTCTGAGATGTAGCGCGAAATATATTGCGCTAGTTACCTCGGTGTTTACAACTTCTTGCAGAGTTTGCATCAGTGTGCTCCGATCAGAAAACTTGACGTGTCTATCGTTAGGTCAAATGGCGACATATATTGGCCTCTGAAATTGCTAGGGGCCTGCAAAACTCATATTTCCCATTGTTTACAGAGAATGCGGTCCCTTCTCTGTCCCTTTCCGCCAACTCTATTTGGTGATACCCGCTTTGAGGTCCAGTGTTTTGAAATACTGGGCCTCACCCATATTTTACAATATGGTCGAAGTTGTTGGGATATGGTATTTATCGTCGGTTGTCTTTTGACTTAACTTTCGAAAATGAATTACTAGACGCTTATTCTTGTGGCCTAATCATTCCATTCGTCTAATCATTCCATTCGTCAGTATTTTAGTTGTTTAACTTCTACGTTGACAAATTCAGACACGCCCATTAGGTATGGGTATATTCTATACCGGTTCGCCGTCCGCTTGGATTGTGGCGATAGTAATTGTGTTGTAGGGCAGGGACTCGTGTATGTCTGCAAAGGCGTTGGCCATTCGGTCAATCATTTGATTGAAAGTGGGGCTGACTGCGGCGGGAACATTTTACACTGAAGACGTCAATGAGGCATTTCTGCTCAATTGTTTAATGCCCGTGGATTGATCTGACATTCAATAGAACGGCTTCCAATGCGCCAGCTAGGGAAGGGACTTTATATAATTTTTAGATGCTCCTGTGTCTACCAGGAGTCTGATTGTTCGCCCTGTAACCGTGCGTCTTATAAACGGGATTAGGGAGCTTCCGCTAAAAAATTACAGCTTTCCGCTCTTGACAGGTCATCTTCGACTGGCTCCGATTCGTGCTGTGAGTGCGATTCGTAACCCTCGTTACCCTCTTCTTGGGGCAAATGATTAAAGTTTTGTTGGGTCCTTATAGACTGGTCCCTAAAGTCTTGGTTGCCTCTGTAGCCCTGTGTGGGCTGTCAAAAGCGTGAGGAAGTGGCCACTTCCATTAGTTCGGGGCCACGCCCTTGTGACTTTTGGGACTGAAAGCGCTGTTGTGATCTATTTGCTTTCTGCTGACCTAGATTATTATCTTTCTTACCCTTCTGGAAATGGGAGAGCTACCCTCATTCCCCTTCTCACCGTTTTGACGCCAGTTTTGGCTCTTTTGGACACTAGACTTTTGAGGTTTTTCTTTAAGGTGCTTTCAAAGCTGGCTGCAAAGATGCCTCTTTCGTTGCTCGATTCAACTTCTTGGGCCAGGGCCTAAGCAGTTGGGAGGTCTTGGGGTTGTGCTGGGAAAACGGACCATCTCAAGGACTTTCATAATCCCGATACAAAAGTATGGAGATCATCATTCCTGAACTTTTCTTTCAGAGCAGCTGCTGTGGCGGGGTCATGTGTCATTAAGGTCTTGTTCGTTAGTAATGTTTGTTTTCTCGACTTCGTCGTAGTATTTTAACAATGGTAGGTCACCTTGCCCAAGGTCACCTTTCCCAAGCGGGGTTGCTCCCTTAAGTTTGTTAAATTGCTCTGTGATACTGTCTATCTTTTGTTAACTGATCTGTATTCTAAATAGGCAGGAATAAGCTCGTTTTCGCTGCCATCGCCTGACCTTCGTACGCTCCGCATCCGCTTAGACTTTGAAATCGAGATCACTTTGAAGCAAGAATATTGTTTCTTTTTTGTTTGAATTTTATTTTTTCTATATTTTCCTTTGATATGCTAATCTTATCTTGTTAATTTTGTTGTTGAAGTTCCGGCTGTTAGATGTTATCGATTTATGGTTAGTTTTGCATAGTGTTGTGTAGGTCTTTTTTGCTACAGACGTGTAGCTTTGTTGTTATCGATTGTGCGACTGCGGTCCAGGGATGGGACTACACCCAGGGAAACCGATGAGCCAACCGGCCCACCGAGAAACAAGCAGTTCCGTAACAAATAATAAGAGCTAGAGTCACAAAACATGATATGTTATTATCAAGTATCTTTCATTTTATACCTATCGCCACCTATACCTATAACCACAGAGCTATAATTCAATGTAATAACCCAGCTTGTATTGCCAACCAATTTAAGCCACAATTTAAATGCAATTTACTTTTTGGGAATACACAAATATTCTATGGTACAATAAGATCAGTTTTTGTTTTGTTTTTCGGTATTTTGACTGCGCACGTGTTTGCGACGAAAATTCCAAGAAATTCTGTTTACAAGTACACACATACTTTTCTGCGCGTCTGCTTCGAATTCTATCAACAATATTGAAACAGTGACTCTATTGTTTTCTGTGCTGCTATTTAAATTCGTTTTTGTCCTACTGAGACTTAATTATTGTTGTGCCTGTTGAGTAGAGGCGGTGGCATGTGGTGTGGGTTGTCGCGGGTTCGAGCCCTGCGGAGGAACCAATTTTTTTTTATGGCTGCTGTGGCTGTTGAGTGAAGACGGCGGCAAGTAGTGCGGTTATTTGCGAGTTCGAGCCCCGCCAAGGAAACATTTTTTAAAATTTATCTGTATTACTACAAACAAGCGCTACTCGCTACTCGCAACAACGAAAAAAAAGCATCAAGATCCATTATACTCATGTATAAATGGATTGACGCTATGTAGGCTATGACCCAAATTCAGAGATTCTCTTTATTCCTTCAAGAATGAACCTCGCAGTATCTCGAAACGATATCTGCTGGGTTTGGCTTTGTAGGTACGTGGCGCAATTCAGCGTTTTTTGTCCACTTGCGGATTTTAGCCACTCGATTTGACACAAATGTTGCCAAAGATGTAGGATGTGACCGAACCCAATGACGCGTGACTTCAGAATCAGACCAAAGAACCGTCCGTTCAATCAATATCACGAGCTATTGTCGTTATACAAAGTTCTTCGAGCTTGGTACGATAATTATCATCTCGGTGAAATGTTTCTCCTCGAGTCTGAAAATTTAAAACTGTATCTTTGTTAGGTCAGAAATCCTGAATTGTAGTTCTTCTTCCTTATTATCTGATTGCTTAAACGCATTATGATTTTTATAGACAAATTGCCTTTTTGAATCATCAAAACTTTCTTTAGTTTTTTAACTTATATTAAAATCTAAATTCGATTTAAGAATTATTAATTTAAATTAAAAATGAAATTCTAGCAGCTGCATTAATTTAATTACAGGGGCCTGGCCCGTGGCAAGTATAAAATAAATGTTTTCAAAAAGCTTTGAAAATTATTTTTATGCTAAGGCTTTATTGCGCTGTCGCTCCGCAATAAACTTACACTACACTTTAATTTTTTAATGAATTTTATTATTCAATGCGCAGATCTACGCCAACAAGTATATAATTTATACATGTTCATAAAATCTTTAACAAGCAAAGATATGTCTTTTTATAAATGTTGTGTAAATTCTACAAAATATTTTGGATTGGTTCTAATGCTTATCATTGATATTAACAATTATAAATCGTCAATTTCATATTTCTTTGTTTCAGCTAATAATTGGAAACTTTGGCCTTAGCTATGAACAGGCGAAGACTCAATTTGCTGTGTGGGCTATTCTTGCTGCGCCACTTTTAATGTCAGTTGATTTAAGGACAATACGACCTGAATTTAAGGAGATATTGCTCAATAGAAAGATTATTTCTGTAGATCAAGATCCCTTGGGCATACAAGGTCGAAGAATATATAAGCATAAGGGAATAGAAATTTGGTCGAAACCAATAAGTCCAGTTTATCAGAGCTTTTACTCGTATGCTCTTGCCTTTGTAAATAGAAGGACAGACGGCACACCATCTGATATTTCCGTTACATTGAAGGAGCTAGGTCTAATCAATAATTCTGGATATAGAGTTGAGGTAAGTCGTAAAAAATTAATTCATTAATTGAGTACATTATGTATCCGCAATCACAGCATTGCGTTGCGGCGTTGCGTTACGTTAAAGAGGCGGCTAGCCAGTATTTATCAAATTTTTGTTAACTGAGTCAGCTTAAAACATGATATATATATTTCGATATGTTAAAGTAGCTATTGCGCTATTACATGGCAAGTCACACCGACTGCCTTAGCTTATATGAATCAACATTTTAAATACTCGTTAAGAGTCTGGCCATAACGGGCGCAAAACATATCCACGGTAAAAAATGCTTATCAATGTTGTGCAAATTGAAATACAAACAAGTAAGAGGTTCTAGTCGGGAGCTCCCGACTAGGGGATACCCTGAACCCTCTTATTCCAACACCAAATAAATTAATAAAAAAAGTTCCCTTGGCAGGGCTCGAATTTGCAACTGACCGAATGAAATTCTTAAAGCTGCTGCCCCATTCAATTGATCTTTATGAAATTTTCTACAGTATATCTTATTGTACCATAGTATATTTGTGCATTCTGAAAATATAAATTGCATTTAAATTGTGGTTTAAATTGGTTGGCAATAAAAGTTGGGTTATTAACTTGATTTATTGCTCTGGGGTGGTAGGGGGGATGTGGCGATAGGTATGAAATTAAAGATACTTGAAATATCTATAATATTCTAGAAGCAACATATCATGTTTGGTGGCTCTAGTTCTTATTATTTACCCAATTTGCTAAAAAAAAAACAGGATGTCGAGTCTCTAGCTCTTATAGGTACTGAGTTCCTTTGACTCATACATACGGACGGACGGACGGACGGACAGACAGACGGACATGGCTAGATCGACTCGGCTATTGATGCTGATCAAGAATATATATACTTTATGGGGTCGGAGATGCTTCCTTCTGCCTGTTACATACATTTGGATTTTGCACAAATACAATATACCCTTATACCCATTTTTAATGGGTTCAGGGTATAAAAAAAAATGCAAATTGAAAAATAATAAAAAGAAGGGCTTGCTACGGCACGAAGATTTAATACATATGCAGATATCTTGAAAAACAAATAGCTTTTCATACAAAAACCTAATTTTTGACCGATTGTTTCTATGCCAGCTATATGATATAGTGGTCCGATGTCGACAGGATAATAGAATATGAGGAGCATTGAACAACTAATAAATGCCTAGTATGGTTGAGATATCTTGGTAAACAAAAAAGTGTGTCATACAAAAAACTACCTTTCGACCGATCTTTTCATGACGATAGCTTTAAAACTGAGAGACTAGTTCGCATTGAAACAGACAGAGTTATATCGACTCGGCTGTTGATATTGATCAAGAAATATATACATTATGGGGTCGGAGATGTCTTCTTCTATGCGTTACACATTTCCTTACAAAATTATTAAGCCCTCTGGAAGGGTACAAAAATGAACATTAGGGATGCTGCTTCCAGAATAATATACCCCAGAATGTCCGAACAGCCATAGGAACCTGACGCAAGCGGAGGAATTGCGCTCCCAGCTATAATTACACAGGAGTTAAATATCTTCACTAATGCGTTAGTACAGTTAAAACATAGTTGTGGAAAAAAATTTAATGATAAATAAAATCTACTAAAAATTAATAATAATCGCAATAATTCCGTTAGATGGTTAGAACAGAAGCCATTTGAAGTGAGAGTAGCAGAATATGCAAAAGCTCTAGTACGTATTTTCGACAGCTTACCCGAAGCGACCGCAGAGAGCGCACCTATGGCGAAACGAATGCGCTTTCGCTTTACAATGGTATGCGCTGCGATTCAATCGGCTGTCAAAGGTGACGATCGAGCATTCGCAACGGTCAAGCAGTGAGAGATCACTGGGATACAGGATTCCATCAGTTTACTGGGAGAAGGTTACAAGACAGTTCAATCACCTGGGGCATGCATTCTGGGCCGTATCTGCGCCACAATATCGTACAATGACCGGACTCACCAATTAGCGCTGTACCTATGCCCATCTTTCAAATAGTTACTGTACCTTGGATAGGACTTTTGGATAAACTTTGTTTTAACGCCGGAAATTTCAGTAGTCGAGAAGCTCAGGTATGTTGATTCAGAGTTCACGACCAAATGCGGACCGATAGTAGCCCATGTAATGTGTGCGGAGCAACGATATCGATTGAAAGATGTTTAAAAAGGTTTCCTGGATTACGAATCTCGAGGATTACATACAATCATGGAAGTACATACCATTCAACTAGCAACTGGCACTGGCCAGTCATAGGCGATTCTATCCAGTATCTCCAGCAGTGCAGTGCTCTCCGAGCGAGAGTCCTTGGGACAACCGATTGAAAGCCCATAAACAATCGACTGTGACTGAATGTTCGCAAATTTAATTATCTGACCATCAAAGACGCACACCCTTTGCAGAACATCGAGTCCATACTAAGCGGAGTAGACGAAAACATATTCATAGGCAGCGTAGATTTGAGGCCTTTTGCCTTTTGCCTTTTGGCAGATAGAGCTGGACCTCAAAAGTCGGGAATTCACAGTATTCACCATACCCGGTAGGCCTCTCTATGAATTCAGAATGATGCCATCTGGCAAAGGAAGTAAGCCCTGCCTGAAAAAAGCGAATTTGATTATTGGGCTCCGAAAATCTGAATTCTGCTTCAAATATCTGCGTTACTTGCGGTACATCTTTGGAGATGACGCGTTGCGCACCCACCCAAAAAAACTGGAGCCAATACTGCATATCGCTCTTCCGAAGACCACCAGGAAACAACGACTGACTGCGAGCCTGACGGACTGCATAAAATCGAACACGAAGCTAGTATTACCACAAAAGCGATAAAGGCTTTCCAGAACATCAAGAAGACACTCACATGTGCACCCACACTGGCGCATCCCGATTTCAGCAAGCACAATTATAAACAGTGCGAGCCAAACCAATTGCGAATGGAAGCGGTGCTTTTTCAGAGGGATGATAGTGGAAGTGATAGATCATTTGCTTAACAACTAAATTATAGTGTGACCGAAAAAGAATGCCTGGCCACCGTCAAAGCTGTCGAACGCTTCTGCCCATATATAGAGCTGATGCCGTTTGCAGTTGTTACCAACCATGCTCGCTCGGTGGTCATTGGCTCTTAGACCGTTCGTAGTGGAAGAACAAGAAGTTGATGTATTCGATTTCGAGCCCACCGAGCAAGGAGTATTTGGAAAGGCTGAGGCTTGTCAAGGGCAGACGGACAAGTTTACAGGCTTACGGATCGAGGATCGTCTGTTATTTAAGAGAACCTAGTCCAACAGAGAAGACAGCTACGAATTCCTCTCGAAACTGTGGGTTCCTAAAGAGCTAACCTCAACGCTCATCCAAAAGGCGCATGAAGGTAAGATGGCGATGCATGGTGGGACCAAAGTCAATTGCTTCTACTTCTGGCCCCAGACCTCAATCCAAGTCCGAGAGTATGTCAGCAATTATGGGATCCCTCACCAGAGCACCGGGAACTATACGCCACAGGCGCACGCGTCCGAGGGAGTAAACCAGTCTGTACTAGCGACAATTGTATCCGGTTATGCACCACAACGTAGGTGCTCATGCAGCATTAGTTCACGAACGGAGGGGACTACAACAGCCTAGGTTGGTGCTGACGAAACAAACAACTGCAACGACAATAGCCCCAGCGATGAAGCTGGGCCGATTTCCTGTTTTAAGAGCAAGCATAAAAACCGGTGTGTGGTGTTAAGAGCTGCAATACTGCTCTAAAATAAATACCACAATAAAACAATATGCTGTATTTTGGATTGCCTATTGTATATGTATATATGTATATATATTTATATATTCAACTAAATTTGTGTCGCCGAACCCAAAGTGCCATTACACGGGAGGTGCCGCAGAAGACAGCGGAGATCAGGTCACCAGAGTAGCGGATTGGCCACTTCTGGGTGGCCTCAGGTTTATTAATTAATTATAGAGATATCAAAAAAAAAATAGCATTCATATAATTAATTTTAAATTCACATAATGTTATATTAAATTAATTATTACTTTCTAATTATAAATATTATTTCTTATTAATTATAGGCGATCGCCAGTGTTAGCATCGTCAAGCTGTTTAAGCCCTTGCCTTGCAAAAAAAAAATGTTAAAAAATTGTGAATAATATTAAGTGTTACCTTATGAAACGTATATATATGTATGTATAAATATATATATATAGATAAGGATGTAAGGTGGATACCCATCAGGATTTGGGAGATGGCAGGTGCTTATATGTCCATCTCAGGCTGGGGAGGGCTTCTTTAGGATCAACTAAAACATCCGTTCTCCATTTGCATGTTTACATGTTTTTCCGATTTTGTGTTCAAGGAACAGCCGAATTTACACTTCTTACAAGTAAAGTCACAGTTCGCTTGCATCATGTGTATCTACTGACAGCACCATGTGATCGCATCACTGGAACCACAGTACTCCGTCACCAACATCATCACGCAATCCATCACAGCTTAAATGTATGACGCAATCAACGCAGCTCTCATCAAGGAACACTGATTTCGATCAACAAGCTCATATACGGTGTGCTATTGGGCGATCTCAAACCGTCACAATTGAGAGACTTAGCAGGCACCCAAATTGCCGATTAGGTCATAAAAGCACTTTGCTTAGAACGTGTTCCAGATAATGTTCGAGCTCTCTTAGCGATTGTTGATGGCGACTTGGCTAAAGTCTCTCTATATATGGCCCAAAGCTAGTAAACTGAGCCATGTGACTTTAAAAAATTCAAGCCGGAAAACTAAACCCACTCTGTCAGCGACGGCGGTCAAAGTGGTGGCTACCAGTCATTAAATATTCATAATGCCCCAAGCTGCAAAAATAAGATACTTGATTGACACAGACGCTGTTGTTTTCTAATTTACCTCCCACAGATCGCAGCGCTCAGCCCACAAGTTATCTTTACGCAGCAAACTGCACCCCATTAAAAACATGTGGCACAAAAATTGCTGCTGTCCACTTCGGCCTACACAGAAAAATGAACTGGCAATTTGTCATCGCTGGTGGCACAAAATTTATCATAGGAGTTGATATTCTACACGAATACTGTTCGACGTACGCAAAAAACTCTTTACTGTCAGTTCTACAAAGCTGTACATATGGGGCACAACGTGCAGTGTGGAATTCGACCAATTGCTCACTCTATCTCCAGTAAGCAGTCACCACTTCGAATTTCTTTCACGCGAATATAGCGACTTGACCATGCCCTGCGAGTACGCAGCATACGATGTGAGGACGTCAGTGCACCATCTTGAAAAATTAGCTATAGCTAAACGAGAATTTGTGCAGCCAATAGGCAAGACCACTGCACATGGCAGCCAAGAAGAACAAAATCGAATAGCTGCCATGCAGCGAGTACAGACGGCTGAGCCATATCACAAAGCCAGACAGATATCCATTGCCGCATTTCCTTGATATCTCTAACAAACTGAATCTCAGCAATGTTCACTACAATTGATCTGGAACGAAAACATCAACAGATACCAATTGCCTCGAATTTGCGATCGTCATTCCATTCCTATACGAATTTAATGTAATGACATTTAGGCTATATATACATAAATGACATCTTCATCGCAAGACAAAATTAAGATGAGCATTATCAGCACGTCAAGGATATTTTTGGTAGACTACGGCAGACTACGCTTAAATGCCTTAAAATTAATCTTTGGGCAACCACAAGTGGATTTCCTTGGCTATCATGTCCCGACACGACGCCAATAATGTGGAACGCCAAAGCAGACCAGATGTTAGAGCAGTGCAAGACCGATTTAGCACGCGTGACAACATAAGCACATCCTTCCGCAAACGCTAAATTGCGACTGCAAGTGACGCGAGTCTCTTCTGCTTTGGCGCAGTCTTGAGTAAGTTGCGAAACGGATCCCCCAAACGGTTTGGTTTCTTGTCCAAACGGATCACAGAAAATGTAAAGTACTTATGACCGTGAGTTGCTGACAATTGTTATGTACGTCTAGTATTACGTCTAGAATCCGTCCATATATCACACATAGCTACCTTAAGCAAACCTTCAATTCCATTCATAACTTATTGTACCCACGGAAGAGCGCTACAGTAAAACTCAAAGCTGAACGTTTCGTCTGGAGATTAAAGAAAAGAAACATTGCTTAGTTGGCATTTCCAAAGTCGACAGACACAACAAAGCAGCGTTTCAATGATTGACCTGCCTGAAAAGCGATTCGAAATATCAATATTTATCTAATTGGCCTTTTGGCATCAATTGTCTATCAATTACAGGTACTGTCTGACGTGATTTGACCGATTCTCCCGCTGGGCGGTGGCAGTCCCATAGCACATATGGCGGCAGAGACGGTAGCTAAAGCATTAATTCATGGTAGCATCATAGCTACTGATCAAGGCAGACAGTTTGAGTCGACATTTTTTAAGGAGCTTAGACCGCCATCAAATATCACACTGAATTCAACTGGATCTCAACGCCTATCTAGCTGAAATGGACAATGCCCGGTGAAACCTGCCGAAGAGTACATCGAAATTTTATGCATCAAGCGCCTACGTTCAACCATGTCCCAGCTGAAGCCTGTCAATACACCACACCTCGTTGCTACCAAAGTATTAGTTGAAAATGATCTCAAAGCATGTACACACATTTTCCTACGTGATGACATATGAAAGCGCGGATCAAAGTACCTTACTAGGGACCATTTATAGTTATCAGTCACATCGATAAGCAATTTATAATCATTATCGGTAACTGTAACTGTCGACCGTGTTCAGGAAGCTTACTTAGAAGCAGAAGATGATCATCTTCACCTGCAACTAACTGCAAAAATTAACATCCCATTATAACCACTCATAGCGGACGTGAAGTGCGTCTACCCAAAAAATTCGTACATTTTGTTACTAAGTTGCAGCATTGGAGGGGGGGTGAATGTGGCAGTCTTATCGACTTGATAAAATATTTTTACTAGACTTGATAAAATATCTATCGTTGATAAATAAAAGCTAAGTCGTGAACAGATACAAAACTCGATAAGCTGTCGCATAAGGCTTCGGAAAAGGTCCTTAAACTGATATTCAATGCCCTACAAAAGAATTTGTTAAATACGTGTTTCAGCAATTTTGGAATTTCCATTGGCGATAACTTACAACGTCATTTTATACCCTGAACCCATTAAAAATGGGTATAAGGGTATATTGTATTTGTGCAAAATCCAATTGTATGTAACAGGCAGAAGGAATCATCTCCGACCCCATAAAGTATATATATTCTTGATCAGCATAAATAGCTGAGTCGATCTAGCCATGTTCGTCTGTCTGGCCGTCCGTCCGTCCGTATGTATGAGCTAGAGACTTGAAATTTTAGATGTAGGTGCTCCTAGTGCCTGCGCAGATCGAGTTTGTTTCCGAAAATCGATAACTTACTCCGTTTCCAAGCAATCGATAGAAATCGATATCGATCTCCTGTTTTTTGGGCAATTTTGGTAAATAATAAGAGCTAGAGTCACCAAACTTGACATATGGGAAGAAGAGGGTTCAGGGTATCCCCTAGTCGGGAGCTCCCGACTAGAACCTCTTACTTGTTTATCAATGGAATCTCTATATATAAGACTATCCTGTCTGATTGACTAATTGGTGATTAACGCACAGCCCGAACCATACGAGCTTGTAAAGTGAAATTATCACTGTAGCTTCCTTATTTGATGAAGGTGCATGCAAAAGGGGCTTTCGAAAATTTTTAACCGCAAAAGTGAAAAGATCACAAAAAACATTTGTGTGAAAATCCTATCGGCTCAAGATATTTTTGAGAATCTGAAAATTTATATCCGACAATTCTTCCTTTTCGCTAATTTTGACCCTCTTGGAGGATAAATTCGGGCGAAAGGTTATAATGGCGAAGTTTTACTTATTTCATAAGTTTTTCTCTTAATCCACCGCTGTTTGACTGAATATGCGGGTCAACGGTTTTATGAGCTCTTTTATTTTTTGCTTCAAGATTCAGATCACAAAATTAGCCTGATGAAGACCGTTGATTCCAGCTGGAAGCTGGAAGAGTTGGAGTTCTTCTATTTATTTTTTATGTATTTATTAATATACAATTTAAAAATATACAATTTAAATAATATACAATTTATGGGATTCTAACACCTCTTGCAACTGACTCTACCTGCCAGCTATATCAGCAATTCATTATCATGAAATAAAAAACGTGTTAAAAGAGCAGCACACACACACGGCTCAGAAAACAATACAATCGCACATGACATGCTGTTTATAGAAAAATGCAACAAAAATTGTTAATTCCTGTATGCGTTTTCTTAATTTACTCATTCTTCTCTTTTGCAAGCTGATAGCAGGTGGACATTTGACATTTGCTCTTTTAAGTCTGTGTTGAACTACTACTACTATTAAACACTAATAGATAGAATAGATAGAATAGATAAAAAAAAATCATTTAATTATACAATGTACCCTTCCAAACAGTATATTATCAAATTTAAAAATATAAAAAAAGCAACACAACAAAAAACATGACACGTTGTGGCAGACCGCGTAAGACAGCAGAGCAGAATAATTGTTTTATTCAGCGGAAATTTGAGAAATATCCGTTAGAAACTCCTAAAACTGTTGCTATGGCGCTTTCTAAGTACACAAACATTAATATTATCAGAGACGTTTGAAAGAAGCTGATTACGGCACATACATAGCCAGAATTATTCATCAAATTACAATGAGAAATAAGACCAAACGCCTAACATAAGGCAAAATGAATTACAGACTTTTTAAATGGAGTTGGGGTTTATACGCTGGATTGGCAATTACAAAGCCCCGACATGAATATTATTAACAAGTAAGAGGTTCTAGTCGGGAGCTCCCGACTAGGGGATACCATGAACCCTCTTCTTCCAACATCAAATGGATATATATATTTTAGAAGCTATATGACAAGTTTGGTGACTCTAGCTCTTATTATTTACCAAAATTGCCCAAAAAACAGGAGATCGATATCGATTTCTATCGATTGCTTGGAAACGGAGTAAGTTATCGATTTTCGGAAACAAACTCGATCTGCGCAGGCACTAGGAGCACCTACATCTAAAATTTCAAGTCTCTAGCTCATACATACGGACGGACGGACGGCCAGACCGACGGACATGGCTAGATCGACTCGGGTATTGATGCTGATCAAGAATATATATACTTTATGGGGTCGGAGATGCTTCCTTCTGCCTGTTACATACATTTGGCTTTCGCACAAATACAATATACCCTTATACCCATTTTTAATGGGTTCAGGGTATAAAAATTTAGGAAATAAGAAGACACTGGATAAACACTTTTTTTTTAACTTAATGTGATTTTATCAACATTGGACCACCATAACATCTGGCTGCCAAAGGAACGAGCGGTCGATGAAAAAAGATGCATGAGAACCCTTTTTGCTTATTAAAATACTTTAACCAATCCCGCTGTATACTAAAATTTTACATGAGCCAAATCTTATCAGGATCGCACTATTTAATTTTATAGTCCCATAGGAAGAACCTGTTAAAATTAAGTTTTATTTTTATGGTAGAATATTCTGTTTTCCAAGATATTTCTATTATTATATATCTGCAAGTCTGCATGTCAAACGTCAAGAAAGTTATTAAATCTGTGGTTTGTTGAAGATAGCCAAACTTTGTTTGGATAAAAAGGGCTAATTTTTGGCTAATTTTGTGCAAATGCATGCTCATAAAGTAAAAATGAAATTGATAAATATCGTAGTTACTATAATGTCTGGTGACCACAGTATTTATCTACCGCAGACGGCCACTTGATCAATTTGATATGTTGCCTCGCGAATAGTACCTAATTATGATATTCACTCGGATATGACTGATAATCACGTTTTTTAATTTCAGGACCTTTACGAGAACATTGATTATGGAATATTGTTTCCGAGAACTAAAATCAAGGTTAAGGTAAATCCATCTGGAGTTGTTATGTTAAAAGGACAAATTAAGTTTTAAAACTAATATTAATTTTATCTACTGTTATATAAGATGAAGTTAGTTTCATAAGAAAGTTGTCAAATAAATAATTAAACATAATTTGTTTCTTTATATAGAAAATTTTCTTTCGAAATAATTGTACCTTAAGCCCATTGAAAATGGGTAAAAAGGGTGACTCTAGCAATAATATAAAATTTATTTGTGCAAATATATGTAACAGGCAGAAGGAATTATCTCCGACCCCAGAAAGTGTATATATTCTAGATCACCATCATAAAAAGAGTCAATCTAACTTGCCCCGTTTCCAAGTAATCGATAAAAATCCATGGAAATCCTATTTTTATACCCTGAACCAATTAAAAATGGTTAAAAAGGGTATGTATTTGTGAAAAATCCAAATGTATGTAACAGGCAGAAGGAAGCATCTCCGACCCAATAAAGTATATATATTCTTGATCAGCATCAATACCCGAGTCGATCTAGCCATGTCCGTCTGTCTGTCCGTCCTTCCGTATGTATGAACGCAAGCATCTCAGAACCTATAAGAGCTAGAGATGTAGGTCCTCATAGTGCCTGCGCAGATCGAGTTTGTTTCCGATAATCGATAACTTACTCCGTTTCCAAGCAATCGATAAATTTCGATAAGGACATTCTGTTTTTTAGCAATTTTGGTAAATATTAAGAGCTACCTAGCAGCCACCTCCCCGCTAACACCCCAGAGCTATAAATCAAGTTAATAACCCAATTTATATTGCCAACCAATCTAAGCCACAATTTTAATGCAATTGACTTTTTGAGAATACACAAATATTCTATGGTACAATAAGATATACTGTAGAAAATTTCATTAAGATCGGTTAAGAGAAAACCAAAGTTATATGTAACTGCGCAATTGGATGGCACAGCTAGCGAAAACATCAAGAATTTGTGTGTACACACACACATTCATGCGCGTCTGCTTCGTATTCTATCGTTTTCTAACAGCATTGTAATTGCGACTTTGTTCTGCAATGCTATTTTAGTTCGTTTTTTTCTCAATAATACTCAATTATTGGTGTGGCTGTTGAGTAGAGGCAGAGCAAGTGTTGCGGTCTGTCGCGAGCTCGAGCCCGACCTGGGAAACAAATTTTTATTTTTTTTGCTGGTCTGTCTGTTGAGTAGAGTCGTCAGCAAGTAATACAGTCAGTTGCGGGTTCGAACCGTGCCAAGGGGACTTTTTTTTATTTATCTTTATTACTTCAAACGAGCGCGTTGCGCGAACTGCATTTGGTGTTGGAAATAAGAGGGTTGAGGGTATTCCCTAGTCAGGAGCACCCGATTAGAACCTTTTACTTGTTTCTTTTTAGCAAATTGGGTAAATAATAAGAGCTAAAGTCACCCAACATGATATGTAGCTTCTAGAATAGTATATATATATTAAGTATATTTTAGCTATCACCACCTCCCCGCTACTACCACATAGCTATAAATCAAGTAAATCAGTAAACCAATTTATATTGCCCACCAATTTAAGCCACAATTTAAATGCAATTGACTTTTTGAGAATATGCAAATATTCTATAAAGCATTTTTTCTCAATCTATCAAAACTACTTTACAGACCATAAAGGTAAACTTTTGTCGGTTCATTTTCAATTCGATATCTCCACGTTCAATTAATAAAATCTTGAAACTTATGATCTTCATTATTAAGTTGCTAGGTATTATAAAATTAAACAATTGGTGTCCATTCATCTGTCCGTTCGTCTAGCTTAAATTCTTATTATTTTCGGGTCCTATACCCTTTGTCCATTAAGCTTAAGAAATGTCACATTTTCAAGTTTCACATATTGGTGTTCCACCGGTTGTCGATAACATGTGAGTGGCAAAAGTACCGCTTCTTTAAATAAACAGCTGATCGAGCTGCTTTAATTAACATATGCGCCGCAAACTTTTCCTTCCAAAACTCAAATAATGCGATATCGAAGTAAGGGCTTCATTTAATGGACTCTTTGTGGGATTTGGCCATCTTTGAATGTTAAGAACTGTGGGATTATTAAAATTTAAAATTATGATTTAAAGTTACCTCTTGAGTTACCTTCGTTGATATATTAAAAGTTTATGGTACTATTTAATGATGCCTCCACATTTTTCACAACATCGATAGAAATCTCGATTACTCATAGCAAAAAACACGAAAAGTTCGGGGCGAATTTACACATTTTGCAAAAATGTTTTGATAAATGTGTTATATGAGGTTTCTTGTAAGAAAACGTACAGGCCGCAGTTTACACATTTTACAAAAATGTGACATCTTCAAAAATGTGTAAGAATGTGTGGCCTGGGAAGGTCCTCTCATTTGGATGGAACTAGACGTTCAGTGCGAGAGTGATGATAGGTCCAGCTATACACAACAGATTGCACTGGTCTAGCTGCCGTTCATAAAGTGGGTGGCTTAATGTCTCTTTAATCGCGCGTGCGTGCAGAAGCGACCAGAGAAGAAACTCTGTTAATGCCGGTACTCCCCGGTATTTGGCTGGATCCGTCATATATGTATGTATTGTGGCCGGGTTGCTGTTATTTGGTTTCCTGCTGAATTGTCGAATGAGCTATTGTGGTCATCCAGTGTTTGCCTCTTAGGTTATAATGGCAGGTACCCGCTTGCAATGGGGACATATAGATTAGCCTATGTGTCTCACTGACCATCTCACCATCTTAGCGTGTAGACATCTGTTCGGCGCTGGTACTCACGACTCCATTACCGACTGGAATTCTGCAGCTTGCTGTACAACTGCTAGACAGAGCTTTTACTATTAAACACGTGTGCCACCCAAAAAAAAAACTAGAGCCGGGTGTCTCACTATATAAGCTTAAAATTTCTTTAAATAAGCTTTCCCCTATTGTAAATGTATATTACGTCCACTTAAAATTGCATACCGCCAGTTCACATGGTTTCGACGCGGTATTGATGCAGCGACAGTCTGATAATAAATTACAACCTGTTTTTTTCTACCTCGAAAAGCAACGAGTGCCGAGTCTCGATACCATAGTTTTAAAGTGGAGACCCTAGCCATATTCTATGCACTACGTCGATTCCGTGTGTACGCAGGGCATCGGGCTTTCCTAATTGTTGCCAGCTCTCTAGTTCAAACTTTGAGAAAACACCCTAAAGCCCCGGTATCGCCCGATGGTCATTAGATTTAGAAGATTTATACTTTTTGATTACCGTTAGCTCGTATGTGGGGCTTATTGCCCAGCATTATTTAAAAACTGAAGCATTTATTAGTAATGTTAAATTATACCCAGTTAACTCTACTTGAACTAGAGAAGTGTCCCATTTAAGAAATACTTTCAATAATGGTGTAAGTTGATAAGCCGAGTTGAGTTCGCCATTAATAATTCGGTACAGTGTAGTTATGGTACCGCTGTGCTTAGCTTGGGCTTTTGGTAAACGAGCTCACACAATGTCTTCAAGTTATTATTAACCTGTAATTTGAATATAATTAGACACCAAGTATGTGCAAATATACGAAAACGAAAAACGAACATAATGAAACCCAATGTAATTTAAGACATTTTGTTTCAATACGTAACGCTGACGTCACAGCAGAACCCTACAAAAAGTTTTCGCCCAAATACCGATGGTCTTACAAAATCAACCGAGTGTTTTTCTATGACCGCTATTAGGTCACAGATGATGATTGCAGGTCACCCAGTTGCCATATAAAGGAGTTCATAAATCAGCTAGGCATAAGTTGTGGATGCAAGTGTGTGATAAAACCGTAGGCCTTTGCTTGTGAATAATGTAATAATCGGGGTTGGTTAAGTGTCAGGATTGGCTGAATGTAAACAGTGAAAATTAATGTAAGCTTTTAAAAGTCAACATCCACTATATCTAGTGCTGTAAATCAATAGTAGTATAAGACATATATATGTATTTTTTGTAAATAGTAGTTGGGCACTCTAAGAAAAAAGAAGGGAGCATGAGGTGACGCCCACACATAAAATTAAAAAAGAACACGAAAAAATAACTAGTAAGAGACAAATTTCAAGAATGTATACATGTACACACACACATTCATGCGCGTCTGCTTCGATTGTATCAAAAGCATTGCAATTGCGACTGTGCTGCTATTTTAATTTGTTTTTTTTCTTCTCAATAATACATGATTATTGGTGTGGCTGTTGGGTAGAGGCATAGTAAGTGGTGCGGTCTGTGGCGATTTCGAGTCCTACCGGGGAATGTATTATTTTTTGTTTGGCTTGTGTAATACGGTCAGTTGCGAGTTCGAACCTTACCAAGGGAACTTTTTATATTACATTTATTTTATTACTTCAAACGAGCCCGAACTGCATTTGGTGTTGGCATATGAGGGTTTAGGGTCTCCCCTAATCGCGAACTCCCGAAAAGAACCTCTTACTTGTTTTTAATAAAACAATTAAAAACGCAACTCAACCTTTCGTTATGCCTTTGGTTTTTTATTTTGCACATACATATACTTACATACATACTAATTCATATATCGTTTTTATTATAATTCTCAATTAGTTGCATTTGGATTTTTTCTCTCTGGGCTTAACATGATTCCTATTATTTGCCCGTTTCATAGCTGTTGCTTTGCTTTCCCATTTTGATATTAATTAATACTTTTTTTTTTAAGAATTTGTTCCATTTTTCTGCTTTGGTTGAATGAGTAACTTTTGTGAAGATTCTCGAATGTTGCAATACTTTTTAAACAGGTGTATTAAGAAGTAAACATAACTTTTATAAAATTAAAGAAAATAAAAATAATACATCAAAATACATCACGTCAGAAATCTTTTAACATAGTTGAAACATTATTCTTCTTATACGATTATACCCCTTAAGAGCTCATTTAACATATTTTTAAGGCTCTCGTGTTGCAATCGATGTGATTTTGGTTTCAGTTGCTACTGGGTCATTATATGTCATTCAACTACATCGACATTCAATCTTGGGTTACATATCTAATTAATTATATATAATGTGGGTTGCTTACTTTTCGTACGGCCCATGCATAAATCTTGATTGAACCTTAGCTATATTTGTTGATCAAATGGACGACGGCTTTCTCTGTTCGCTATCTTTTTCAATGTTTAGTTATTTTTTTTATAAATATTCTATTATTTGTTGTATATTTATTTAACGATATGTTGGTATACAAACTTTATAATACCCTGACTAATTAAGGTATAGCTTCAGAGAGCGCGACTTGCCAATTTTCTATTTGCTGAGCATTTGGCCAAATATTGTTGCCACAGAAAACGCGCAATTTCAAGAGTTTTTTGTATAGAAAGGAGTGGGCTTGAAAATTGCCAAAGTATATGTCCATTCATAATCAGCGGAGCAAGCTCTAGAAATTAGACACTGAAAGCTGTATAGTTTGTCAGCCACGCGTCGAATTCGCCAAAACAAAAATTGTTAGGAATTTTTCTGTAAACCTAAACTTGATACTAACGGGTAGTTCTAAAACTGAAAACGAAAATATGAACAGCTAAAGTTATTTCATGAAAATATATTTTAAATATGGGAAAATTCCAAATATATATTTTGCGCTTAGGGAATCCATCACATGACTGGCAGGCGTTTTACGGAAACGTTGTCTTCATTTTGTTGTTTAGTTTCATCATATTTGTGGCACATTCAAGAGAGACTGACACACACACACACACACACATGCACACACATACTCAATGGAACAGAGACATATACACTCATATATTTTTATTTATTTATAGGTAGTATCTGCATGAAATCCTAACTAAAATTGTTACCACTTTGTCGCATTTACTGGCCAAGTTTTGCTGGACTGAGCACCAGTTCCGGCTCCAGTTTGCTAGAATGTGGTAACGGTGCCAGCAGCGTGCTACCACGGCCCTTCGTTAGGCTGGCGGATGACAGCTGTGATTTTTGCTCTTTGCTGCCAAATATGGAGGTCGCCGCCGCCGATGTGGCCGTTATTGAGGAGGCTGTCGCAGGCTGCGTCGCCGGCAACGGCTGCAATATGCTCAGACTTGTGGTGGACATTGCCGACGGCTCCAGCACCTGTCCAGGTATGCTCGCCCTTGCAGTCGACGTTGTGGTGGCCGTCGGCGGCGCCGGCAGCGGCAGCAAACTGATCGTCGTTGTGGTGGGCGGAACGACAACCGCGCTCATGCGGCCGGCAGGCATGGCATACACGGGACTGGAACCGGTCAACGTCATGCCCAGCGGACCACGCACCGTTGCTGTCGCGGAATAGGTGTGCGGCAGCGCCGGCGGCAAATCGTAGCTTGTGGGTTGCGACTGAGAGCTAGTGAGACGTGTACGATAGCTGCTGCTGCTGGTGTTGGGCGTTGTCTTAGGCGTGGCGCCCGTTGAGATGCCCGGTCGCGGCGAGGGCGTGCTAAATGCTGCATTATTGCTTTTGAGCCGGGGAATGGCGCCGGTGCTGCAGCTGCTCGGCAGTGGGGTGGCCATGGCCATGGCCGTCGTCGTTGGCGGGACTGCAGCTGTGTCCATAAGTGAGGTCTCCTCCACAATCACTGCGCCATCCAGCGAGTCTTTGACGGTGGAGGAGGAGGACAATGACTGCGATTGCTCCAATTGTGGTTGTGGTTGTTGTTGTTGTTGTTGTTCCGGTTGCTGTTGTTGCTGCTGCTGTTGATGCTGTTGTCGCTGCTGCTGCAGTGCGACCCGTTGACGTACCAATTTGCTGTTGGGTCGCTCATCGACGATGCTCAAGGTTGTTGTTGTTGTTTTCGTTGTTGTGGTTTTGCTTGTGGATTTCCCCGTGGCTTTGGTGGTACAACTCGTAACGGCAGTTGTTGTTGTTGCTCTTGTACGTTTGACGTGCTGCAGCTGCTGCTGCTCAACTTGGACGCTGTCATCCTGCTCCTCATCGCTCATCTCGCACATATTCAGCGCCGTCTGCAGCTTCTTCATCTCCAGCGGCGCATCCGCTGTGAAGATTTACAAGATTTAGGTTTTATTTGAGTACGTTTGATTTATTTACTTACCACCCATGTGATCCATGCTCTCCGGTTCGTTGATAATGGGCACAACACGATTTATGGCCGTCTTCTGCTCGTTCTGCATGAAGAGGGATGTGGTGGCTATTTGACGCAGTGCCTCCATTCCCTCATTGAGCATCTTGCTCTGGCTACGCTTGTGGGCAATAGGATACTTTGGCTATTTGGAAAAAGAATAGGTAAAATAAAAATAATTAAATAATTTAGCAAACAAGTTTGGGCAAACGCCTTAGAATGGCTAGGAATGCCGTGTAAATATATTATGAATAGGTTTTATTTTTTAAATGAAACACTATGTAAATACAACAAAATATTACCAAAAATATATATTTAATAAAACAACTGAAAGCATATATCCTTTAAAAGATTTGTTCTTTTAATAGTACTACGAAATAATATATAATATAATATATATATATATATATATATATATATATATATATATATATTTTGAGTCCCTACTCAACTGTTTCAATGCTTTAATAAAATATTTAAGAAAACAAGTAAATAATTAAAAAAATAATAAACAATTGACTAAAAATACTAAAAGATTGAATATAAATTCTATCACCTCAGTATTTTCCAATTTGTTTAGTAAGAAAAGTATTTTTTTGTAATTAAGCTTAAAATTATTATCGAAATATGTAAATATTTAAATGATCTATGGACATAACAAAATGAGAAAAATTCGTACGCACTTGTATAGAGGGTCCACGAGCTATAGAAACCCGCTTGCTTTCATTGCGTAGCAGGGAAGTCGTGTGATCCGCATCGATTTTGTTAGCATTTTTCTTGCCCGCCTTCTTGCTGGATGAGATGCAGTGTGATGGGCAAATGCAGAAGAGAATGCGTAAAATGCAACAAATCAGACCCAAACCTAAATAAGAGAAACTCATATGAGTGAGATTATAATAATTGAATCGATTCAACAATTATATTGCCTATGAGAGAGGGCCCTATAAGTCTTAGCTCCACTGTTTTAAATCCTTTCTCGCCGGTGCCTACAAATGCAATGACCAGGCCCAGTGCGACAGTGCCCAGGCCCACATAGAGAAAGGCATTCGCAAAGGTGCTGGGTCCACGTAGTACACCCAGAAAATCTTCATCGTCCGAGGAACCGCCCAATGAGGCATCTTGTATCTGGCAATGGAAGTGAATAAATTTTATTAGTGGCCTATAGTTAAGATGTGATAAGTGTATGGTCCCAAATCAGAATAATTGAGATATTTATCTTATGATATATTAGTAAAATGATGTTAAATTAATTTAAGAAAAAAACATTTAATTTGTATATATGAACATTTCCAGGAAGAGGCAATTTTGATGTTCAATCTGGGAATGATATTAAATATACGTTTAAAAAATATTGGAACCATTTAATTAAAAGTCGATATTTATCAAATACATATAAAAAATCAAATCATTCTGAAAACTTTTTTATACCTTTGCAGAGGGTATTATAATTTTGGAACCGGGTGGATCGGATCACTACATCATATAGCTGCGATAGCAACGATCGGTAGAAAATGAATGTTCTTGTATGAAAAACTTTTACTATACTACTATTATTTACTATTTCCCTGTGCTTCTTAGATACGAGCAAAGCATTATGAGCATTATGGAAATGTTAATTAAAATTACAGACCTGTAAGAGTATTAAGCTTATTATTTTTAGAAGACATACAATTATTATGTGCGTGTTCCTGGATTTGCCATATAACAGTTAAACATTTTTTTTATTTGGTATTAACAATGATTCTCAATTATAGTTGGATATTTCTTAGGAAAAGTACTCGGTCATGTTATAAATGTCTATATGAAATGCTTAATAATGGACATGAAAATCGCAGATAAAATGAAAATGTTTTTAGCATTTGGGGCTTGATAAGGAAAATGGGGTCTGGTCTCATATAAGTAATTTATATTCTGCGCCTATATATCCTAGCTTTGAAGGCACTGAACTGAGCGAGGCGTGATCGTGAAGAAAATATATAAATTATGCACTTGAAGGGGAAAAGTTGTGGGTGTGTGCGTGTGAGAGAAGAAAAGGAAGGAGGAATTAATTGCACAGATTGCTGATTGTTGTTATTGCAGAATAGATTTTTAGAGATAATATGTATAAATATATATATTTATATATATATTGAGAGATGTGTATGTACACAGCGCTATGTGAGTGAGCGCTACTTGATGAACTTACTCGATTGCGCTTCACCCAGCGTCTGTGGCAGGTGGTCTGTTGTTGTTGCTGCTCCTGTACGCTGCAGCGGCGGCCCCGCTCCAGCCAGGCGGCCCGTCCCTGAGCGCACTGTGTAACCGATCGGGTGTGATCAGTGGTGATCGGATGTGATCGGATGATCGATATGTGGACAAAGAGCACGAAACATCAAAGGCGATATCGATATCGATTACAGCGATGACGACGTATACAACACGCGCGGGCGAGCGCAGATACACGAGCACACGCATACACACAAACGTACACACACCCACACAAGAAGCGTGGTGTGGTGTTGTTGTTGGTGTTTTGGTGGTTAGTTGTGGTGTTGGTGGTGGACAAATGCATAGAAAATATATACAGTTACTGTGGTTAGTTCAACTGTGAGAGAGCAGCGCGCAGTGAATTTTATATTTCTTTCACTTTTTTTTATATTATTAAATAAATATTTATTCAAAAGCATACAGGATAACAAATAAAATAAAAAGAGTACAACTCATCTTACAAGTTTAACGACTAATGCAAAAGCAATCAAATTTTGTAATTTCGATAAAAGATTCCAATTCAATTTCTCAATTCAATATTCAATTTCATAAAGTTGTTTGCGGTATTGGGTTACGAGTTCGCCATCAATAACAACAACAATATAAAATAATAATAATAGAAAATACTGAACAGCCAATTACAAAGACTTCGGTTTCAGACTATTTTTCACAGTATTTTGTTTATTTTTTTTTAACACACAGAGTCACGTAGGAATAAACAGTAAGCAGTTAGGAAACAGTTATGTAAACAGAATATGAAAAAACACACCAAGTTAATTGGAGGATAGTTTGGTTAGGTAGAAAGAGTGAAAGTTGTCAACACACACAAAAAATATAAATAAAATCGAAATATTATAAAGCATTCAGAATTCCATATGCTTAAGTATTGTTTATAAAAATGAATGCTCATGCCCCAGCAGAAATATTATATATGGCAAATATCATTCACCAAAACAGTCATGCAACAAAATGAATTAAATAACAGCGAGCACCCCCATTTTTAGAGCCAGTGGACCAGTTTTGGCATAATGATTTAAGAAACCTAGCTTTAATTTATTAATAAGAGTTTTTTCATTAAATTACTTAATTCAATAAATCAAAACTTTTTGAGTTAGAGTAAATGGAATATAAAATATACAAATAAAAAATTTTAAATAAAATGTTATGTAAAATATACCAAAAATTTTAACTTAAATAAAAATTAAAGGTATTTTCAAAATTATTTATTAATAAATTATAATGAATCAGTATTTTGAATACGTCATGAATCATCTAAGTTTTTTAAGATACGATAAATCATAATCTTTTTAAATTTGTATATAATTGGTCTATAAATAATTATTTAATTATAAATACCAGTTGTATTGAATAAATTGTAAATGTTGCATGGCCTTCAAATTTCGAGCTTCGAATTTTAAGAAAACTAAGACGCTAATAAATTAAACTAATTAAAGTATTTAATTGAATAAATGAAATAAAGACAAATATAATAAAATAATATTATATTTCGCAAATTGTTTCAGTTTTAATCAATTTCAACCACTGTAGGCAAAACCGTAGTATGCGTGATATACGATATATGGTTTATTTATTTGGATTTTAAAGTAAACTCGATGCTAAATCAGACAAACAGAAGTCAATGCCATTTTAACCTGCACAAACACAGACACACACATTAAGACACACTAATGAGTCGCGACTCGAGGGCGTTACAAACCTTAGAGCCATAGACTATACGATAAACAAGGCGCTGCTTCTAAGCCAGCTACTAAATATGCTGCGTGTTAGTAATAAAACAAATAAACTGACACACACACACTCGTATGTACAGAGAGTGTCCTATATACATCACTAACAGATATATAGGTGTTGCTTGTGTATATATGGCATATATAGCATTTGGTATATGTGAAAGCCTCAGGTGGCACGCTCCACATATCTTTCATTTTTTTAAAGGTTTTGTTTATACCCTGTACCCACTAAAATTGTGTTTGGAAAAGAGAATAATTATGGAAGAAAAGATTTTACTTTTTTTTTTAAAAACACTGCTCTAAAAGGTAAAGCCCTACTGATTTTAATGTATTCAACAGTCGTTTCTTATACATGCAAATTGAATAATGATCGAACAATAAGCAAAATTGAATTGGGAATACATTTTCTATAGTGCATGATGTAGAGAAATAGCATAGTCGCTGCCTGTACAGGGTATCATTGAGTCGAAACGCATTACTTGCTTTCGTTACAGTTTTGGTTTCTCGCTTCTGGTTTCGTTTGCTTTTCGTGTGCAAAATCGCAGTCACATGGACTCTATCGATCGGAACTGTGAGGAACTGTGTGTTGTTCCCGGACTGAATGCTACATATAAACTGTTACTGTAACTGCCCTTGACTTGATGTTGTTGACGTTGTTGTTGTAGTAGGTGTAATCAACAATTTGCGACGCTGATTGACGAATGACGCCCGGCGCCAGCAATTCTCTGCCCCATAACTAACTAGCACGCATTTACGCAGTAGCGCGAGTGGGGCACTGTAGCGGGGGCTTTGATAAACAAGTATAAACTAAATAGAGTTTCTGAATAGTTGAACATATATACATGCATCGACTGGAGACTACCTGGCAAAAATATATTCTTACTTTGCAGTCAATTTATAAAATGTATATGCATACAAATATTTTAAATATATACCTTTCACTTGCCAAATCGAACACGCTAGATGTTCATTAAACTTTAACCTTTGGCACCCAATCGCTAAATATAATTAAAGGCCCACATCACAGGCTTATATATATTTATATATATATAAATATATATATATAAGCACTGTGTTCAGCATATACACACTCCTCTAGCTAACGCTTCCAGTCCTTAATTCCCCAACTCAGCGCTTTTAATCGCACGCAACGCTGCCAAAAAAATAAAACCCGCCAAATAAAATTTGTTAGCTTTAGTTAGATTGTGTTACTAGCTATTGTTGTTATTTGGGGACAAAACGCTAATGAACAGCGCACACGGCAGCCATTCGAAACCAATCTGATGCCTTCGAAAAAGAGCGCTACAAAATTTTATGTTGAGTGTTCAGTGATTTTATGGCAAATCGAAGTTCAGCTACAAACACGGTCACACTGGCAGTTGTTAACTCCAAAATATAATAGCTTAAATAAATTGATACACAATTAGTCAGAAAACTATTCTCAAAGAAAAATATATTTAAAAAAATCGAAATTCTATCTCGACAAAAATGGAAATAATTTTTGTTATGTTGGGCTCCCAGTGCTCTTATATATATTTTTAAGATTTTAAGTTGAACAATTTTTTTAATCCTTATTAAATGCCAACTAAAAGTTAATTTGAATCAGATAGTGTAAATTACTATCGTATAATCCGATTACAGATGGCGGTCTATTAGAAAAAATTCATGATCAAACTGTCCCAAAAAATAAACGTGATTTAAAGGTAATATTATTCTGTTAAAGAACTAGTAGGTATAAAATATAAAATATAAAATATAAAATATAAAATTATTTGATAAATTATAAATTATTATCATTTAAGTAATTAATACATTTTCAAATAAATTATTATCTTATTTAAGAAAGTAATACATTTTGCATCTTTTAGATCCGGTTGACTTTGACTCTAATAAATAAAACTTTGGGGGAGAAATTATATTATTATATATAATTAGTTTTTGGTTTGGAATTGGTTGCCTGCTTTAAATATCGTTATTGATTTGTGGCATAATAATAAATTGTTGTGGCGCCACAAATTAACATGTACTTGTACCAACCCATATTTTGGACGTAAACAGGAAATGTCGGACATTAACGACAGCAATTTACTTTGGTTCATTGATTGTTCCGATTGCCCAGATTGTTTGGATTGTTCGTTGTTTTTTGGGGAGCTCTGTTTGATGTTAACTTGTTGTTAATACAAAGCCAGCTATAACATGAACTGGGCTTTATTTAAGATTTATCAATGATTAAGAATGCAACTGACAATATGATAATTTAGCTGACAATTGTAAATGTAATCGAAACCGAAAATTGTTAGTGTCGTTAATACAATACGCAAATTGTAGTACTAAGAATTTTTTGAACATACTGACTTTATAGGAAGGGTTTTTGGCTTGAGCCATCATAAAATAACTAGTGATCCAAGAAATTTGAAATTAAATAAAATAGTTTTGAAGACTTCTTGATTGACTTCTAATTATAATTTCCAAGTATGAGCCTATTTTTGTAAGACGCCTTCTACATTTTAACAAAACTGGCCATTTTACTAGAAAATTATATAGCAATGATCACAGCAGGCATTGGAAAATGTCAGATATATATATATATATATAAGGATATACATCGACGCAAAGAAAACACTTTAATACCTAAGTATTGCAATATAATTATTTATTCACACATGCCTTTTATTTTTAAATTGTGTAACCAATGTTAATGTCGAGCTTCTCAAATCGATTTGGGTTCCAATTTGCTGTTATACTGAGTGCTAGTGACTATGCTTGTCACAAAACTGGCAAATAAATGAAAACAGATATGTAAATGGACAAAGTGGATAACTTATGCGGAGCACATAACTCAGCACGCATAAAGAAGTGCACGTCTATGTCGGCAGCTACTAACTGGAAGTTGGCATGTGTGCAAATTTTATTATGCAGTTAAACTCGACTCGAGTTGAGAGTTAGACTGATTCAAGTGTAAAAGGCACTTGCAAAATCAACAATCACAAGCTCTGGCAGAGGCAGAACAAAGTACAGGTGGGCTCCCAGCCAAGCTCGAGTTGCAGCTAAAAAGTGCGCAGGCTAATGAAAAATGCAGATGCAGCAAGGGGGAGCGGAGGGACAAGCAGCCGCAGCTGGCACTGACACACGGAAAAGCGCATAAAGAAGAAAAAATCTACGAGTAGCGCTTAGACAATGCAGCTGAGCAGCGAGGGGAAGTGGCAGTCGGGTGCTGAAGATGCTGCTGCCATTCAGGGACACAAACATTACAGGCAATTTCACTAAATGACACTGAACGCCTCGCCTCTCCTTGCCAAACCCCTTACGGCGCCCCTTCTGTCTCTGCTGTTCGACGACCGCTCTTTTGTTTAGCTGTCGCAGCCCTGGGGCAAAAAGCCTCAAGGTGTTCACAGCTCATGCGGCGAATGGGTTTTGTCTTTACAACCACCTCACAACTGGCAGTGGGCCAGGGGCAAAGGGAAGAGTCCAGATAGGCGGCGGTACGTGCAAAACGGCTTTGCGGTAAATTTGCTACAGAAATCAGCCTTAAATATGAGCTTGTTCATGTCTAGGTCTAGGGTAGCAGGGTCCTGGACCAGTTCATTAAAGACAATAATGCTATGGGCCACTTCAAAAGACGCAACCGCAAGGTGACTCATTCAAGGGTCCTTCAGGTCAAAGGTTGCAGCAGCACGTGCTTGACCATGATTCGAGAAGCGGTCCAAAAAAAGAGATATTGAGAAATGTGTTTTAGAAAAATAGTTTTAAAGCACAAGTAAATGAATAAATTGAAAATGCTTTTATGATTTAGGAACAGGCAATGATGGTTTCATTATATTTTAATAAGGCTATTCCTACATAATCCATAATCTATAATAAATAAAATTACTCTTGCTTCTCGCAGCTTTATAGACACAAATAGTTTATTAAGTCCTTATAAAAACCTTTCGACTGAAAATCAATTTAGTGTGTGTTAAATGCATTCAACACATGAGGCACACTCACAAACACACATTTGTATTCGCACACATACACACACACACACACACTCATAGAATTCAAGACAAAAGCATAAAAGATAAAAAAAAAAAATAGAAAATCCCGTTGCAGCGAGCTGCATAGAGAGCCTTAGGAGAAAAATTGCAACAAAACAATTTAAAGGCAAAACCACAAAAGAATGAAATAGTCCAAGTTCTTTTACGGAAGCCCGGAAGCAAAGGCAAAAGCGCAGATTGTATAATGAAATCGGAATCGGAATTGGACCAGCGGCGCATGGTCTACAGATATGGTGCGGATTGGCTTGGGGTAAGGCATCTAAGCCATGGGTACCGCAAATTAAAGTCATTTTGTGGCTAAGTCCGCCACAGATTGTAAGAGTATGTGAGCATGTGTGTGAGTGTGCATGTGTGTGTGTAACTTTTCTGTTTCAGTGCGAACGCACAGCGGAAACTAACGGTTCTTTCAGCTTTTCCTTTGTGGCACTTCCGGCCATGAAATACAAACGTCGTTTTAGCATTTTTCAATATACCCTGTAGTTGAAAATATGTCAAATAAGGAGTTAAATTTATTAGGTTAGATTTCTGCATCTTAAATGACAGCTAAGAAGCTAGAAATTCCCAATGTAATAGACATTGCTCAAGTTCCTTTCGAAGCTAAAAATCTATAAAGCCGCAAGGCAACCACGACATTTCAGATATATTGGAGATTTGGTACAAATATATTTTTATACCCTCAACCCATTGAAAATGGGTAAAATGGGTGTATGCAAATGTATGTAACAGGCATCTCCGACTCCATAAACTATATGTATTCTTGTATCAACAGCCGAATCGACCTTGTATTATTTAACTAAAACCTATATAAGGAATAAAATTTTGAATTATCTGTACAGGGTGTCTGCTAGTGAAATCCTTTACATTGCGTTAGTTTTCACCTTCAAACGAAAATGTCAAATGCTTGCCGAGTGGCCGGAAGCGCTGGCATAAGGCGCTGCTAATTGAGAGCATGTCGCAGGTTGATTAAAGTGAATTTAACTTATTTCAAGACCTCAAAACCCTGCGGCCATCGATCATAGTCGCCGCCTTTGGCTGCGCTCAATTTCACATTTAAACGGTAACGTGGAAGCTACTCCCATAAATCACGAGGCGAGGGGAGAGCAGGGAGAGAGAGAGAGAGAGTGCGAGAAGCGTTGAAAAATATGCTACATAATTTGTTCGTAATACAAATTTTTAAAATGTGCTGCGCCAAGCACTAAAATTCTCTCGACAGCTTTCAAGCAGAACAATGCAGCGCAAAGGCGTGCAAGTTAGACGAATGGTACGGGTTAAGGGTCCCATTTCAGTTCCGGTTGATTGCAATTCTTTACTTCTTCTACTTCTACTAAACTTGACAAAACTTTTAGCTAGACAATGGACAAGTTAAAATAAAATTTATTAGAGAATCTCACTATATATATAAAACAGAGGTATTATATAATAATATCTTAGATAGTTTTGGTTACCTTACTACTTACATGAAGTACGTGGTTAGAAAATTTGTAGATTATATTTAGCTTACCACAATGTTTAGACACGAATAACAGGCGCGAGCGAGAAGAATTACATCGAAAATCTCAAAATTATGTTTGGGATTGTATATGTTTATTTAATTTGTATAGACGATGGAAGACTGGAGCTAATAGGCAGACATAATGCCTTGTTTTGTAGGCTTAAATAATAAACTTTTAGCTGTTCTTCTCTCACATTTTGTTTTAAATAAATTGATGTTTGTTATCAGACTATCTAATACCCTATATTTCAAGAAAACGTTGCCATGGCCAAAGAAATAAAGAGATCTTTTAGGTAATAGTTATTCATAAAGTGCATATTTAAGTTATTTTTAAGTGAGTGATAGCTTTTTGCAGCAGGTTGGAAGCCCCAGTTGCCGTCATATAAACTGTCATGCAATTATTGACTGGCCCACTTGTCAAACCAAAAACAAATAATAATGGAAAATAATATAAAAAAATGTTAACAAGAATTTTTTTAAAAATTAAGCGCATGCGAGCAACGCACAAACAGAGCAACAACAATTGCTTGCAGTTGTTAAAAAGTAAGATATGAACGCCAGGCAATGCAAACATGCAAGAGACAATATTTGTTTTGGTTCGGAAATTACACGATAGTACGATAATTAATTGGCCTCGACGATATTTTCGATAGACACACACACACACACGCATTCATACACGCAAACTTATATAAGCTATGATACTAAGGCTAGCACGCTACTAAGTTCTTTGTCACATAGAGCACTGGCCATAGCACAGAGAGAGAGAGAGAGAGATTGAGAGTATGAGACAGATAGAGAGAATTATACAATATATATATATATATATTTTATATTGAGAGCTAGACAGAGAAAGAGAGAGAGAGAGAGCGTTGCGATTAGACGTTTAGACACCAATAGTAATAAATTATGAGCACATTGTTTTGAAACGTTTAATTTTAAACTGTACCTAATTCTCGCTGGGATTTATCTGAAATTTTTGTTTGGCAATCGCGTTGCATACATTATGGCGGTGGGGTGAGAGAGAGACACATAGAAATACAGAGCGCATGATAAATTGTGATTTGATGTCGCGTACCTGCGTTGAGGAAAAAATTAAGAGTAAGGTGTAAAGTGTGTATGTGTGTGTGTACTTTTTAAAGCTATTTTTGTTTATTTTTTTGTGCGTGCCTCAAATATTGTAATAAGAGAGCGAAGGCAAAAGAGATAGAGTAAAAAGGAGAAAACGATAAGCAATTTGTATTGTGTGTGTGTAAGTGTGTTTGTGTTAAAGAAAAGCTTAAAGATGAGCGCACTTTCCATATAGCGCTATTTTTTAGGTGCCACAAGATGTCCATACAACATAATGTATTAACAAAAGTATAAGATATGTGAATTCTCAATGCACAATTTGCATCATCAGCCATTTTAACAATATTGCCTCATAATCCGAAAAGTATGCTTTGGTCAGATTTTTGACCAACTCTTAAAAAATTCACAAAGAATTAACTTAAAAAACCAATGGCAGACAATCTCAAAAATGTTAAATTAATATATAACTTATTAATAGGTTTATTTTGTCATAACATAATAAATGATAGAAAGATTTATGTATTACTTATAATGAGCTGATTTTACCGATTTTTTTTTTTTTAATCTTTTAGTAAAGTTCGGTTAAGAAATTTTGTACATATGGATGGGCCGGCAAAGCTAAACTTAAAGGCTTGCTAAATCTACTTAAACACAGTTTCGTTATAACGTATTTATATTAGTTGGTTATAAGAAGATAATACGCCAGCTCCGACTTACCCAGAGTGCTGCAAAAAAACTTACAGAACCCAGAACTAAAACAGGGGGAATAAAGAAAAAAGCCCCAAAAACCTAATTTTTAACTTATGCTAGCGCGTACACGATACACGATACGGTGTATACGGTGTTGTCTTTTTTGTTGTATTGTTATTGGTTTTGTTTTTCTCTTTTCGTTTTTGTATTTTTAGTTTTTAGCGCTTGCTTCAACATGTGAATGTTCCACAAAAATTCAATAAAATCTTTTCGAACCGAAATTAAAATGGTGCATTTCAATTTGTGGCAAAGTATTTTGTTTTCGCTTTGGCGGCCCTTTTGGATTGTCAAAGCGAAAAGAACTTTTTATACTTTTTGTAAAACATTCAAATTTTATTTGCTTTTTTTTTAGGTCTTTTTCATTTTGCTTAGCGTATGTTGGGTTGGGTTTTTTTCTTCTATATTTGGCTTTGTGGAACAAATTTCGCAATTGAATCAAGTTGAGCTCCTAGATCGAAAACGGGAATGAGAGGCAAGTAAGCTTTACAGAATCATTTTGGGAAAACTTGATACCATTTATCATATTTATATATATTTTAATGCGTATTTTTGCTTATGTGTTTGTGTGTTTCTTATTATTTTCTAAGTTTTTTTTTGTTGGTGGTTTGTTCTGGTTGTTAGTTAATGTTGCATACTTTCTTTTTGTTTATCATTGGATTTGTTGATTTGTATGTTGTGTGTGTTTCGATTTGTATTCGTATGACTACAACTTAAATTGAAGCTTTAAGATGAGCGTAAACTATATATGTATATATAGAAATCATAAACTTAATTGTTATCAAATGCATCATATAAATACGCACACAAAATATTAGAGCAATACAATTAAACATTTCCCACTCATATATTGGTTTAGTTTGTGGCTTTCGACTTGTTGAGTTGCCAAATTGATTTATGCTAATCACTGCACTGATGCTATGTTAATTAAACCGCCGGCATTTGCATGCGGTAATAAACGCACTAATTTATGGCAAATTTTCAGCACACGTGCGGCTACAACACAGGTGCGGTTCAGTAGATTGAGGCTGCAACAAAGCCGAATTTATTTTAAAATTTCTAGCTATTACAATTTTTAAAGAGTTGCTTAATTGGTTTAAGGGCAATAACAAAATACATGAAGAATATTACTTATATCTGTTCTAACTTTGCTTACTTTCGCGTAGTTAGCTAAAGGAATTTATTATCTCAAGGTGAAGTTATGAAAATGATCGGAGTTTTTCTTCAAAATCTTGGAAATTCTTTAATGTGAATGATAATTTCTCACGTTTTTTCTGAGTCTAGAAATATCGAGATGTTTTTATTGTTCCGACTTGTTTTTAACACTAAACATATAACCTTGTGTATCTTATATAATAAATTAGTGTATTTATCTAACAAAATCAATTTATTATTTGAACTTCTTTTCAGTTTTGCACACAGAACCCAATGAATAGATATAGCTACATATACTCATATATATTCCTATAGAGTGCATTAATTTTGTTAATTAAATAAAATATTTTGTGTGCGTTTAGTATTCAGCTTATAATTAATTCAATGGCATTTTGATGATAGTCTGACATTGTTCCGCACGTGTAACTTAAGTTGAGTTAGCAGCTATATAGGGAAGTGGGTGGTATGAATTTGTACATACTAAGTAGGTACATGGGTCGTTCAAATCAAAGCAATGAAAATGCCTGTAAATATTCGATGCACTCTTTATTCTTCTTCTTGCTTCGTAGGCGACTTTCGTTTTGGCTACGGCCTACTGTTTTGCAGTTTATGAAATATTTAAAATATTTTATTGGCTTTTGGCATAGTCAATAAAAATAAAACAAAAAACAAAAGGTGGAACAAAACACACACCAATAGGAGACCAACAAAATATTTTAAATATTCTATATGCATATGCGTAGACGAAAGTTCAACAGAAATATATATAACAAATACACTTGGAAAAAATGTGTGTAATTCATACATTTGCTGAGAAAGAATTACAGGCAAAGCAATGGACTAATTTACAGGCATTTTCATTGTACTTTCAAATTACAACCAACTGCAAGACGGCAACGTAAATGGCACAACGTTGATGCGTTTGCAGCAATTACGTAAGTGTTCAATACGTTACAGACACAAAAATTAAATAATAAATAACACGTTACGGCAATAAGATAACTCATGTTGCATGTGTATTTTCGAATTGTGAATCGAATGGGAGGAAATATCATTTTATTGTCACTTACTTCCGGCGGTGGCGGCGGCGGCTCTGGCTGTGGCGCCGGTGGCGTTGTCACGTATGTGTTTTTCTAGTTACGCAATTTATAAAAAGAGTTACGTAAACGTAATGTGATAATTGATTTACGTATTTCGCAACGACATCGAGACGCAAATAGGGGAGTGTTGATTTTGAAACGTAAAAAACGTAAAACATAGTTCGTAAAAATCATTTGCGTGTTTTTTGGTTTTCGTGTCATGTTGGGAATGTAGCGTAACGCACATTACGTATGCGTAGCACGTTACGTAAGTAGCAGCAAGCGAAAGTGACAGCGCGTTTAGAATAGAGTAGAATAGAATAGAATATAATAGATGTTTGTACGAGAATTATGTGGGTGTGAGAACTAAACCAAAAGCATTTAGTTATTCTAGTGTGAGTAACGCTTAAATAACTTGAGGCACAGATCGTTGTCACAGATCTATGCGCCAAGTTTGAAAATAAAAACTATGTAAGAACCACAAAACAAAACAAAAGATCGTGTGTTGTTTTTGAGTGGGTGTTAGTCAAATTGATTGATGTGCTTTATATTTTTTGTTATGTAGGTAATTTGTATTTGATATTTCATAGCTCGATTTTTTACTAGTTGATTTAGTTTTGAGTTGAGTTTATGTGGGTAATAGTTTAAGCGTTTTGCTTAGTAATTGTTTTTATAGTACTACTGGGCTGGTTACTTTAAGGGGTTTAGGTGCAACGTGTGTGGTAGAAAGAGCGCACTATATAGTTGCTTATTTTGCTGTTTGTGAGTGGAGTGAGTGAAGGGCTATACACGTTGTAGTTTATTTATTTAGATAGAGAGAAGTAGAGATAGTACTCAGATTATTTACTTTACAGTTAGTTTAAAGCTGGTGCAAAGTAGGTGAAAGTAGTGGTTGGCTGGGTTGGGGTTGGTTGTGCTGGGGGGCAGTACAGAAACTACATTTAATGCTATGTGTGGTGGGGTGACAGACAGAGACAGATTTATATAGATAGGGTAATTGATTATAGATCATTTATAGAGTTATAGTAAGTTTATAGATAGATAGAGAGTTGGCGAGAGATAGAAAAAGTAAGAGAGATAGAGAGCGAGGGAGAGAGAGAGAGAGAGAGAGAGTAAAAGCCTTAGGCGGACAAAGAAAAGGTGGTTGGGTGGTGTGTCTTAGAAGTAGAGCAAAAGCGCTAGATATATATATATATATATATAGATATATTTATTATATTATAAGTATTTATAATTGAAAAATAGGTGAAAGTAAGCTAATTGTACAGCGCATTAGGTAGTTGGCTGGCAGAGCGCTCAGGACTTGAAATATCTATCTATCTTAAGTTTCAGATATATGTATATGGAATATTATTCACTACAAAACGAGACAGAGCAAAGATAGGCACGTTCCAAAGCGGTTTATAGGTCTATTTGATTATATGCTTTCAATGCCAAACAAATTTTTGGCGCACGCTAAAAACTTAACTGCAAGAAAAGATTGGAGAAAAACTAGTTAAACCTAGCGTAGAACTTGTGCTTCACCTCTAGGCACACTACAAAACTAAATCAAATGCTCTGTAGAAACAAATGTTTGAGGGATAGGGTTTGACAAAATCAAAATGGAATGTGTCATGGAGAGAGAGAGAGAGAGAGATACACATAGACATAGAGAGAGATAGCGACAGGGGGAGAGATACAGTAAAGGGAGATAGTTTGAAAAGATAGTCAGATGGTAAAGAGCTTGGGCTAATTTTAGTATACGGTTTAAGAGTATATCGTTTAACTGGATATGGGTAAACATTTTTTGGGATGGGGGCATTAGAATTTCATTTTAGCTGATGATTTTCATTTGACGGCTTTTTAAAGAGAGTTTTGCGCTCGTTGCTTTTTCGTTTAGATAAGTTCAATTTATAGATAGAAAGCAATTGAACTGATTTTAAGTACTTTGCCTTTCTATTATTTATAGACAGGGAGAGAGAGTGTAGTATATTATAATTAATTATAGTTCTTTTGATTTTTTTTTTTTTTTGTATTTTGGTATTTTATATTATTACCCATGACTCAGGTGGATAACGAGGAAATGGAGCTATTTCTTTAGTTGCTACATTACTAGGCAACTCAAGTCTTCCACCTAATTTTCGTAGCTTTCTTCTTCTCGCCACCCGAGATTTCGATCTTAGCATCAATGCGGCCTGCATCTTGTTTGTTGTTGTTGTTTTGCTTGTTGTACGGGTTTAAACTGTCAAAACGTGTGTTTACGTAAACCTTTTTAACGTCAACGTCAGTACGAAATCAATGGGATGATACAGGTTACGTTTAGGAGCTTAAGAACGTCAAAACTAAAAGTCACGTTAACAATACCGAGTTCAAGTTCCGTCAATCAATCGATTTGCATTTGCCAACACATAATTGCGTAACAAATTGTCACGTTAATGGTTACGTTATGCGCACAGCCATGATAACGTAACGTACGAAATAAATAAAACGTAATATGAGCGCACGTTCGATTAGGCACAAGGAGGAGGATTATAGAAATATATATATATATAGAAGCAACGAGTATTTAAGTATATATATTGTTTTTTTTCTTTTTTCTCTAAGTGTTGTGCTGTTATTGTTGTATAGTTGGTGTTGAGGAACTGCGTCAGTGTTTTGGTCCTGGCGCAGTTGAGTGGCGGGCGGAGGATGTGCTGCGTTGAATCGCAAGTGGTCGGCTCTACTTTCTAGCTCCGTTACGTCGTTGTCGTTGTGTCCAGCGATGACTTATGCGACCTGATGTTACGTTGTCCCAGAATGGAGGCTGCTGTTACCGTTATGATGCGCGCACTTAACGTAACGACACGTAACGATATGATGTGTGTTTCAACAAGTTCAAATGACGATGACGGGAGTTGATTGTTGGGCGATTTTAAGTTTTTCGTCTATTGTTTTGCCGTTACGTAACGTAACGTAACGCGTTACTGCGTTGTTACGTTGCGTTCACGTCACGCAGCAACGTATTCGTCGGTGATTTCATTTTCGTTTGTATTTTGGCATTGAAAGCTTTAAACATTTATTGGTTTCTATATATTGACATCGGCCTTTCGCGTAACGTTAACGTAAGCGCACTATCGCGTAACCATTATTGATTGACCGACTGAGTCTATGCATTCCCTAACTAAACTACAGCTAATGTGTTCGTAGAAAAATTTTTATTGGTATTATTCGAGATTTTTTTAAATCCTATTGATTAACATACTTTAGTTGTTTGTTTTTGTTTTATAGTATTTTTTAAGCTACGTTTTCAATTTACGTTTTGCGTGTATATGAAAGAAGGCAATGTCGTTGTTTATTTTTTTTTTGTTTTTAGTGTTCTTAATTATTGCTTAGCTAATTTTTTGCTGCCTTCAATATTTAATCATGTTCGATCACATATGGTGCGTTTGAGTTTTAGTTTTCATCTATATTAACAGTTTCTATACTAGTAGAAAATATATTTAAAGCTTTGAACGCAGTTCTCCAATGGTCAACTACGTTTTTTATTTGGTTTTATTATACGATTTGATTTGTTTTTTTCGCTGCCAGTTGCTGTCATGTTGATTAAGAATATATTTCCATTTTGTTTATAGTTTTAGTTTACATAGTTCATATCACATATGTTACAGTTACTTTTTTTTCTTAATTTTCAGAGCTGTATATATAGTTTAGTCATGAATAGTAACTATAAGCCTTGCAAAACTTGCTATAAATAAATTAAAGTATTTGTTGTTTAGTTGAGTTTTTTTTATCTCATATGTTTGTGTCCATTTTAAATCAAGCCAAAGGCCGGCATAATTAACGAACATTACCTAACACAATCTTCAATCGAAAGTTGTCAATTATTTATTGACTGCATATTTCAAAGAGGATTAAAATTGACAACATGACGTCTGCGTGATAAGAACAGAGGGATTAAAATGGAAATTCAAATAGGAAACGCTGCAATTGCAGAAGGATAAAGGCAAAGATTAAAGCTCCAAAATTATATTCTGATCAAATTGAATTGAGTAGCTTATGTGTATATTAAAGTTAATAATATTATTTAAAATTTGTATAAAAATGAATTTAAAAATTGGATTTTTTACCATAAGCCTATCAATATTATTTATTTATTGTTGACACAATATGTGTTTGTTTATTATAATTATAATTATATTTGATTTACTATTGAACTATAATGTTAATTTATATATATATATTTTTTTTTATACATTTTGCGTTAATATTTTATATTGTATTTAATTTTATTTCATAAATTATATTTTTTTTCTTTTCTATTTTATTTTATGTATTTCATTTAATTACTTTCTCAGCTTTAATTTATATTTTATACTATATTTTGATTCAGAATATTTTTAATTATTTAATTATTTCTATTTCAAATATATTTAATCTGTTAAGGCTCAAGCTTTATTCAAATTATAATATTCTATTTTAATTGTTATGTATTGTTATGATTTCCCTTAAATTCTGACATTTTTATCAATATCAATTTAATCTATTTATTGCTCTAACAGCCTCTAAGCTCGTTTCAACGGCTGCTCAAAAATAATTTGCATCAATAAATATTTTCTCGATAAATATACCGTTGGGTAAATGTGAGAAAGACTTATTCATAATAATTTAATATTCGACTTGAATCAATTTTCAGCTCATTCGTATTCATATCATATGCAGAGCTTTCATTTGCTTTTTCAAAGCTCAAACACGAATCAAGTGCAAAGTTTTGCGGGCTGTTGGCAAATCTCGAGGAAAAATCTTGTGAGTAATGCAAACAGAGCAAAATATTTATGACCAAAACTCGAATAAGCCATGTTACAGCACTGCTAAGTCATAATTCAAATGCCAGCCCAAAAGAGATGCAGCTTCTAAGCACACGTATGTGTGACTGTGTGAAAGTGTGGGACGTACTATAGGCATGAGTATTTCAGAGACCATCTCGCGGCTCTGAAAAGCACAAAAGTAGCAGAGCAACTGCTGCAGCTGCTGGAATTCATATGCAAATGCAGCAGTAGCAGCGGACGAGGCAGGCAGCAGCTCTTTTGTTGTTACTGTTTTATTTATTTTTCTTTTTTTTTACCATTACAGAGGTTATTACTATTTTGTAAAGAATCATGTAACGCATCTGCGACCCCTTAATGTATATATATATTCTTGATTGGCAGCAACAGCTGAACTGCCTATGTTGATAAGACTTGGCTAAGACTCACTTCTTTTATTCGTTTATACGAAGATCACACGATTTTCTGATAGCTGCTATAGAAACGATTCGTCAAAAGTTGCCTTTTTGTGTACAAAACACCTACCTCAACAGTTACGAACTTTACCACGCTCTAAAATATCAGAAAGTTCTTCATAAAATCTGTCACCATCGATCATTTGGGCACATCTGTTATATGCCGAAAAGGGTATTTATTATTCGACATCATGAAGATAGCTGTTTTTTTCTGATTTTTTTCTTGCTAGCTTCAAAGCTGGGAGCAAGTTGGTGGTGTAACGACTGAGCGAAACTGCCAACTGCAAAAACCCAAAAATTTCAATAATTCAACAGCGCAAAGCGGAAAAAGTCACTCGTTGAACGATGCAGATGAAATTTTAATGAAATACAGATTCATGATACACATACACACAGCAGCATTGCAGTCAGGGCCGTTAATAGACAATAACATGCCGCACACAGACCCACACACACTTACACATACTCACACACACAACATCTGACATAACAAAAGCTGTTCGCTAGCAACGCCTAAAAGATTGCAACGTTTTTGCAATTAAACCCAGACACACAGACAGACTGCCTGCTGGGTTTTTGGCACTGGTCTCTCCACATGTTGCAACTACTGTTGTCGCTGTTGTTGTTGTTGTTGTTGTTGCTATTGTAGCAGCAGTAATGTCAGTTGATGACAACATAAGCGCATAAAATATATTATGAAAATATGAAAATTGAAATTATGAACATATACTTTGAAAATGATTTTGAAACTGATCGGACGGTAAACAAACAACTTTCATGGAAACGTTTTCCGCCAATTTACCACTGTTGCGGGTGGTATTTCCCAAATCGTTTAAACACGTATTCATTTAGTTTTCTATGTAGAGCTTTAAAAATAATTTTGAAGCAAAAAAGTGAAAACATCTCAAAAAAAATCTTTGAATTGCACTCTTTACCGAGGATGCTTTGATTCTGCGAAAAATGTAAAACAGGTCTCAAATGATTTTTCTTATGGATCCTTGGAAATGAATTTAAGCGCGAAACCACCAAATCTTTGAAACCCATTTCCACCAAGAAGGGATGGATTTTCCAAAAAGTGAGAGACACTCCTCAAATGAATTTGAGCAAAGATCTTTGAAAATGAGTTTGAGGCCGATCTGATAGTTAAGAAAAAAGCTTTCATACCAACGTTTCTCGCTAATAAGCCACTGTTGTGGGTGGAATTTCCCAAATCACTGAAACACGAATTCATTAAGTTCTTATGTAGAGCTTTGACAATAAGTTTGAAGCAAATCGAATACCACTTAGAACTTCGCCCAAATAATCTTTGAATCGCATTTCTACCGAGGATGCTTTGATTCTGCGAAAAATGTGAAACACGTCTCAAATGATTTTTCATTAGATCCTTGAAAATGAATTTGAGCGCGAAACGTCATCATCCAATTCTTTGACCCCCGTTTCCATCAAGGAGGAATACGTTTTTGAAAAATTGTGAAACACCCCTCAAATGAATTTGAACAAAGAACTTTCAAATTGAGTTTGAGGTCGATCGGATGGTAAACAAACAAATTTCAAACAAATGTTTTTCGCAATTTTTCCATACTTGCAGTTAATATTTCCAGAAACCCCGTCTTAACGTGCACCTTCATCACATAAGGTAACTACAGTGAAAATTTCAGCTACCTAACTCTTACAGTTTGGGCTGTGCGTTGATCACCAATCAGTCAGTTAATCAGTTAATCAGTCAGTCAGTCAGGACAAACAGTTTTATATATAGAGATGAACACATTGTTTCCCATACATTTTAAAAACACGAATTGCATTTCGCCTGACTGTATGTAATGGGCCAATTGTGTTGAATACATTAAAGGTGACAACTTTTCGAATTTATTAAAATCCCTTTAATGTAGAGCGACAACAAAAGAATTTTAAAGTGCAGCAAATTTAATCATTATTTAGAAAATATTGTTGTTAAAATGAATAATGTTTTTTTTTTTTCAAATGACCAATCAGTTTCCAAATGAAGGTGAATAATATCACTTAAACTAGGTAATGCTAAGTGTTAAATCCCCTTTCAAATCCTCTAATATGGCAATATTTTATGTTTGCTTTTTCATAACATTCTTCCATTAAATTTTCAAGTACTGACTTAAGTAAAAATTGCAGACTTAAACTTGCCCAGTCTTTCCATAGGAACCTTTGGAAATAGCCAACTTTTGCAAATGTAAATTTTATGATGGCCGCAAGCCAAAGTCAACTTTCACATTTAAATGCGGTTGCACTCTGGAAGGTAAATCAATAACAGCTCAAAGGTTGCGGCTTGCATATGCAAAAATTGACCATAATAAACGCAGTTGAGAGCCCATTAGACGCAGTCTCCCCCTCCCTCCCTACAGCAGGGCCCAATGGGAACGTGTTGCACGATGGGTTGGTCTGTCAACAAAGTTGCAACCCGTTGGCCAATTAATGCGAATTGCAAACAGTCATACTCTACTGGAGTATTCAGTATTCAGTATTTAGTATTCGCATTCGTCTCGACATTGGCAGCCATTTTGGCACAGCGCCCGCTTTCTTGTTCACATGACAACTGGGCGGGCCGCGAGGGTGCTCAGAGTGCCTTGTCTACAGGTAATTAAAGCTGGTGAATCGTCTCGACAAATTTGCATATGCCACATGCCGCTTGCCACACACGTGAGAAATGGCAACTGTCCTCGTTGAAAGCCATGCTATTTGACTGTCCAAAGCAATCAGATGTCTTACATGTGTGTGTGTCTGAGTCTTGTATGGTGTGGCGTATATTGATTGTTATTTATTCAAAAGTATAAACTAAGCGTTAATTGAGCCATTGGCAGGCGTTTGATTTACGGCCGTTAATCGAAAACGTTTATAATATCGCAAATGGGATGCAAATGTGACCAAAATCAAATGCCTTTACTAGGGGATTCCTTTGACGCCATTTTTTTTACATTTTTCTAGAAAATAATATTCATTTCTTATATGACCGTTATTTTGAAAAAATCGGTATATATGTCTCAAAATTCCTGAAAGTTTATTTACTTTTCAGGGTATCCATATGTTGTAAAACAGCTCCGATAATAAGCGATAATAAATTGAACAGATTTCAGCACATTCAGCTTATGCTTAAGTAAAACAAACGAGAGCTATATATTAAACTGGTTTATAGGCGAAAGTGATTTCCAGAATTGACTCGTAAATTTGTTTGCCCATAAAAATGTCAAATGCAATTGAGTTCTGTGGGGAGCACGTTATAATTTGTGTCTTTTTAAATGCTTTTTATTGTCGAAGGCGACTGCAACAATCAGGACATACGCACACACCCAAATATAAAATGGCCAAATATTGAAGATAAATGTTTGCCAAAAGAGGAGCAAAGGAAAGCGAACCAAAAAATTTAAAATTTATTTAAATGTGGCTACGTAAACGAGTTCCGATTATCTGGACTTAAGGATTGGTACTACACATCTATGTTTTTGAGTGTGTAAGTCAATGAATTATGCAACTGAAATTCAATTTCTGTAGCCGCAAAGCATGCGGCCAACTGCGAACAAGCTCAAGAGTCGCTTGGCGCGGCGCAACTGTCCCACGGATTGCCACTTAATTGTGAGCTGTCATTGAAGGGGTGCGGCGAGGGCAGGGGTTTGCATCAAATGGCGTAACTGGGACTTCAATATGTCACTTGCAATTACGACAACAACAACAATAGTAAAAAAAAAGCAATCGACAAGCCTGACAAACAATTACGACAACAACACAAAAAACCGAACCGAACGAGTCTCCTGTGAGGCTGGCTTTGGTCAGCGCCAACAGGCTGTAAAATGGTGGAGGGTAGCCCAGAGAGGCTGGCGTTGGGAGTGGGCCACAGATAGTGAGCCACAGGCGACAGTTTGAGTAATTATTGAGACTGCAATTTTGGAATGGCCAACGACAGGGACTGCAATTCTCTCTTCTCATTTTTTGTGGCAACCATCGCGTAATTGAAAATTAAATTGCGATGACAGTTTGCAATTTGAGGCAGCGGACAAAACAGAAGGGGAGCAGTGGGAGATGGGCTTAAATATGTCCAAAAAGGCAGCTATACAGTTGAGCGTTAACAATTTGATGCAGTCGTAATGCTGATTGATGAGGTTTTTGTTTCGACAATAGTTGAGGTTCTGCAAATTTCGTTTCTGGCACTAAAATTTATCAATAGACTTCTTAATTGTTTTTAAATTTGAATAATCGCAACTACAAATTAAGCAGAAGTGTTAAATATTAAATGTATTGCAATGAATATTGCATATATAGTATATATAGTAAAAGGTCTACGCTTGCTAAAATGTTGGGGCCGGATCACAAGTTAAGGTATTTTAAAAAGAGTTGCCTTTTATATTGTGCCCATTGCCAGCTTAGACTTTTCATTTCCATTTTAAATTACGCAATTGGTAAGAAGAGAAGAACACATCAAGATCTAGTTACTCTCTTACAATCCATAGCACAATTTGGATATGTAATAAACAAACCATTTTTTAAATAACTTTGCAAAGTTTTAAAGAAAAAATATTTGATTTTGTCGTAGCCCTGTGCACGTGCAATTAAAGCTAATGCAGTTGCTAATCTCAATGGCGTCATCTTGTTTATGTGCTTATTCATGCTGGCCTAAGAGCTCTACACTATTTTTACACCTTTCGTTTCGCCTCTTTACCTTTCAAAAACGTTATTTGGCATTTTCATTTTACTTTTTTATGACATTCGTTGTGCTTGCTTTTGTTCGCTTTTTGTTTTATTTTTCACATTTTTGGCGTCCGCCATTTCGCCGCACACTTTTTCCACTATTTTCCAGCTAATTTACTAGCCGTTGTGCGAGAGAAACTATATAAGTGTAAGTACGTAATACATATATATCTATGACTCTCTTAGAGACTTGAGTGGCCACTCAGCACGTGCAAGAGGGGGGCGGAAGAGTGGATGAGAGGGCGCGCGTGGGTGGGCGTATAATAAATTTTAGCCGCCCTTCGCTTTTGCTGTTTGCTTTTTTTTGTGCAACCATTTTCCTTGGTTTGGTACAGAGATTTTCCTTTGTGCAAAGTTTTGTTTAATTTGTGCAATTTTTAATACCCTGATCGCAAAATAGGGCAGACACGTCATAGGCAAAAATCTATGGACAAAATGCAGGCTTTTACGAGAGAGATTTAAGGATATCAAAAAAAAAAGCATTAATATTTTTGAATTCCTTTTGCTAGCCAAGCATTATTAAATAAATGCTTTTTTTTTATAATGATCACAGCTATTGCCAAAAAAAAACATTGTTTTTTTGCAGTAGAGAGCATCTCACAGCTAGGTACTCTGAGCTTGCAAAATTTAATGTATCTATTTTTTATTTTATTTAATTTATATTTACAGTTTTTATGAAAGTCAAATAATTGCACAGCGTTAAGTTTTAAATTCGTTGCTTTGGCGCTCGTTAAGAGCAAGCGAGAAAAACTTTAAAGGCTCTAAACTAGTCAACTTCCGCACCACGGCACCACCGCTCACCTTGAGCCACCGAATGTTACAGTTTTATGGCATACATTTTGAGTTGCTTTTTGCCTTTTACACAACATTTGGCAGCAGCTGCATCTACTTAGGGGCGTGGAGCGACGTGGGCGGCCCTATTGAAGAGTTTGCCAAGCTTTTTCGGGGCGTCGCATTATCAGGCCGATACAAAGGCATATTATGCGCTTCCCATTTGCTGTTGGTGTTATTATTCTAGTCAGTTATGGCATCGCTGCAAAATAAGGTTAGCTATGGTAAAAGTTGCAAGAACCATACGAAATGAAGGGCTAAACGTTGTTCTCCTTTTGAGAGTGGGTCAATTGAAGCTATTGAGCATACCAGTTTTTCTATTCAAATTTAATAAGCTCTTGGAGTTTGTAAGACACACTTATTAAATAAATAGAACAACAACAGGTCTGAGAATAATTTAGACATAAGTATTTGGATATAATCATACTCATTGTAGATGAGAGAAAAAATCGCTAACTGAAAATTAAGAGCTTATATATTTATATTTAAAAATAAAATTCAGCATATTTTATCTTTTATCAACTAGTAATAAAAATAAATTATGAATATTTTAAAGTAGAAAAAAAGTATGTTTGGAAAAGAAATCGTTTTGTAAATATATTTCGATGTAATTGTCTCACTGTGTGATATTAAGTCTTGAGTAAGTTTCCTAATTCAAATTGCAATCAGTATGATAAAGTAATCTGATAATGTTGTATTATATTATAGAACTCTGATCACTTGAAATTTAATATAGTTTTGTATACACTGGGGCATGCCAACTTCTTGAAGCCTTCGCAGAGATACACAGCTGACATTTAGAATACAGAACATGCACGATTAAATTAGTTTAGATTTACACTTAAGAACATACGACACACACACATACACACATGTACATACAAAAATAAAAGAAAAGAGACACAACTAGGCAGTCTTAAAATTGACTTTGGCTTTAGAAACTGCTGAATTTACCTCGATGTGCTCACAGACGCAGATGCCCTCCTCGCAGTAGGCGCAAATCTGAAACTTGCGTCCATTTCCCAGACCTTTGAAGAGAAGCTGCGGCTCATCGCTGACAAGCGGCACGTATTGCGGCTGTTGGAATTGCAGTTCGCGCAGCTGACGCTTGAGGCCGCTGGTGACGCCGGCGTCGCTCTGCTCAAATGCATCGCTGCGGCGCATGCGATAAACGCTGCACTTGCGTTCTAGCGGACCGCTGGGCGGTTGCATGGGATCATCCTCGTCGTAGGCATCCGTGGCGGTTAGGGGCTGACGTTCGGCTGAATCGTGCGGCTCCTCGTCGTCGTCGGCGCGTCGCAGCTTCACAGCTGCTGCGTGACCCGGCGAGGCCATGGGCGTGGCCGGCGTTACAATGATCGCATCATGGTGGGGTACAAACATGGCCTCCGCGCCGGCCAGCTCCAAATGAGCTTCAGCCTCGGCGGCCGCCGCCGCTGCCGCCGCTGCGGATGTGCTAGCCATAGCCATGCCCAGTGCTGTTGGCGCTGCTGCCGACATGGGCGTGGCGTCTGTCTCCAACGACGCCGCTGTCGTTTTAACGCCGACCGCAGCCGATGGCAACGCGGGTGTCGTTGGTGGCGTTGCCTCCATTTGCGATACCAAGGGCAGCGTTGCCGTTGCCGATTTATGTAGCTGCCCTCCACCCGCTGCTCCTGCCGCCGCCGCTGCTGCTGCTGGGTGGAAACCAGCGCTGCTGCCGCTGTGCCGGTGCACGAGTTTCGGTGAGACACGTCCATGTGATGAGGCAAACTGTTGATAGGGCGTCTGCACTGGAGGGCCGAGACCATGATGCAGATGACTATGGCCATGCCCGTGCAGGCCATGGGCGTGACCATGCCCATGAGTGTGCGAGTGCATGCGCAGCTGCAACACCGACTGCGTATCGCCGGCCTCCTCGATGGGCAGCAGCGATCGGGACTGCGTGTAGGTGGCACTCAGTTTGCGTCCCTGCGGCTGCGGTGCCCGCAAATAATTTGTGGGCAGCTGATGGAATTGCCGCGACTGGCTGCGTGTTGGAGTCGAGGCGCCACCATCGGCAGCGCCGAGCCCAACACCAATGCCAGCTGGTTTCGGTGGATGTAGTTTCGCTTGTAGCTGTTGGTTCTTCTTCTGCTGTCGCTGGCGTTGACGCGCCTGGCGCGAGGCCAGCGATGCGCCGCCAGCAGCTGCATACATTTTGTTTGATGCGCTTAGATGTAGCTCTAGTTGTTTACTATAATTTACGCCTAAATAACATTCGGTTTGAACTCGATCTCTACTTTTCTAACATCAATTTGCGCAATTATTAAGCAGTTATAATCTCAATATGCATTACTTTAACCCTCACTTGGCAATTATAACCGAAATTTGCCAGCCAGTTCTAAGCTCACTGAGTAACACCACTTTTTAGGTAGTCAAATCTCACTTCTGTCAATTATAATTTTTCTTTTTAAAATATGACCGTTAATATTGAGTTGTAATATCAATTCTTTTTGTATTAAGCTTTCTCTCAACTTTACTTTTAGTAGTTTATCAACTCGAACCTCACTTTAAGCATTTAAGCAGGTTAAGTTCAACCTATTCTAACGGCAGTAATCAGATCCATCCTCACTTCTTGAAAAACTAACCTCAATTTACGCAATTTTAACCTCACTTACAGCGACTCTAACCACACTTGAATCAAAAATAATCTTAATCTGCAGCACTTTTAATTTGCTTATATTAAGCGTGTGGTAAAATAAAAGTTAAAATTTTTAGCAAAAGTATTTTTGTTTATGTTTTTTGTTTATATTTTTTGTTTTTGTGTTTGTTACTGTCTGTCCCTGTAAATGTGCCCAATTTGCTGTGACTCTCCTTTAAAATGTTGTGCAATTCATTATGTCTAGCCAATTATTTGTTTCATTTAGGTCTTTTTGTGTAGTAGTTATTAATTATGTTTTGTCTTGTGTCTGTTTTGACAAAAATGATTGTACTTTGGATTACTTGTTTAAGCTTCAACCGAGTGACATATAAAAATCGTTTAAAATAAACCTCATTGAAACCATCAAAAGTAAATATTTCATTTGGTATAACAATCGTTAAATATATATAAACTATGCTTCAACCTAACAAAAATAAAAAAAATCATTGACTTAACGTAGGTTAGGGAATACGTTTTTGTGCATTTTGCTTTGTTGTTGTTCTTGTTGTTGGATTATCAAAAAATATATGTATATATATATATGTCAAAAAATTTGTTATCGCTTGGTGTCTATTTAAAAAATATGTTTCGTTTTTTTTTTTTTTGGGCTTTGGTTTTCTACAAATAGATTTTACGACTCTCTGCTTATAAACATTTCAAAAATGTGCTCTGCTCACAATCGAATTGCATACTTTTCAGGGCGTATTGTCTGTGTGTATCCTTTGTTTCAACTGTTCTTCACTCGGGCCGTATGATACAAATAATTGAGTTAATATTTAATTTGTTTTTATTTTAAATAGGTTTGGCTAAAAGCTGCCTGGATTATATTTATATAAAATGTACTTTGCTTATATGTTTCATATATTTGTTTGCTAGTTGTCTAACTAGTGTCCATTAGAGTACAAAAAGCGTTTAATGTCTAAAAACACACACATACACACAGGACATGTACACAATTAAATATAATATTTTAAATTGAGTTCTTTTCTGTAGTTTTTTTGTTTTTTGTTTTGCAGCTGCTCTTAACTTGAGCTTAGCATGGAAGCGTCCTAAAGCCCGTTTTATGTAATTTTCCTATTTTGTTTTTATATAATTTTATTTTGTTTAACAAGTTTAAATACACATGCACACACACAACGCTTGATAATCCTTAGTTCGTCTCAACTTGACTACATTTTCAACACATTTGTTGTTGTTCTTTCAATTGAAATAAGATAAGTTGCAGTATTATGTATTTTGATATATCTGGCGTTGCACATTTCTGTAGATTTCGACTAGACGATTTTATTCTTAACTTATATATAAAGACGGATTTGCTGCCAGGAACATGACGATAAGCGATTATAACAATACTTCAAATAATATGAATATATGGTAGACGCACATTTTTAATGTTACAATTTTATAAACTATTTGCTAGGCTGCAAAGTGTCTTTTAAAATGTGTATGTAAGGTATAGATTGTGTAATAATAAAGATTTTTCAGTTTAGTTATCATGAAAGATCTTAAACTTAAACATCGTTACTGCAAAGTTCTCATTGGCATGCCCCATACAAGTTATATTTAATATAGAATATAATAAATATTCAATGACTCTGAAGATAAGTAAAGTTTCAAAAGTTTAAATATAAGGAGAAGTATGTACGTAAACAATTTATGTTTTTGTAGTCACTAATCAAGCGGCAGTTGGTCAAATAAAAAATTACTTATTAAGATTGACAAAATGAATATATGTTATTATCAATATTATAGGTATCGGAGGTCAACCTACGTTTTCAACAAGTGCAGATTGTTATGGCTATTAATGCGAGTTAATATGAGAATAATCTATAATAGTTTATATAGCATCGGGAATTTGTTTTATGTGATCTTTTAATATTTCAATATGAAAAGTTGCGCCTAACTATTAAATAAAATTCCTACAGCTCGCGGCGGGACAAAGAACATTAATACTTTTCATAACACATTCTAGATAAGCTATTTTTCTCTCTATTCAATGTATCAAAATGTTGAACTCATCTATCATTAATCACTTTCACAACTCGTTATGGATGATTTGGTGAAAAGTAAAAAGTAGAGAGAGGAAAGAGCGAAAAAAGAAAACTATTGAAAACAATTTTCACAATCGCCACACCCTTTGGCCGCACACTATTCAAAACTCATCAAACAATAAAATGTGCAAACTTTTATTTTTTGACTTTCACTTTGAAACCTTCAAGTTATCCTTAAAGTTGAACGCTTGAAAAGCAAAAAGGAGAAATCATTTCGCAGCGAAAAATAAAAAAAATATTCAAGAAAAACTTTAGACGAACACATTTATGTGCAGTAAAAATTTTAAATTCCGAGTTCTGTTGAAAATGTCTAGTTCGAGCACGAAAGTGCAACTATGCGCCACATGTTGACGAAGAAGTGACGAGTAGATTATAATAGTTACCTAGCATCGTAGTACAGTAAAACTATGTTAACTACTATGTTAATGGGGTATTGTGCTTTCTGTGCCATGATTGCAACTATGTTCATTACTCTCTTTTCGTATGACAGTTGCGAAATGTTATGTAACACACAGAATTGTCGGCATTTTCGACTAGAAGGAGCATTATCTGATCTACGAGCCGAACTTGGAAATAATCTTTGATGCTAATTAGATATTTATATTTGGCATTTACAAAAATATTCTAATGTTTATCGACTTTTCTACTAGGATACTTGAGAACATCATTAAGAAGTACATTTTTTTATTGTTGGTTCTCAAACAAAAATATTTCACATTTTTTGCTACTTTACCCTACTCTCTCATAAACTAAAAAGTACAAAAATATGATTTTTTGTATATACCCACAGACGAAATTAGCAAGAGGTGCTTGAATATAACTTATAACGAGTATATTTTGCGCAAATGTGTACAGAACAATTCCTGGTCGAGTACACTATTTGCTTGTTTAACATTGTTCATTTGTGTAAATGTTACTGCAGATATTTTTTTTGTTTTCGAAAATATTTTCATTACACTAGATTTCCACGTTGTTTCTGGCTGTTTGCTTTTTGCCTTAACGCGAGCCACATGCAATTTTGTCGTAAACACGCGAATTAAAAACGTTTTGGTTTCAGATATGGCCTCTGTAAGTCCGCTAACCTTAACATTTGCCATGACGGGGCCCGGCCTGTACAACATTCGACAACATTCAGGGTCATAATAAACGCTTAAATATCCTTATAATCCAAAAGCAAGAAACACGTCTTCTCGGCCTTTTCAACGTTTTCCCTGTGTTGCGTAAATTGGCCAACTGTAAATGCTGGCTAAGTGACGACAATGTTTAGGTCCTAAAAACGCTTTTTAGGCGTGTGGATTATATAACAATTTGTTGATGCCTTTTGGCGCAACACACGCACTCAAGGCTAATTAAAACTCAGACCGACGGCAACGCCCCTACAATAAATGCGACGGCTTTAGCTCGAACCGATGACGAGCATTACGGCCAAGTTTCCTATACAACTATGCCAGTTGCCCAGGTGCGAAAAATTATAGCTATCCCAAACTGTGCGTGTGGTTCATCTTCTTAACTTTCTACTAAAGGGCAGCATTATATTTCTTTTTAAGCAGAACACCGAATACTTGTCCCAACAAATATTCTATTGGTCTTTAAAAAACAACCTGAATACAATATCATATTTAAAAAAAATCCGTTTTCCCAATAAATATTCGTTGAAAAAGTTAGTATTTAATCCTTCAAAAAGATCCGTGAAATCTTTTTTATAGCTCCCAAGCGAAACTAATGATATTTGGTATGTAGGAATTAAACATTCATTCCAATCTTGTTACTTCTAACTTTAATCAATGATCTTATTTTAAGAAAGAGAAACTACACGAAAAAATTTGCACTATTAATAAATGTATAAGCCATAAATTATTTATAAAAGTGCTGCTTAGAATGCGCTGGCAATTGTTTTAAATTACGTATTTTTCGCGTGTTGACCACAAATTAAAGTAGGCCACGAGTAATATGAATTTAGATGACAGCAATTAATGCTACAAAATGTCATTCCATAGTCGCAAGTGGTGGAGGGTGGACCAAAAATCAATACAATTGCAAACTAATAACAATTCAGGGCTCACAAAAGGCGTGGTCGGGCCGTCGTTCTGCCCAACAAAAAAGCCAGCAAAAAGAAAACAACATGAGGCTTAATTATGCAGGCTGGCTAATTACACTCTGATGCTGTTTTAGTCAGACGTGTGTGCCATTATAGTTAAAAGAGCCCCACACTGTAAACAGCACACCTACACGCAATGCACATAAATACATACATACCCACACACCCACACACACACACAAACAAACGAATGAGTCAACTTGTGCATAGTTACGCAAATCGAGCGAACCGACTGGCCACAGGAGACATTATATCAAGACGGCTGCCCGTTTCGAGTCAGACAAAGATACGTATACGTTATGCGACTGCCAAAGTAGCAGTCAGCCAGCCAGTCAGCAAAAGGTAGAAAGCAGCCCAAGCGATTTTGCTTTATTCATTCATGGTACATGAATATCTAACATCCACACAGAGGCCCCCAACAGCCCCGCACATACAAGCCACAAACATGTGGCGTTCCAATAAATTCCTTATTCTCGGAGGTTTTTAAAAATTTTTGAAATTTAGAATGCCTGATTTTCTTGAATTTAAATAAATTGAGTATTAATTATATTTATGAAGGGTTATCAAAACCGTTGGCGAACTCCTCACATTTTATTTGGCGCTTTTGAGAAATTTACCTTTTTAAAAAGTTTCATTAGAGCAGCTCGCACTATGCTTTAGCAGAAGTAAACATAAATTAAAAAAAAAACAAGTAAGAGGTTCTAGTCGGGAGTTCCCGACTAGGGGATACCCTGAACCCTCTTCTTCCAACATTAAATTCATATATATATTCTATTTTAGAAGTTATATGTCAAATTTGGTGACTCTAGCTCTTATTATTTACCAAAATTGCCCAAAAAACAGGATATCGATATCGATTGCTTGGAAACAGATTAAGTTATCGATTATCGGAAACAAACTCGATATGCACAGGCACTAGGAACACCTACATCTAAAATTTCAAGTGTGTAGCTCTTATAGGTTCTGAGATGCTTGCGTTCATACATACGGACGGACGAACGGACAGACAGACGGAAATGGCTAGATCGACTCGGCTATTGATGCTGATCAAGAATATATATACTTTATGGGGTCGGAGATGCTTCCTTCTACCTGTTACATACATTTGGATTTCGCACAAATACAATATACCCTTATACCCATTTTTAATTGGTTCAGGGTATAAACAGTTCCCTCAATAGGACTCAAGCTCGTAACATACACACTATTTGCCACCGTCTCTACTCAAAAGCCATACCAACTACTCATACTTTATAAAATAAAATTTTTTAAAATACCAATACATACACACAGCACAGAAAACAATACAATCGCAATTGCAATGCATTTGACAGAATTCAATAAAGATGCTTATGAATGTGATTGTGGGTGTACGTATGTATGCAGCTGCCGCAAATACATGGCCAGCCAAAACACGCTTTCATTAATAACTTTTGTGTTTCTTAACCAATCTTGATGAAATTTTCAACAGAAGATCCTATTGTGCAATAAAATTGTGCTTTTAATTGTGGGTGTTCAAATTGGTTTATTTATTTGATTTGTAGCTATGTGGTGGTAGCGGGGAGGTGGCGGTAGCTATAAAATGATGATGCTTGATATATATATTTATATATATATATATAAATATAATATTCAAGAAGTATTAAAAAATTTAAGCTGAAACTTCCCTTTAAAAAGTTGAGCAACATTTAAGATTAATTTAGCGTTTTATAAGAGTTTATGATTTTTGGAAAATATCCGATTAAGCAATTTATTCGTCAGTTTGCCCGACTGTGCAATATGCATGCGCACACATGCGAGCAGACATCACCCGGGCAGGGACCTTCCATTGCCTACCGCCAAAGCACGCACACGCCCACGTACACACACACACACAAGTGGCAGCTGTGGCACGTAAAGCTGTCTATGCAGCAGCAGCCTCGGCATTTGGCTGCGTCGGCTTTCGCATTGATGTGCGCTTGTTGAGATTGAAATTAAAGTTTAAATTTATTTTCAGTTGACTTTTGTGGCGTGGCCAGCCTTCTGTTTGTTCCGACATGCTGTGCGCCATAAAATGTTGCACATATCACACATAGCGTCCCATTGAGACGGCGGCTCAAAAAGTTGCCATATGATTGCTAATTAAGCGTGCACTTTGAGCGACTGTTGTTTGATTTTTGGCTGTAGTGCCAAGGATAATTATGTTTGCCATTAGTTAAAGAGAGGTCATATATGCCTCCTCGTTCCAGCTGAACTTTTTGAACTCTTTGGTCAATACCTTTTAGGTCTAATCACTGACAAGTTGGTTAAAAATACTGAATAACTGCGCAACGGAATACATGTTTTAATTTCTACTGTCAACTTTTGATTCAGATTTCATTAAAACTCTAAAAAATATTATATGTAAGTTCTTAAAAATTATCGATATTGGCTTATTCAGGAAACAAAACAAAACAGAATACTTTGTTTTTCTTATATTATTATTTATGTGAGTACACGCTGTTTTACTAATTGAATGATAAGCCTTAAAAACAGTATGCAAAACCCACAAATTTATTATTATTTATTGACTTCCCCTCTGACTGTTTCCATACATTCTCTGTCTACCTGTCTTTTATTCAATATTCGTTTACTGCTGAATAGATAGACACATATTGAGTTCACATTGACAGCACTCGAGGGCGATGAAAATTTTCAGAATTTAGTACAACACAATTTCAAAGTCATTGCCATGCAAATTTGTCAATAGAAAAGACACACACATATACACCCAAACGCTATTGAATTGAAAGACTGTCAGGCATATGTATATGTGCTGGCTTTTTGATATAGTAAGCCGGAAATGTTTATAACCAGCCAGAAACGGAAATGTTATTGATTATCGTAACGTTAAACGTTTATTTTTTCTTTTTATACTGTTATTATTATTATATCATTGCCATTTATTATGGGCATTTCATTTTTTTTTTCGTTGCTGGCACGCACTACATGTGCAAGAAAACATATCAATTTGATAGCAAACTGTTTGCTGGGGCTTCCCCCAAGCGCCACCCACTTTGAGGGCCATTTTGGTATTTTTGGCAAGAAGCCGTTTGATTTCTTATGTAAGTGGAGCAAGTGGCAAAACGCAACTCGCTGCTGGTGTTATTATTGCCGCTGCCTTAATAAGCATCTATCTGCACCGCGTCAGTTTATCCGCTGCCGATGTCGGCCCCTATTTCAGTCGCTTGGCTGGCTGTCTACTTCCGTTTCTGTTCGAGTTTTTCAATTTTTTTTTCCTCCGTCGTCGTCGTCGTCGTCAATACTTGAGGCAGTCAGTTAGTTGGCAAAGGGCGCATATTGCAATTCGACGGCTGCTGTCATTCATAATTTTTCAATTTTCATTTCAAATTTCGGCACATTTTTAATTAAAGTGTTAGCCAAGCAACCGACTAACCGTCTGGCATGAATAGCTCGTAGTTTTGGCTCATCCTACAGCAAAGCCTTTCAATTTTGTTCGGCTTTCGCATGCCACTGACACTGAGCGTAGAAGAATAATTGCCATATGCCAGCTCAACAATAGTTTCTGAAACTTTGAATAAAGTTAGTTGTATTTTAGGGTTTCATCAAATAAATTTTTACAAAATATTCCTGCTTTATAAAATAGTTAGAGTAAAGGTCATTTTCATACAAATTGTGCAGCAATTATTTTCCCCAAATCTTTACACCAAAAACGGAGTTTTTTGTTAATATTATCGGCCATATTTCCCTAATATTTGTTCAGTGGTATATTTTCTTGGCAAATACTTTTTACTTTGTCAAATATTTATGGGTCTAACAAACGCTATTGTGAAAATATATTTTCTTTTCCCATGAGGTAAATAATATAAAATACCCGGTAAAACTATTTCCAAAAGCAAGCACTCAATTTAAAAGTGATTTTTCCACACACAATATCGAAATATTGATTACAGTATGGGCCATATGGCGTATACATAATATCATTTGCCATCACTTCTGTTTAATTGAAGTCGTTAAGGCTCCTAGAATGTTGGAATGTTGCGTTGAATGGGCGTCAGATTAAGACAAAGCACCTATGCCATGGCCAGCATGGACCCATAGGCTAGAGGCAACAGGCAGCCCAGGCAAATATCACATAAAAGCAACAACCACAACAGCGGCAACAACAAAAAGACACACATAAATTAAAACACAACGAAACAAGAACAGTCACTGGTGGCGCGAGTAAAATGGCCCCAGTCGCTGTCCCCAGTTCCATGCTCTCTCCCCGGCTGCGCCACGCCCCCAGAAGGCGGCATGTTGTCCATTTGAAGCCAGTTTAAGCGCACATTGGGCTCACTGCAAAATGGCATAAAGAACGCCATGAAGCGACTGTGTTTATTGCCTTTTATGTGCTGCCCTAATGGCTACATTTGGCGCCCCAACATGGGCCAGCTGGCTTCGCTATTTGCAAACTGAAATACAATTGCAGTGCTCTTATGGCCCAGTCACAGTTACAGTTGCAGTCACAGTAGATCGCAATAAGCTACAATTTCGAGTGCTGCTTAAAATATAAATATATATATGGCAAAATTATATTTAATTTAAAATTCTTTGTTTAATTTGTCAAGAACTTCCCCGATAATACTTTCGCGTAACCTATTCCTATCTTTACTCCATTTGCTTCTATAATCGATTATATAAGAAGAATAAATGCAAATGGCACACAGTTATAATGGAAAGTCCTTTATGTATACAAATGATTGTCCAACGGCCATAAAGTACATGCTCTATGCCCGCCTGCACAGGTTTTTTTATTCTCTTTCAACTGCAAAACATTTGCACTTGACTTCGGATCCGTAGCCCCCTGCCTTTCGGCAATTGTGCTGACCTCTTTGTTGTGTGGGTGTCTGAAACGGACTCGGAATTTATTTTGCATCCTTTTGCATTCAGAAAAAAATTTCGCAATTTATTTTGCTTTGTGTATTGAGGTCAGTTTTGTTGGAGCCTTCGCTTTGTTGACCAATAAAAAATGAGGTTAGTTTTGTTTAGACAGGCATGACCCAAAGGCAAAACACAATCGAATTGAAAGAAGTGGCAGATAAAGTATTATGCATAACCGTATTTGGGAAGGAGGTAAAAGAAATACAATGGGCCGGCTCAGGCCTCGCACACGGGTCAGCATAAAAATGATTGACACATTGACACACTTGGCATTTGATTGTTTTTCTTCGGTTACCCTTAACGTCTTGGACCCCAGAGTCAAGCTCTACTTGTAGGTGCATTTTCATGGTGATATTCAGCGTAATTAATAGCGAACAAAACTTGTTGATTGAATGTCCTCCAAATCAGTGGCAGCTAGTTAAGCTTTACTGCTGCCCAAAACCACCCCTTAAGTGGCATGCGACATGATAGTGCCACAACGTGTACACAGGGACAGACAGGTGTTCAGACGAGGTAAAGAACAATCCTTAACTATACAAATAAATTGCTGTGTAAATACGACGAGCAACAAAAAAACTGAGCCACGTCAATGTCATTTTTATCTACTACACAGCGTGTCCTGTGTCCGTACCCGAACATCTCCCTCCAATGCAACCATCAACACATTGACAATGCTAACTGCCAGTCAAAGTCAGCAAGGCAGCCAGGTGAAAATCAGAAAAGCAACGCGTTATGCAAATGTTAAATGGCAAATGGAAAATGGGAAATTCTATCTTGTTGACGCTTTTCTGTGCATGTTGACCCAACCCTTCCTACCTACCGCTGCCACCAAGCAGCTCCGATCAAAACAAGATACAGGTAAATACACATATAGGTCACACATACAAATGTATTTATGCATCAATCGGAACCAAGCAAAGCCAATTGGATATAGGATTTGTTTTTGGGTTTGTTGAAGCTTGTGAATCGTCGTTGATTTAAATAAAACATCTGCGTTTTTAGAAGCCCTTTTTAAAAATATTTATTGAATCTGGTTGCCTTGACGGTTTAGTTTTTTTTTATCGAGTGCATGCTTGTTGCCTAAGCATTCAAACATATTAATATTGTCATTATCTAAATTCGTTTTTTTTATATTTGTATACCCTAAGCCTGAAATCTGTGGTACCCTAATTAAACTAACTAAGTATGTCTTGCAAAAGCCGCAAGCATTACAGAGTATTCTACTCGGAGTCTTCAGATGTTTTCTTCGCACAAGATGTTGTATTACATCCAAATGTAAACTAATGTTTTAAAATTTTCATAATGTTTTCCAAAGTATAAAAATATATCTTGAAACAAAAAATTGAAACAAAACTTATTGAACTTACACAATTTATCTGACAGTCCGCGTCCCATTGTACGTTAAATAAAAATGATGAGTACGATTTTAATTGCCAAGGACCTTTGTAAAATATTTAAGAAAAATAAAAATTATATAAAAAATAGAAAAGTTTACAAAAATTAAGATAAAATATAATGCAATTAAAATGTAAATTGTATTACGTACAAATATTAAAAGAAAATTGGAAATTATAAAGGCGATAATAATAATAATAATAATAATAATAATAATAATAATAATAATAATAATAATAATAATAATAATAATTATAATAATTATAATAATAATAATAATAATAATAATAATAATAATAATAATAATAATAATAATAATAATAAAACAAATAATAATATTTATTATAATAATAACACGTATAAATTTTAAAATATACTATCTTTGCTTTGAGTGTCAGGTTAAAATGCCTTTGATAATCTTACTATAATTTCAAGGCAAACGTTTATTAATTAAAAATATTTTCATAATTAATATAAATTATTGATTATAATTCACATAGAAGAAAATACAAAATTTACATTTTACTTGACATATGTCGCCTTGAAGAAATCATTTGCCAACCATCAAATATGATAGCACATAAGCAGCCCTCTACTCAATTTGTCAGCTCTTGAATAATGCAAGCCCATGGACCAGACATCTCTTCAGACGAAATACTTGAATCTAAGACTCGACCTCAAAAAGGTAGCTGCAGATGTATGCGATTTGTATCAATGAGTGCGCTTGTTGTGGTTATTGTTTATGCTGATTTCGAGATTTGTGTGTGAGTGTGTGTGTCAGAGAGTGCAAATGAAGTGTGATTTAAGTGCTATCGGCGTCATTGGCAATAGGTTGACAGATGAGTGCAGGCTGCCACATGCCGCATGGCACTGTCCACGCCATGCCACCCACATAAGTCTCGAGGGAGCACATAACCCAATTAGTTGAAGACCAACCACGCCATATGCCTGTTCATTTTTGGGATAAGCCAGCGACATGGCTAACCGTTTGTGAGGGAGGGAATAGGTCGAATGCGGAGAGGCAGATGCCGCATTTTCATTTGCATTTGCGTCACGTGCAACATTTTTTAATTATTTTTTACTTTATAAAAACACAGAATTTGCATATTTTAAATGCAAGCGACAAATGCAAAATGCATAAGATAAAACACAAAAGCATTGCGTATGCAAATGAACAAGTTCAAGAAAAAAAGAATAAAATTAAATAAAATAAAAATAAAACATGTGAAAAAAAATGACCCTGACAAGGTTGGAGGGCACGACACACACTTAAGCCTGAGGCTCCAGCCTCCAATTGAGAAGGAGAATTGGAAATAAGACACAAGCTAAGAAATACCCAGTTGAACTTAAAACTACACCGTTTTTTTTCAACAGGGAGGATATTAACTCCAACTTTTATCGGGCAAAAAGAACACATATGCCAAATTTTTTAAAGCTCTACAACCTGAATAAAATAAATAAGTGATTTTATAAAGCCGAAAATGGGTGAAAAACTGATATTTAAAGAATTGTAATATATGCACAGCTTTATGCAACCTTCTTCTGGCATTTTAATGCCTACAGGGTATACATGAAAGAAAAGAACCTTTAAGTACAAGCGTAGCGTGCTTGCTTCCTGGCACACAACAACAGCTGCCATACACACACACACACTCACACACAGTGTCAACAGCTTGAGTGTGTATGGGCTGCGCTTACAAGTAGGCTACAAACAACGTTTGAAAAGGAAAGGGCCCTGCCCCTGGTAAGGCTTGTGCGGGGCAATGAAAACAAAGCAACACTTAAAAGTTAAAGCAAACGCAAGGCGTTTCGCAAAAGCCAAGGGTTGAGGGAAGGAGGGTTTTTTGGTTCCATATTGACAAAAGCAACGCTTAGCCGTAGCTTAGAGTCTACGCTCTGCAAATTAGGTGCTTAGTCATTTAGTTGGCATTTAACAACTTTTCTTGAGAAGCTATAGTAAAATCTCTTTAACGCAAATGCGGAGAAGATTGTCAAATAAAAAGTACGATAATAAGCAATGGTTGGGACTGTTCCTTTCATAGAGCCAATTTCATAAAGTAAACATACTTTCTTATAATAATATTAACATCTTGCCGCAAACTAAGTCTATGGAAATACCTTGCACCGTAAGTTTCTCTGTACAGAGCTTCACTGGTTTGTTACAAAAGCATTTTTTTTACATAAATTGGAGTACATTGCCTTTACATTCGCTAGCAGTTATTCAGTTTTAAATGTTTACTGCTTTTGTCTTAGGCCACAACGTCTCCAACCCTTTTGTTGAGAGCCAGGGACTTAAGTGCAAATTCAAGTTAATAAATGACAGGCCTATCTCTGCACATCTCCGCACAAGCTGAGGCCATAAACAACCCGAATACGGAATGAAGGAAGGCCAATATGCTGACTGAGTCTAAGATTGTGACTAAAACTGACGCTGATTCATTAAAAAACATTTGCCAACCCTCCGCTTACGGATCCAATGTCGATAAGCGTAAATTTGCCAAATACAAATAATCTTTTTGTTTGCCTAAGGGATGTGGGATTGGGGTTGAGTAGATGTCCCAATCCGAGCCGAGATTAAAATCTCCACAGACAAAATGCAAAACCTGATAAATATGCCAGCTTTCAAATCTAACGAGCCGCTACAAATTTACATTTGCAGCTAAAAGCCACTTTTTTTATTTCTCATATGCAAAAAAAAAAAAAAACAAGAAGAAGCGTAAAATCAACTAACTGGGGCTGTAAACCTAGTTGAGAGCTGCCAACTTGTTACGGCGCATAGCTTTTTATGACCCCATTGCGAGAATCTTAACATTGGCAGCCAGATCCTGGGCGGGGGCAGAGCGAGGGCATTTGTGTGCCGGGCTCCATTGCATTTCAAGTTGTACAAAGTTTTTAAGTGCTGCACATTGCCTGATTGGCTGCCAGTGCCTGTGATTTAAGCTAATTGCCTTTATGGATAAACAGAGCAAGAGGGAAAGCGAGAGGGAGAGACATAAAGAAAGAGAGCGAACTACTTGAGAACAGTAGTCAGTAGAGAAAGAGCTACTCTTCGAGCACTTTTCACTTGCATATAACTAATTTTAAATTAATAAATTTATATGAGTTGTGTTATGAAACTATCAACATATAAATATGTTAAAAAAGAAATAACAATTTGTAAAATTTTGTCGTGAAATGTGTAACGCATAGAAGGAGACATCTCCGACCCCATAAAGTATATATGTTCTTGATCAGCCGAGTCGACATAGCCATATCCGTCTATCCGTCTGTCTGTTTCTATGCGAACTAGTCTCTCAGTTTTAAAGTTATCTTTATGAAACTTTGCAGGAGACCCTCTTTTTGTTGCACGCAGCTCATTGTATGGAAAACTTTTTTGTCATTCACGATATTTTGATTAAACACGGCATTTAAAGATTTCACTATGCTACCTTCATTTTTGCAAAATCTTATTAACATCGGACTACTATGTATATCATAGATATGCGCCATAGGAACGATCAGTCGAAAACTTGGTTTTTGATTAAAAACCTTTTTTGTTTATCAAGATATCTTGATCAAACTCCGCATTAACTATTTACCCTGTGCTTCTTAGATACGGGCAAAGCACTATAAGCATTATGAAAAGGATGGGTCTGCAAGGGTATTAGATCTTCGGCGTGCCGAAGATAGCCTTTCATTCTCGTTTTTATTTGAACTTAACCTCTAACCTTTTTATTGGGCAGCCTTTTGCAATGCCAAATATAATTAGCATGCCCAGAAAAAAAACAAAAATCCATCTGTCAAATCCAATGGCACAAATAGTTGAAAGCAGAAAGCGATATATGGAAACGTGAAATGGCTAAATCTAATAAGTTAGCCGGCAGAAACGTAAAAGGCAAACAAACTGCGTCACATTTATCTGAGCCGAAAAAATGTCTGCCATATTTCATTTTAAATGCAGCACCTGCAGCTCAGACAGGCTCCTGCCACAAAAAAGCCTCGAAAAAGAAAAAAAATTAAGAAAGATAGGATGAAGAGTGAAGGAAGCCAAACCGTCAGAGCGAATGCTGAAAACAAAATGTCAACGGCGGATAGTTGAGCAAGCAGAAAAAGAAAAACTTTCATATTCAACGAAATTCAAATACCCTTTTTAGCGGTAGCTAAAGTTGATCGAATGCCAAGTCTGTGAGTCTTAGACATAAAGAGCATAATTTTTAAAAAGCTTTAATATAATCTTTGTTCTGGCACGATAATATCGTACAGCGTTTTATATTTAAATAAAACTTGGTAACAAATGCTTTTCTATCTGATGGTTTCCAAAAAAAAAAAGAATTTGTGCAGATACGTGTACGGAGCACACGAGCGATCTACAAGGAAGACGCGCACAGACTAATACAATCGCAACTGAGAGAGCACAGATAATTTAAATCGCGAGCTCATACGACTTTCACTGCTCTACGCAATAAAGATACATATGCATGCGTGTCTGTCTTACACTGATCCGTACCATTGCGCTATACACTTGCTTTCCGCCACTTTCAAAATGTATTTCGGGATATGAAATGGCATTTCCAGCACCATAATGCCCCAATTCATACTGCCCGATCAGTTAAAACTTGGATTCAGAGCCAAAAAGTTGAAGTCCTTGAGTGGCCTCCTCCTCGCCGGACCTAAATGTCATCGAGAACTTTTAGGGATGGATGGCTCGAAAAGTATACGAGTCCGGAAAAACAATATAAAACAAAATCAGAGCTAATCAAAGGCATCAAACACGCTTGGTCCACCATATCCTTACAGTATATTGAGCAACTCTATGAGTCAATTCCCAATCGAATTTACGATGTGATTGTCAACAAAGGCGGGACAACACATTACTAAATTAGTTTTAAAATGTTTATAAATAAAATATAAGTAATAACAACCACTATCGTTCATCATAGATTTTGAAAAAATATAATTATCACAGGGGGCGCTATCCTGATGACCAAATTTTCTTTACGTTTTTTTTTGTAAAAAAAATTAATTAAAATATTATCATGATTGTTAGAAGAGCCATTGTTTTTTATTTAATGAAGTATAAGAGTCAAATGGACAACAAATTTTGAGTTGATAGTTCAAATGGTTTTGACAAAATGGAACAATTACTAAGAATGTAAAGGGGGCGCTAATCTGATGACGCGTAGTGTATGCACCTCGCAAACATACCCTACTTTATTTACTCTGATGAGTTTTGTAAAGAAACCTATATTTGATATATTTCTATTTTTACAGATTTTTGAAATAATTAGTAACCTTCAAAAACTGAAAAATTTGACAAAAATCACTTCTGCGATTCGTGACAAATTCATAATACTCTGTGTTAGAGTATAAGTCAACTGCTCGCAGCAGCATCTGTAATCAACAACATGAGCATAAACTTAAGAGAGAGCGACAAGTATTCTTCCCACACGCACGCACACATACACCAACCCATGCCAGTTTTTTAATGTTTGCTTGCATCGCTCCGGATTGTAGCTGTGCCCACCCGCAAAGATATAACTAATAACAGTAAGTAGTTAGTTGGCGCATAATTTGAATTATGACCACGTTCGTTGTCGCAGCCGGCGCGTTGATCTGTTGGCCCCACACAATGCCACGCCCGCACTCGAGTCCTGTCCAGCTAGATATTTAGCCCACTCACACATGAGTTTAATTTGATTATTATTGTTGGCTACTTTGCACTTTTGGCTGCTCGGCCATGTGGCTAAAACTGAATTTTGAAAAATGATTCGCAAGCACGAAATGAGCAGAGAATCAAAACATCTGCCAACAAATTACGCCGTGAAGGACGACTGACCAAGGGTTCCCGCCTGAAAAACTTTGATACTGCAAAAATGTGCATCAAGGTCAATTGACATACATAAGAATCAATCTAAGTACGGATATGTTCGCTTATATTTATCTAATTAAATACTCTGCAAAAGTATGATCAATTTTTTCCGATTTTAACTTGAAGCGCCTCTTGCAAAACGTTTGCGGATACCGTACAATGCATAATGAAGAAAAACGCGAAACACATGCTAAAAGAATTATTCGCTGACACCCACTGAAGAGGCTATCAGCAAAATACAAAATGATCACAGTCATTAAATAAGTTTTCATTATACCTGAAATTGTTGTAATAATTACTTGTTCTCTTCAAATAAAAAAAAAAAAAAAAAAAAAAACAATTTCAAATGAACGGGTTAAATATATTTTCGAATATTTTTTGTAATACCCAATCTTACACAAATAATCTATCCATGGGTAAATAAGGAATTGAATTAATTTGTTTCATCGATTATAAAAACTATCGATAACACTGACTCAATCAACTGTCTGTTTCATAATATTTTTAAAGCACTGGTAAAACAAGAAAACTTTAAATTTTCAAACTTAAAATTTCAAATTTAAATATTACCATACCTCCAAACCATTTATATCGGGCATTCTCATATTAATTTTCAAGGACTTATGCAATAACTCGCTTACTCAAATTATATTTCCATGGCATTATATCATTTTCGCAGTGTTTGAAAATGCAGCTACACGTGCTTAAAGGTTGCCACGCTGCCAAAAAGGCCAAAGGTAAGTCAAGTTGGTGTCACACACACCTTACACATACCCCCACTCGACCTATGCTCTGCTCAACACTTAAAAACATAATCGTGAGTAGCAGGGGTCGAAAAACATGTGCTGACACAAACAACAAGAGCCTGAACAAAGTTGTCTCAACAAATTCTGCAACAGAACCTTCGCGTGAAAATATAGAGAAAACTTATGGCCAAACAAAATTTAGCATTTGCATTTGTTGTTTTCCAATTTCTTTATTTTTATCACCCCCTCCCCCCCCTTCCCTCCGCACCTTCTAATTAAGTGACTGAAATTAGCGTAATTGCTTGTAAATGGCGGGTGGCATTTCATATTACGTATACGCAATGTGCGGGTTGAGCTAGTTATAATTTGCAATTAATGCAGAGAAAAAAAGTAAAATCGATGCAAGAATGTTATTCACGCTCTTTTGTGTGGGTAATTAACTTGTTGTAGGCCCAACTGACATCTCGTATATAGATCTATACACATGAAATATATATATAATCACTTTTCGCATTGGCCTGTGGCTGCCACAGTTGCGGCTGTCATTATCATTTTTCACGCTGTCTTGTTGTGAACTTTTGTTTTTGTTGTTCTTCGTTGGTTGCTGGCTGTTGTGGTTATTGTTATTGTTTTTTTCTGTTGACATGCGGCAGCGTTAGCCGCCATCGCATTTATATAAAACATGTCCTTTCTAATATACATTTGCCTTTGCTTTGCACGTTTCCAAATCCAGTTGCTTATTAGATTTATTTATTAATTGTTATTTTGCATGCAAGCTGTTATTTTTTAATATTTTTTAATATTGCCTTTATAATTTATTTAATTTTAATTTATGTTTACATTTTATTTAGATTAACAGAATAAATAAGGTTATTAAATAGATTTTATTGAATCATATTTGAATTTGCAATGTTATTTAAATTTATTTTCAAATTTGTTTGAAATTTTGGTTTATTAATCAATTTATAAACATTTATAATGCTTATTTAAATACTTTTAGATTTATCTGCCTCAAAAGGGCATTTAAAACCCTATACTTTTCGAACTTTGGTTTGAAACATATTTCTAAAATAAACTAAAATAAAATTCTTTATAGGCTGGGTTTCGGTTAAAAACATTGAAATGCCTTTAGCTTTTTTGCGTCACGCTAGTTTAGCAAATTCAGACCTCCAGTTTAAACAAAGATATCATTCTTATATCGTTATATTCATAATGTATTGATGATTATATTATGTTATAAATAAGTATTAACACTTTAATTAATTTATGTTCAAGATTATTTTATTTTATTTTTTTTTAAATTTAATTCTGTGTAAATTTATAATATCCCCCTAGGCATTTTTTATTATTATTTATACGTCTTTTGCGTTTATAAATATTTTTACATTTATATTTTTAGCTAGAAGCCTTAATATCTTATCAAGAATTTTATTTATTTTTTTAACTGAAGACTTTTTAATTGCCTAATTGTAATAAGATTCGATTTAATTTAATATTGTTATTAGTTATTTTACTTGTAATTGGAATTCTTTAGTGAATCTGTTATAACTTAATTATTTATATAAAATATATGTGATAAATTCTTTCATATTTATGTTTTTTTATATTTATGTATTAATTATTTATATGTGATAAATATTTATTTTATATCTTTATATTTGATTTATACATATCACAAATTATTATTTTCATAATAAATGCATAAAATAAACACTATAAATTTGTGGAACTTTTGTAATTGATTTAAAATGGACACATGAAAATCATTTTTTCATATTTCTTAATAACTATATATATTAATAAAATATATAATTGTATTTTTATTGATTAAATGTCTTTGATTGTTGTTTTTTACAGTTGTCATTGACCCGGAGGACAGAATGACATTTTACCATGTTTTTGACAAAATTGCAGGCATTCGCTGTTGTTTTTGTTGTCAAAATAAAATATATTAATTTGTATGTGTATTCGGGCTTGCCATACATTTGCACTGCAATTGAAGCACTATTATTCACAGGACTTGCATAGGCAGCCACACGAATTAATAACTAGCTTTGTTGTTGTTGTTGTAAGGCGATGTTGTTGTTTGTTTAATATTATTTATTTGATACACAAAACTATATTCTAAGGCATTAAAACTGAATTGCGGATTGGCGAATTGCACTTGGAATTGCACTGAATTGAACAGCTTGTAATTCGTTTAATATGTTTGTTTTTATCATTGCGTACGAGTAGAAAAAATGTAGAAATTTATTATTGCTATTTAAATATTTTTTGAGTATTCTGTTGTTGGGCAACGCGGCGCGGCAGGCGAGAAAACGGAACCAGCCTCGGAACAACACTTCTTGTGCTTAGTCCTACTGCTGCTGGTCCTGACGCCGCGGCGACAACGACGACGACAGCGAGACACGCGCGAGGTGCTACAACAAAAACACGACTGAGCCGTCCAACGGCCAGCAAAGAGTTACGAACACGAAATTGAAAGCGAAGCCGAGGTCGCAGTTGTCGTCGGCACAGGTTGAACGAAATTGAAAGCCGTTACACGAAGTGGGTCTCTCGGCCGCAGAGCAGTCGTTTTGCAATGCAGTAGCAGTCGAGCGCGCGCTTTGTTTACATATAACACACACCCACACATACATATACACACCCACGCCCACTCGTCACTGTACCAGGTATCTAACGAGCGTTGAGCGACTCGTTAAAAGCTCATGCAGGCTCTCTCAGTCAGCTGTGTGTGTGTGTGTGTGTGTGTGTGTGGGCGTTGCATGCGTGCGCTGTCTCTCACACACCCGTACTCTCTCTCTTTCTCATTGAGCGAGGAACAGCTGTTTGTGCTCTGCCCTAATTTGCTGGCATTGCTAAGGCCATCTCTCTCCTAAAGCTTTAACTGCAATGAGCGCCATATATGTGTATGTGTGTGTGTCTGCATGTTATCCTAGCTGACATTGTAAACATGACCGAAATGCATGTTCCCAAAGGTGCGTACGTGTGTGTGTATGTGTGTGTGCTTGTGCGTGTAAGTGTGGGCGTAAAGCCGCATTTGAAGTGTCCAGCATCACATTCATTTGCATATTTGAGCACATTTTCGAGAGAGCGCAAGAAAGAGACGAAGAAAGTGGTTTTGGTCTCATGTGTAACGCAAAGATAAGTTCAACTTAATTAAAGTTTCAAAAAGGAACAAATCGCTGCATAAATTATGACAATTGCAACATGGGATACATATAGAACAACGGTTTATACGTCATATAAAAATCTTTTAGGAATTTACCAGCCTGTTTTTTTTTTTTTTTTTTTTGTTATACCCTAGGAACAACCATGGCTGAAAACGAAGGTAAAATCCATGTTCTTTGTCGCAGGCAGTACACCTGCCAAAGACGACACAATCGAATCTCTAGATCATATTGCAGTCTTTTAGGATCAATCCATCGAAAACATTTTGTTTTACAAAGTTTATCAATTAAGAGCTCCTATAGTAACTAGTGGTGTAAGTTTTCCTTCTAAAATATTAGCTAAGCATATCTCTGCAAGGGTATTTAGTCTTCGATACCGCGAAAATAGATATTCTCTTATGATGTTTAAGTATTTATTGTTTTGTGTCCAATTAGATTTTGAGAGCTTGATTTCAAACTTTTGACATATTATGCTCTTGAGCTTTAACATGCCAATCTCCTTTATTGGATTTCATCAGGAATTCATGAAATAACCTTGGCGTTCTTGTGTCTGCCTTTTTACCTTTTTAAACTATGTCCAGTCAGAAAGAGAAATCTTCCAGCCAGTCTAGGTCCTCCTCGGGAAGCAGTTGCTTTAAATATTTAACTTCCTCGTTGTATTCAGCCTGCAGGGTATTTATATTATTGGAATATGGTGGATATGTCCGGGCTATTATGATTTCCCGTCTAGCAAGCTCTGCTATGCCGCGCTCATAGATAAAATCCTCGTGCTCCTCATAAGCCTCTTTTATAATACGATCAATCTCTAGTCCAGCGAGTTCTTGATCACTTTGCTCTTTTGGGGGTTGCCTTTTGGTGTCATCAATCACCACATTGGCAGCTGGTGGCTCCGACAGGTCAACTTCACAGTAAAACATTGTAAAAAGTTTAACAAATTCAAGACTAAAGGACTAATAGGTAATGCCACATATAAATCAAAGCATGCTCTGTTTTGATCAACCAGCTTGAGGTCAGAAAATATATTTCCTACTCCATTAAACGAACCTTGAAAAAGACAAACCTAAACAAAACCCGAATTAGTCGGGAGCTCCCTACTAGGGGATACCCGGAACCCTCTTTTTCCAACATCAAATATATATATTCTATTTTATAAGCTATATGTCAAGTTTGGTGACTTTAACTCTTATTATTTACCAAAATTGCCCAAAAAACAGGATATCGATATTGATTTTTAATGATTGCTTGGAAGCGGAGTAAGTTATCGATTATCGGAGACAAACTCGATCTGCGCAGACCCTAGGAGCATCTACATCTAAAATTTCAAGAATCTGGCTCTTATAGGTTCTGAGATCCTTGCGTTCATACATACGGAGGGACGGAGGGACGGACAGACAGACGGACATGGGTAGATCGACTAGGCTATTGATGCTGATCACGAATATATATACTTTATGGGGTCTATTAGATACATTTGGATTTTGCACAAATACAATATACCCTTATACCCAGATTTAATGGGTTCAGGGTATAAAAAGGAAGAAATAAAATAAACCATTTTCGAGAATAAGCAATTTTCTTATTTTTTAAAGTTAATTCTGAAAATTACAGAATTTGTATTATTGTCATTTCTAGACGATATTATTTCAAATTAAGCTAAGCTTACCACAAAATATAGATAAATTGTAAATTATAATAAAAAATTTCCCATTTTATATAGGGAACAACTGGGACGAGCAAGGGTTCGAACTAGGCACAGAAGGCGATGAAGCGGTTCGAACTGTGAACTGAACTAGCAACAATTTCTTTTTCTATATATTTTATATATATTTTAAATTTTAAATAACTCTCAAAAAGTATTGTGTATTTGAGCCACTGCTTTATTTGGGCACACCATCAGAAGTTTCTTTTTTGACTCTGCTAAACTGATCTATTTTATGCTGAGCGTCCAGAAACCATTGCTGCTTCTTCGACTCATGTTCAAGGGCCGCCTGCCTGATGATCTTCGAGATCTCCTGACCAGCCAACTGCTGTTCCTTGTCCATCGTTAGCAGTTGCTGCAGTGGCTTGTAGCTGCTGGTTACCTCCACAAAGGCGGCGGGTTCAAGGCAATACCATAAGTTGGCCAGTTTGTTTGGGACAGCAAGAGCGAAGTTTTTTCTTTATAGCCTGATCGCGCAGTCAGCTGTCGCTGCTCATTGACTTGAAACTGAATTCAAGGCATTTTTCTTGATTCCATTGTGGTCGTTTCCCCCCTCGAAAAGCAGTTGCTACGACTTTAGTCATCTAACTTCCAAGCAAAACAAACAAATAATCCGATACGTACATAAACATTTGCCATAAACAGAAGCAAATGTGCCGCATCTACTCTAGTCGACTCTGTTCTCAACGCCAGCCACAGCCCGCACTCCCCTCTTGCGTCGTTCATTTCAATTTGTTTCAATTTTCAATAAACAATATATTATCCCCCCCCCCTTCCCGCCCACCCCCTCACCGCTACAAGACACGAACCGCTCAGGCCAAAATTCGTCGCATATATCTAAGACAGTTCATAATAAGCTAAAGGGCTAATTGAGGACTTCCCTGAGCGCTTTTCATCCCTTCTAAAGCTCTCGCAACTTCATGCATTGTAAGCTCGTTGCATTTGCTGAGCTTTCAGCAAAAGCTCGCCGGTTGCCGTCCTGACTAACTGCGTTTAACGTGTCAAAAACTCGTTACTTTACGCTGGCCCTAGGACAATGGGTCAGGCATTGAGCTAGGGTACTAAAGAATAAAATATAAATATACATTGAGTAATGAATAGAAGGAGAAATTAAGCAAGGTACATTAGGTTGGTCTGCAAACGCAAAATCAAACATAAAAAAACAAGCTCATTTATCATTGCCAAAAAGAGGGCAGATTTTGAATAAAATTAATAATAATGTTAAAAAAAAATTAATCGTAGGAAGCAATCGCAGCACAGCGCGTCAACAACAACAACAACAAATTATAACGTCCGTCACATTTCAAAAAATTGTATTTCTTGTGTCTTGCCTAGTATATATTCCTACCTTTTTTATTTACACTTAAATAAAATATTTATAGGTTCTTTTATAGTAATTAATTTAATGAAAAATTTCATAATTTACTGTACGCAATGATCGCACACAATAAGCCTTATGATGTGACGTCATATGAAGTATTATTTTTCTCTGACATCGAATAAAAATTGTTATATAAAAAGGTTAGTGGTCTTTGGTTATTTTGAGAAAGAAAATTATAAAAATTTGCAGGGCTGCTTGCAAGTTGAAGGCTGAAGGTGGAGAAGGAGAACCCATGACATTGTGTCTTTGCGAAATATAGGCTTAGAAACAAAAACAATGAGCTAAAATAGTTGAGAAGTTTAGATCATATGATGGCCCCAAACCGAAATAGGATAGAACTGAATTTATTGTGTTTTATGTTATAAAGATTTCTTTAAAATATGGGCAACTGCAGAAGGAGCAATTTGTGATCGCAACCCCAGTATCTTGCATAAACTATTTTGAAAAAGAGCTTTTGATCCAATAGACCTCTCTGTCTAATTATTACTCAATGACGTTATCCAAGAAAATTGGATTTCAGTCTGGATATTTGGTATATAACCACTTTTGAATCTCATCTTTAAGCTCTAAAGTTTTTACAAAAGACCAAAATTAAATACAAAAGTTACTTGATTATACAAAATTCCAAAGTGTTGGGCCTACGGCCACAAGAAAATGGGAATCTGCCAATTGGTGGCTCTTCTCATGAAAATGTGGTTCATAATATAACATGCTTCAACGTGTTAATATAATATCTAAATTTGTTTAAATATTGATCAATTCTTTCAGGAAAACTACAAAAAATGTGTAGTTTTAGCTGCAGAAAATGTGCAAGGGCATACCTTTTGGCTTTCTGGAGGTTTGATTTCAGCTATTGAAGACGTTATTAGTGCCAATAATCGTTTATGGTAACACGCGTGCTACATGGATTTTTGCCTCGTAACTGTAATTATTTGCCGGAACCATCAAAAACCTAACTGGCTTAGACAACATATTGGTAAATATGGTTCCCCTTAGATGCAAGCGAATTAAATAAAGATACAAACTGGATATATATAGAGATAATCAAGGCTAAAGGTTTTGTTCTTATTGATTGGTAAACTTCGTAACAGTCAGTCAACCAGGTGGGCGGGCGATTATTTCCTCACTAATTTACACTACTAAATAAATGATGATTTGTTTTCATTGCTATACACAATCATTAAAAATTCAGTTTAGGCGTGACGGAGACCAAAAAAAAAAAAACGAAAGTTGGTATTTACTGTGGCAAGTGTAATAAAACCAATACGCTGCTATAATCAAACGATATCAAATTGCTTAAGGTTTATCGCTAGCAAATCACGAACAACATAAACCAATTATTCAGTTGGTCAATCAAACACTTTGACAATATATATTTGAGCAACATTAATTGAACAAACCGAACTTGGTAGAAAAATCAATGAAATTCTATTCAAGAGCTTTAATCAAATATACGAACAAATATTTAATATTTCCAACAATAAAAAATATATTCAAGTAACTACATATATAAATATACATTAAAGTATGTTAAAAATAATAGAATTTCATATTTTTCTTTGAATAATACTTTCTGTACATTACTTTCCAGTTTAACAATAACTCCTAAATTTGTTTTGGTTATTTTTCAGACTCTAATAGGGAAAACTACCATACGCAAATGAAAATCCTGACCAGCAGCAACAGAAAAAATGAAAAAGTAAGAAAAACAGTACGAAAAAGAAACATGGTAAAAACAACAACAATTCAAGTCTGTGTACAATGAGCCGCATAAAGTTGGCGCCAGCCAAAAAAAAAAGGAGGGAAACGTAAAAGAAATACGAATAATGAAAAAGAAAACTAGATAAACAGGCGCATGGGTGGGTATAGGGATTTCTTTCGAGGGTGTTAGGATATAAGTTGTGTAGCCAGAACTGAATTTGTTCAAATGCAGCAATTCTTGGCAAAGGTTTCGAATGTTTCCCTTTGTCACGTCTACGTGATTGCAATTGTGACTGCAACTTGTTGAACTTACTTTTGCATTGGTGCCGTCGCCGACCTGCAGCTCCAGCTGTGGCATGGACGTGGACAGCTGCTGCAGCTGCGGCTGATCCGTTTCTCTGTTGTAGTAGTCCGCCAAGCTGGGCACCAGCAGCACGCCCACCTTATTGCGCGCCACCTGCTGATGCGTGCGTCGATGGCGCGCCGGCAGCATCATGCGATGCGCCACCAAAGCCATGCTTGCCACTCAAAACACACACAGTCACACGCCAATCGAAAATGAAATTGAAGCAAACCAATAACCGACCGCGTGGTTGGCCGCTGTTGTGATCGCAGAAAACTCTCGCCGCCAACTGAAAAGCGTCGCGGCGGAAAATCAAGCAAGCAACAGCGAAACGCACCGGAAAAGCGAGTCCAAAAAACAAAATGTCCATGTAGATGTCAATTCGCTCTAGCACACACATGCACACGCGCTCACTATCTCTCACGCTTCTCTGCGCTGTGTGTGTGCGTGTGTATGTATATATTTGTGGGTGTATGCGAACTACGCGCTGCATGTTTGATAAGCCTGTTGTTGTTGTTGTTTTAACGTTAATATTAATGTCCGACGCGACTGTCTGCCAGCTGTGTCTGTGCCTGTGTGTCCGTGTGTGTGTCTCTCTCTCTCTCTCTCTGAGTGTGTGTATGTGTGTATCTGTCGACGACAGTGTGTTTGTATTAGTTTTACCAAAACGTGCGCATTTCATAAAAAGCACAACAACGAAAAACAAATAAAAATGCTTGTCAAAAGTGCCGACTAACAGATTCCCTGTACCCAGAACAAACAAGTTGCAAGCCATTGTTAGAAAATGTTGATATATGATTATATAGCTCTATATATAAAACAGACAGACTGACTTATTGACCAACTGATTGGTGATCAACGCACAGCCGTAGGAGCTCGAAAGCTGAAATTTTCACTGTAATTATGTGATGTAACTTATGTGATGAAGGTGCACGTTAATGCGGACTTTCGGAAAATTTCAGCCGCATGTGTGGAGGAAACTTTTTTGTTTACCATCCGATCGCCTTCAAGCTCATTTTCACAGATCTTTGTTCAAATTCATTTGAAGGGTGTATTGCACCACCTTTTCATTTCGCGTTCAAATTTATTTCCAAGAATCTATGTGAAAAATCATTTGAGACGTGCCTTACGCTTTTCGCAGAGTCCAAGCTTCCTTGGTAGAAATGCGATTTAACGATTTCGTGGGCTAAGTATTAAGTTTTGTCCGATTTGCATCAAACTTATTTTCCACCCACAGCAGTGGTTAATTAGCGAAGAACGGTTGCTTACTTACCATCCGATCGGCTTTAAAATCATTTTCAAAGATATTTATGAATTTATTTAATACGTTCTTGGATGGCAAATGCGGGTAAAACTAAAGTCTATTTTTCAGCTTCAAGATTCTCATTGCAAAACTAACATTGCTGATAAATATTTACTTTATGGGATCGTATATGCTTTCCCTCAACAGTTAATATACCCATATATACCAATATACCAATATACCCTTTCTGGGCCAATTTCAAGGAATATAGGGCAAGAAAAACACCCGCACATAAACGTAAAGCAAAACAAATATAACATCCGCTGTTAAAATAAAATTATGAAACACAAAAATGACAGAAGTTAGAGCAATATAGAAAAAATGTACAGCAAAGATGCGACTTGAAGTTGCCTTATTAAATATAAAATACTTGCGTATAGAATGATATAGAATTTTAACGTGCTTGTAGTAGAATCCAAACAGCGGGACAAGGAATTGTGCAATCGAATCTCGAAATGTGCATAAATCTGGGAATTTATTTTTTTGCAATCCGTGAACCGATTACTATATCGCGGAAGCACGAATTCAAATAATCAGCCAAATATAGAAATTTTATTCCAATAGCAAGATAAACTCCATTTCTAATTGCCGGAAATGAAAAAGACTGAGATAAAAAACCTTGGGTCAATCTTCCGGAACTCTTAATAACATATTTTTGAGAAAACTCAATAACAAATTTTAAGCACGCGACGAAAGTTATATAAATTGCGCAAGAGTACATGAAGTCCGTTGATGGTTTCACGATTGTCATCGCAGGCAAATAATAGTATTTTAGATTCAGATCCGTTTTAAAATACTATAAATAATTTTATGTTTTATTTGTAGTCTATTTTTCAAATGATGATTACGATAAATATCGATTGGGTGAAAATTCGAAAAAAAGCGTAACTGATCTGTGCAAGCGAAAAATAATTACTTATCAATTTTACGCTAACTTTTAACTGCGTTTTCTTTTGAAATTTTCGATGTTCATATGTAATGTTCTTAGGTTGTGTATATATTTCGAAACCTTTTTGACAGGTTTATCTAATCCAATTTATGCTCTTGATCGATAACTATCGATTTCAGATGAGCTACCGATAATTGAAACTGGTTTTGGATCAGATCTGTCGCAACCAAAAGACTCGTTTAACCATGCACATTAAATTTTGTGCTCTAAGCAACACTATTTTCTGTTGTCTTACAGCACTACAAGAATCGAACCATCTGGGTTAACAGCTTTTGTATAAGTACCTCGTATAGTGTATCTCTTATTTTGGTAACTGCTTAGCTCAGTCCGACAATTATAATTTGAGTCATGCGAACACGCAATCACACATGTGTATAAAAGTACAGTAAGTGTGTGTACACACAACAACAATGTCAGCTTCTAACTTGTCTTCCCTAACCTTCTTGCTAACCAACTTGTTTACCTGACCTTAACCAGTTGGCAACAACAACAACCAAAACATATTTATACGAAACACAAACCGGAAATAGACGAGTGCTCATTTTGTTTTACTTTTACTCAGCTAACGTATCTGTCATGCCATTAACTTTTGTTATTTGAGTTTGGCAACTTGGATTTTGAATCCTTAACAGAATCATTTTAACCACTCATGGATTTAGGTATTCGCGAGCGATACCTGGCATTTCCTTGTTTTACGTGTCGTTCATAATTGAAATAAATGAAAAATTTAATAACTGAATAAAGTAAATTTATAAACTACTGAACAATAGAATTTCTTACACGAAACAGTTAATTATTGCATTTTAATATAATTACGTTTGTCTACAAAAAATGTAATGCCCAAATCACGTATACGCCATGGGGCACACTGCAGCTGAAGCCAAATAATTTGATCACTATAAAATTGATTGCATCGAAATATATGTACGATATCTCGATTTAAAGAAACAAAGAAAAAACTAAAGTCAACAAAGAAAAAATACTAAAAATAAAACGGAAACACGCATGAATATCCATAGGAGGGTAATCAAAAAACTGCTTTAATAAAGAAATTTAAAAGGAATTAAATATATCTAGTAAAAACAAGATGTACTATTGTTTTGGGTACTCCATTGAGAACTTTGCAGTTGTAACGATGTTGAGTATCAAGATTATATATTTGAAAAGTTTTGGTACTCACCTTAGGACATGTTTAACGCTGAGCAATCTACACCAAAAACATTAGGTCACTACAGTGAGCACACACACACATATACATATGTGTAGGCTGTTAGATATATAGATTGGTCGGGCGGTGAAATCTGGGCCATATCTAACGGTTCTTGAGAAAACGCAACATTTTGTTGGTGTTTTTTCTTTGTTTTTTGTTGTACGTGCATAAATTATATGAGAATTTGTGCGTTGTGATGGCTGAAAAAAAAAACGCATAGAAAAAAAGGGAGAGAGACGGTAAGAGATTAGCACAAACCAAATACAGTTTTTAACTTTAAGCCTGATAACACGTATGCTCCATTGTTTAGTTGAAAACAGTGCTGACGACAACTTGTCGCTGTTTGTTAAAGCTAAGATGAAAGGAAGTAAAGGACAAAAGATTATTTAAAACACAAAAACCACAGTACTCCCTGCAGCCGATTGCCTCACAACCCCGTAATTGTTCAGTCATTTTGTCTGCAGGCAGCAGCTCATAAATCAAAATGCCTCAAAGCGACATACGCACACACATATGTACAAACACAGCGAAAGGGAGTCAATATCTATAAATATTTCAAATGCTGACAGCGCAAGTTAATTATGTTACACAAGTAAATGTGTAATTAATGATTTTATGTTTTTACATTTTAAAAACATTAGGGTGATAGATAATCAAAATAAAATATATTTATATTTTTTTAATTTAATTTTTCTTATATAAAACAGAAATATTTCACAAAAGTTTTAGATCCTGGCGCCAATTACAAGCTAAGTGCTACACAACTGTGCGTCGTAGCATTTAGCTAAAGAGCGGCTGCGCACACATGGCTGAGCTGATGCCATCGATAGAAACAATCGATAAGAACTATCGTTAGGGCTGATAATTTGGTTGCGAAGAGCTCGTGCGCGTGTACGAAACTCACAAAATATATAAATAATTCGCTGTGTTGCTTGTTAGTTTTCATTAAAAGAATAATAAATATAATATCACAATATGTAAATACAGAGAGAGGAAAAAGAGAGAACTAGTATAAAACGAGTATAAAGTTTGTTTTGTATTAACTGCAAGCAAAAGCATGAAGTGCGTACCCGACACGTAAAATTAGCTGGTCAAAGTCTGTGGCAAAAGCCAAACATATCAAAATTATGTCGCCTATGTCCAATGCCAATCCGATGGCAGCAACTGAATTAAGTCCATTCGTTTATTGGTCCCAAACAAAGGATACGTTGTTGCTAAAGGTGGATCTGAAAGATGCGCAGGTGAGTCGTTGCACATTTTGCACACTTCGAAAAATCAATAATAGGCGATGGGTAACGGGCATTCAATTTATTTTTAGGGAGTCATCGCAGAGTTTACGCCTACAACGATGTCGTTTGGCGCTAATGGCCATGGAGCACGCGGCCGGAATGCGTACAAGTTTCAGATGCGTTTCTATCAGCCCGTCGATGATGAGACGGCCACATTTACGGTTACCGATCATAAGATCGAGCTGCTCATACGTAAAGCAGAGCCTGCCTGGTGGGTGCGACTGGTGGCGACGCCGCAAAAGCCGCACTGGCTGCGCGTTGACTTTGACCGTTGGCGCACCGAGGATGATGCAGAGCTAAATGAGCCGGCGCGCGACGTGCGCGAGGATTATGTGGAGGAGTATAACAACCTGCAGAAGCAAGAAATTGGTTATGTGCGGGGTAAGAAGGACTGCTCCCAACCGTTTCCTCAGCTTAACAACTTATACCCCTTTCACAGAGAATGCCAAGAAGGTTTACTTGATCATCTATAACCTGGCCATGTTTGTGGGCTATCTTCACATACTCATCATCATGGGTGTGCTCTATATGCGGGACGGACCCGGCAGCATTAAGCATACGTATGAGTATGTGGGCACATCGTTCAAATTTGTACAGCTCATGCAATATATGGAGGTAATGCATCCGCTTTTCGGCTATACCAAGGGCAGTCCGCTGGTGCCCTTCTTTCAAATCTCTGGACGCAATTTCGTTCTGTTCCTTATGATCGAAATGGAGCCGCGCATGCATGCCAAGCCGGTAGTCTTCTATGTATTTATAATATGGTCCCTCGTGGAGCTAGTGCGGTGAGTAATGCCTTTGAATTCAAAATCGAATAGCATAACAGCTATTATTCTCCTTCTAGCTATCCCTACTATGTCAGCCAGCTGCTTAAGCGGGAGAACGGCTTGCTCACCTGGCTGCGATATACCATTTGGATTCCTCTCTATCCCATGGGCATCGTGTGTGAGGGCGTTATTCTGTTGCGCAGCATACCCTATATTGAAGAAACGAAACGCTTTTGCGTTGAAATGCCCAACAAATGGAATTCAACCTTCGACATGGTACTCTTTGTAAAAGTCTATCTGCTGCTACTCGCTTTGCCTGGCAGCTATCTGGTCATGTCTCACATGTCCAAGCTGCGCGTCAAGAAACTAGGACGCGGTCGCGCCAAGCCGAAAATTAATTAAGAATTCATCTCAAATTTCTTAGCTTTAAGATTCACGAATTTTCATATTTTGTTTGTTTTATTCCCCAGCAAAATGTTAAGTTAATGTTTTTACTTGTGCTCAATTGTTTAGATAAGAATTGTGTCAAAGATTTTATCCACTTATTGGTACTCTCAGTTTATATAGATAATATGTATATCAATCGCACGGCCAAAGATAACACAATTTTAAAATAATAAAAAAGCAATAAAAAGAAAATCTAATTGACCATCAGTTAAATGAGAACCTTTTAATGTCCGGCTAGTTCAAATTAAGTTTATCGACCGCATTGAAGAATGTTTCTAAAAAAACTTAGTTAAAAATTGTATTTTATATTAAAAATTGCTGTGCTTATATACTAAAACTTTTTTTTTTAATGCGTTTCAACAATTTGTATATATTTTTGAATTGCATAAATTATGTATACAGAGTACTTATTAACCCAAATGGCTAGCACTGCCTTCCATACTAGTCTAAGATTAGAAGCCGGAACCAACTTTTGAACTGGCAGTCACTTAGACAACACCTGCCCCTAACTGACGGATTGATGGCTGCCTAACTGATTGATTGTATGAAATTGTATTTTATTTATATCCTAACTTTGTGACCATGCCGTTCCGGTCTACAATCACTTTTCTAAGCCAACTAAACGTGTTAGCAAGACATTGACTATATAATATATTTTATTTTTATTTTAAAGTAACGCTCTTTACTGTATTACGAATTTTTAATATGCTTCATAATATGTCCAATAAAATAGAAATTAAAGCTATTCGTTATGTGAATTAGGCTGGCATGATGTGTGATATATTAAAAAATGCATATACCAACAGATCACAGGCATTCAACTTTAAAATCCTGTCAAGCCTGTCTTCTTCTTGTTAATGTCCTTTGTGAATGACACCTCCTATTTGAACTCAAGCGACCCACTCGAAATGTTAAGTCGCTTTCACACTGCGAACACAAATATTTCTTATTTGTGGCTCATTACAGATGGGTGGGTGGCCGGTGGATTAGCCCTTAACAATGATGAGCAAGTATGTAATTTGGGCTGTCTTCAATAAATTACGTTTTGTTTAAGGTGTCAATCAATTTTGCGTCGTTTCGCTGCTTATTTTCGTGCTGAAGTGCCACGAATTTCGGTCACTGCCGCCGAAGATAAATGCCAGACAGTGGCGCTATTAATTGGCTGAGTGCTGTTGCCACCAACCACAACCAACCACTGGCAACAGCAGCACCAGCACTACCATTGCATGCCAACGACAGTTACCCACATAAATTCACGCATGCAAACTTATCCGCGAAAAAGAAGTTCGAACGAAGCAGTTGGCTACAGTTACCGACGGCACGACACCCTGTTCTCAGTCTTTTAGGTATTATCCCAAATTTTAAGAAAACAATAAGACAATTAAATATATTAATGATGAAAATGACATACACTTTGATATGTATAATGAATATGATGAATATACAACTTTTGCTAGCTTTAAAATGAGCACAAATAAATAAATATCCTCAAAAAAATAAGAGTTGTTTTTGATCGAATTCTATAACATTCGCCTATTTTGTATATTTGACCCCCAGCTGGTTTATAGGTTTACTGAAAGACTTTGTCCAAAACAGACATGCAGAATGAAATTGTACAAAACAAAAATGCTCTATTGCATTGCTGGAAACAGGGTATTCAGCACGGCACACGGACTGCACTGGCCCAAAAATGAATAATTTAATGCAATTTTCAGGCGCATCCAACACATCGAAACCGGAAACTAAAAACCAAAAACCGCATCCGGCCCAACAGAACCGAACCGGACCGAACTGAACTGAACTGCAACGGGGTTAACGCACAACTAATCACTTGGGTCTGCAGCCAGGACCGAGGTGCCTGGCGAGGTGTCTGACCAGGACCTTGGCCACCCAAAATGAGTTTTTGATTAACGTGCCGCAGAGCGAGTGGCGGGCGATAAGAGGAGTTGTAAGCGTGTGTGTATGTGTGAGACAATTGATTTTTCCCCCCGAAAAGTAACTGCTACATTTTCCGCAGGCAAAGACAAATGCGTGAACATTTTCCACATAACAGCTGACGGGGACTTGAAATGGAACAAGTGCAGAGCCTTATTGAAATATGGATTCACCTTGCGCTTTTGACCCGACTGCAATAGGATACGGTAATTGGCAAGTTTTGAAGGACAGGCAATCAATGCAAAGGATGAATTGCCTAGACTTTAATGTAGGGACTGTTAGAAGAAAGGGCACGAAGAGCAGCAGCTTAGTATAGGTTTTTTAATCAGTTGCGCTATAAATAATTACTACCAATGGGTAAAATAAATTACTTGAACTCTGACTAAACAATGTAGATTAACTTTCAACGTTTATTTGTAGACTTAATGGCCAATCCTGAACACATTCGGATACTAAGCCACGGAGTTCCGAGTTTAAGTCATGTTTTTTTTCTTGCGAAGTTTCAAGACCTGGCCAATTTTTAATTTATTATTTAATTTTAATTTTATTTCAGTTACAATATGTATTGTAAATCACATATCAATTATTTATTCGGTCTGATCATCATTTGAACAAACTTAAGAGGTCTAAAATGCCAAGTTCTCCACTCGATGGCATTTAAATTCTCAATATTCTGTGTAATATATTGGCCATTGAGATTACTGAAATGCACAACATTAAGAACTAAATTTAATTAAAAGCAACTTTGAATAGTTTACCAGAGATAACAACCACTATTGAACCACCAGCCAGATTGATAAAGTTCAGCACAATTCGATTTCCCGGCAACGGGTCGATCGGGCGTGGAGAATTTACAATTTTTGTGCTGCAACAATGCATCATCCGCATTTCCCGAATATTCGCCAAGACTCTCTATCTTATACGATTCATGCTCGTTGCCTATGACAAAGTAATTGTACTGTGCATATCGCGTTTCATTATGAAAATCCTCGAGATGTATAAACAATTCGTGTGACTGCGCTTTGGTCATCCGATGCAATGTCTCCAAGCCCATAAAGAATTCGCCACGCAAATCTCCAAACCCAGCGCGATAATCTTGCCAGTTACGATTAAAGTTTTCAGTGCCATCTTGACGACGTTGCACCACAGTCCAACCGGAGCCAGCCAGAGTCGAATCACAGAGCACTGGAAAAGGCTCCAAGCCAGGCACTTTTAACAAATATATATCATTCGATTTGTCTAGACAATTGCTGGATACATATTTATCTATAGGAAAATTTAGTTTTGATATAGTTTCCAGGTTTTTGACAAGCCCTTTCCCTTTATCGTCAAGTGAATTATCCTTAGAATGTAGACTTTTTTCTGTATTAATCAAATCAAGGGAATTCTTATTTTTATAGAGAACTTCGGATTGTACTCCCAGACCATTTAAGGACTTATCCAGAGAATCTGAATTCTTTTCTAGCTTATGGCATTCGATCTGAGCCTGTAGCTCCAATAGTTGTCTATTTTTTTCATTTAGCAACTCCTCTGTGATTGCGGCATTCTTTTTATGGATATTATTCAGTTCAAGTTGCATTTCCAATTGCATTTGCTTATCTCTAATTATTTGTTCCATATATTTTATGCTTATATCAAGGACATTGACCTTTTCTAGTAATTCGATATACAGTTGCTCCTTCGTTTGCACGGAAGCAGCATATTGCAGCAGATGTTTCACTATTTTATAGCAATACCCACCGCATTGTTCATCTTTAAGCTGACTGTACGAACAGAACTTTAAAATTTGATTAGATTTTTACGTAATTCAAATCTATTAAATGTTTGCGCTTACGGTCTGTTGTGCTTTGCCAAAATCTGCTGTTTGTTCACTCGATACAAGCACGCATATAAATAATATTGAATTAAATATATTTTGAAATATTTTCATATTTTTAAATAAAAATTGATTTTAGCTCTGGGTTCTGCCAAACAACTTCTAAATTAATTTAACGCAAAGCTTCAGCATTAAATTTCAATTTCCAATTCTGTTATCAAATATATTTTGCTGACAGTGTCATCAGACTTCCTCTGTTATCAGTTGAACTGTTCAGAGCTCAAATAACTTAATTCTATTAAAATATAGCAAATTCTAAAGGTTAAAGGTAGAGCACAGGTGGGCAACTCGCCAAATTATTTAATTGAAGCAAAGCTGTAAACTTGGTTAGACATCAGACAGCAATTGGCTGCAATTTAACATTGCGCAGGGTTTGTTACAAGAAACTTTGTAACTAACATAAATATATATTAATTTCAAAATAAATATATAATTCAAGTGTATGAAACTTGTGTAAAAAAACTACAAGTAAATTAGATGTGGGTCCTAATTGATGTGCTCAGATGCACACATCAAGAAAATATATGTCTCGATAGAATCGAATAATACACTTAAATAACTTTGACAAGAAGAAGCAATAGCAGTGCAATAGCTTAATGATACCCACTTCAGCTACTCTGTAGGGTATATAGCATATATAATTACAGCCTAAATTTCCCATTGAAAGATCAATTAGCCAAATAATTGCAATATTTCTACACGCAAAATTATGTGACCTTAATGGAAACAAGCTCCAATTATTTAGAATTTAAATGTTAAATTAAAAGAAACTAGTTTAAAACCAAAGACAATATAAACACTGTGTTTATATTGTCTTTGTTAAAACGTAAATAAAAAACAACTTAATGCGATTTTTGAAATTTCAAGTGAATTAAAAACAAACCAGTTAAGAGATTTCTTAAATGGTTCCAAATTGAAATTAAAGCCAAGCCCATGGCATCTTGGTTCCTTGGATTTGTTTGAGATCCACAATCAAATCAATTGCAACTGCAGCTGACATGCATTTACAATTGTCAGCAAATAAGGTTGAATGTTATCGAGTATATGTACTCAAATACGCGCATATAATACTCGTTTATTATAATTTGTGTCTAGCTAGTTGAATGTCTCAAATGACGCGCTGTCTATGCCCTTCTATGTGTAACAAATAAATAGAGAGCTCTGACAGCAGCCACCCGCACACCCACACACACGCCCTTACACACACACACACACACACACACACACACACACGTATATGGACAAACTTATAATGTTCGGCTTAAACCCCTTGTGTGTTATGCATCTAAGTTTTATGCTGCATACTTGAGGTTTGGCAGTTTATTGGCAACTGTTTTGTGGCAACGGATAAAGTGTTGCAAATAGTATACGCCCGGGCAGGCCACGTACGACCGGCCACCGTTAAGGGTTGAGTGGGTTGAAAGGGCCAAAAGCTGCAGCAGTTACAAACTGATTTTTACAGTTGCCGCTTCGAAAGCAATGATAAATGAAGAGCAGCTGCAAACAGATGTTTCTGATAACTACGCCGGACGGACGGTGGTGGATATGAAAAGTATATATATATGAAAAATGAGCTGAAATGATTAAACGCGGCAGCTGCTTGGTGTGAGTTCAGCAATCAATTTCCATTAGTTTCTCCCGAGTCCCTGGGCTTTGGCTTAAGCAAAAGAAACAAGTAAGAGGTTCTAGTCGGGAGCTCCCGACTATGGATTACCCTGAACCCTCTTCGTCCAACATCAAATGCATATATGTATATATTCTATTTTAGAAGCTATATGTCAAGTTTGGTGACTCTAGCTCTTATTATTTACAAAAATTGCCCAAAAAACAGGATATCGATATCGATGTTTATCGATTGCTTGGAAACGGAGTAAGTTATCGATTATCGGAAATAAACTCGATCTGCGCAGGCACTAGGAGCACCTACATCTAAAATTTCAAGTCTCTAGCTCTTATAGGTTCTGAGAACCTTGCGTTCATACATACGGACAGACGGACGGACGGACGGACAGACGGACATGGCTAGATCGACTCGGCTATTGGTGCTGATCAAAATATATATACTTTATGGGGTCGGAGATACTTCCTTCTGCCTGTTAGATACATTTGGATTTTGCACAAATACAATATACCCTTGTACCCATTTTTAATGGGTTCAGGGTATAAAAATGATTCAGCTTTAATAAAATACAAGCAATTTTGAAATTTGTATAAAATGGAGATAATAATCTTTTGTAGCTTGTATTAAAATAATTTAATATTCATATTGATAAATATACCCTGAACCGATTGATGGCCACAAAGTTAAAGATATTTGATATATATATATATATACTATTCAAGTAGCTACATGTGAAATTTGGTGATAGCTTACGAGATTTGCAAGTCTCTAGCTCTTACAGGTTCTGAGATCGGACGGACATGGCTAGATCGAGAGATAAATACATTTGCACAAATGCATAATATCTTTCTTACCCATTTTGAATGGGTAAGGGGTATAAAAATGCATAATAAATGCATTTTGTATTTTGGTGTTCAAATTGTAAGCTCTGAACTTAAAAGATTTGTCTACGCTCAATAGCATTTGCTTTATGACACTTTAAACGCCCCCGAAACGTTGGCCGACGGGCGGCCAATGAATCTTCCAGACCCACTTGAACTCACACGCACACACCCACTTGCAATGAAAGTTGATGCCCAAAAGGCCAAGCAATTGTAGCCAAAAGGGCTGACAGCGTAAAAGCGAGACTTCGCAAAATTACATTTTTTTCTATATTCACTAGCTGCGTGAAAATTGGCTGCCACTTGCGCTGGGCTGGCTAGAGGCCCTTTCCCTCTATTTTCCCATTCACTGTACTCGACTCTTTGAAGGCCACCAACATTACTGAAGTGGATAATTAGAGTCTGACCTTGGCGCTAGGCCCGTTTTGGAGCATGTGACTGAATAAATATTTAAGTTTGTTTATTGAACGGAAAGCAGTCAGAGACTAAAGAGATGTTGAGTTCGATGACAATATAAAGTGGCCAATTAGGAATAATAATCTTACATATAACAATATAACAGTATAACATGTTGAGAACTATAACAGCTAAGAGCTTATTGATTGTTCAAGATATGAATAAATAGTGAAATGAAGCAATTAATATAAATTGGCAATTTTTAAAATTCAATATATACTTAAAATATAACAGTATAACAGCAGTTGGTATAACAGTAAACCTATTTATAACAGTGTTTGTTACTCATGGCTTGGCTGGTTTCAATAAAATTTGTATGTTCAATTGGAAGAATCGTTATGCCTGTATAACAAGTTAAATAAATACTGCACCAGTATTACTGTAAGTATTTAAGCATTAAAGACTTCAGATTATAGATATGGTACAACATTTTCCCAATGCCAGCACAAAGCTAAACGAGAATAAAAAAAGTAATTTTTTTTACAAATTTCCAAATTTATGGCATGTAAGCCAATTTTCTGGCTTGCTGTCAGCTCTCCAAAATTAAATATAAAATATGTGCCCTAATCTTCACAACTGTTTTTTATGTGTGTAGAAAGTGACCCACACACTTTATGACTACCAAATATGATGTGTATAAGAATTTAATTAAAAATGTTAAAGCGGAACAATAAAACAATTTCAAAGGGAGACAATAGGAGCAGAAGACAAATTCAAGCAGCTTTTATGCCGTATTAGGCTGCCCAAAAATAAATGCATACATACAACAAGATTAGGAATTCGGTTCTATGTTTATTTATGTTGAAAATATTTGAAATATTTTAGAGATATTCAATTTTTCATGATTTTCCAGTTTTATATATGACGATAAAAGTGTATGCAAACAATCAACTATTTTTATTTTATACTGGTCTAGTATGTCAGAATCCAGTTTTATACTAACTTAAAACTCTTTATTTTAGAAAAATTTAATGAATTATCTCAGATAACATCATTTTATTAGATAATATTAATGACTATGCCGAATTACGATTAGTAATAGGCTTAAAGTACTTCGAGGACCTTCAAAATTGCTTAAAAAGTTTAACAAAGTTACAGCGAATGCCCACTAAAGAATATTAAGAAATATTTTCTTTAAATTTAATAAAAAAATATAAGCTATGCTATAAATAAGACTTCCCTATCGAGTATCTTAAATTATCTTAGAACGAGCTAAGATTAGATTACCATAATTTATAGCATAAAATAACTAGAACTAAAGTTATGTGTTTAATTAATCAAAGGTTGATATATTTTGGGAACATATCAGATGAGTGGACCCACGTGCTTCTTCTGCCCCTTGAGCACGCGTCGATTGTGGGGCATGGCATAGCGCAGCTTACTCCAGAACAGTGGATCGCCCCACTTGAGATAGGTGTTGAGCTTGAGATAGGCGCGCAGCTCGCTATCGATGCCCTCGAAGTGTTCCAGCTCCTTGTACAGGATAATTATGATGCGTTTGCGTTTATCCTGCAGCGTCGCTTGGTAGGCAATGCGGAACTCCATGCGCGCCCAAACGGAATCGATGAAATGCTGCGAGAGCACAATGATCACACGCTTCGAGTCGTTAACGGTGCGTACAATCTGTTCGGGAATGCAGTCGCCGACGAGCCAATCGCGGCCATGGAGGCAAACACGAAAGGCGTGCAGGCCACTCTCCAGCTTGGGCAGCAGTTGGGCAATCAGCTGTTCGTCCTTGTGCGAATAGGAGATGAAGGCATCGTAGGTCTTGTCCTTGTCCAGCTCCTCCTCGGATACCCACCATAGGCAAAAATTGTGATTGTAGAGCCATATCTTGAGCTCCTGCTGATAGATAAGATAAACCACACTTATCAGACAGATGACAATCACGAGGCCACCCAGAATGCAGCCAATGAGCAGAATATAAGAGGGGCACAGCTCGCCCACCTCCATTTGCTGGAATGGTTTCTCTGGCCGGCCGCTGCAGTAAATATCACCCATATCCTGGACACGCTGCGGCTGTGCACGCACAAATCCCAACAGCGGCAGGGCGGAACAATCACAGCTCAATGGATTGCCACCCATGGCCAGATTCATTGTATTATTTGCCAGGTAATCGATAAAGTCCTGATCAAATACACTAATCCTATTCCGACGCACGTCCAGCAGGCTAAGATTGCCCGGCAGCTGTTTGACACCATCCAAGCTAACCAGCAGATTATCGGCAAGGCTCAGTTTACTGACATTGGCATAGCCGACGATGCCACTGGCTTCCGGCAGCTGGCTAATGCTATTATTTTTCAACTTGAGGGTTGTCTGTACCAGCGTTGTTTGTGGCAGCAGTGGCAGCTCCTCCATCGCCGCTCCCCGACAGTCTACAAAGAGCTGCAGCGTTTCCCGCTGCACCCAGCAAATGCATTGCGGATCGCATTCCCAATCCGCCGACTTGTACTGGCAAATGTCATCGTTGGTGCACACCAGCGCCTCAAAGGGCATCCAGAGTTTCACTCCATAGAACTGGGTACCGCGCATATCGATAAAGTTCAAACTGCGCACGTTCCCAAACGTGGCCGGATCCAGAGAGGTCAGCGAATTTTGATTGAGCACCAGAGTAGAGAGCGATGTCAACATTGTAAAAAGTTCACTGTGGATCAATGTGGGTTAGTTAGTGGTAAAAATAAATATACTCAGTAATACTACAAATATTTTAAGTCAATCTAGCTTGATATTTTCTACTGAAAATCTTTTTCAAAAATTTTTTTAAAGCAAAAAACATTTTTGTAATTTACACTAATTTTTGCAAATGCAATTAGCTTCTAATTACTTTTTAATTACATGAGTAATTGCCTAGGTCTTTACGTTCCCTCCTGAATCTACCCGCGGTATTTACAATATACATGAAGTATTCACTTTTGTAAATTTATATAACAAAAAGTTAAGAAATGTAGGTGCAATATTAAATAGAATTTACGCTAGTAAAATAACTTATATCCTACTATGAGTTTAATATATATAAATATATATATATGAGAAATGTCTGATTTATATAAATAACTCCAAAAAAAGTTTAAACATGTAAATTAGTCTACTCCTACACTCAGAGAAAACGGCATTGAAAAACAAACGGACTAGACATCATATAATTACGTACGCCTCATTCTCTAATCTTAACTTTAATATGAACAATAAGTTTAAAAAAAGAAACATAGATTGGATTAGGTATAAAATTCAACAAAAAAAATGGTATAAGCATAAAATAATTAGATACACATTTTATTTAAAATACTTTCAAGACCGGATAAAAAATTATTTATAAAATAAATTTCTCTTCTTCTTTTGGTTCTTAGCGTTTTCTCCGAGTGTATGATGTGCTAGTTGTTCAGTCTTGAAAAGTCAATATCTTTTCCAAAGCACTGTTAAGCAAGAAGATATTTAGACACATTCATATAGTTTATTTATACTTATTTAGTCAATTAGAATTGACTTATTGCTATCGTGAGTTGTGGTTTTTCTTAATCAGCTGAAACGATTGGCACCCACCTTGATAAGCTCGTTAGCCTATTGCTGGATAGATCCAAAACTGTAAGTTTTACCAGGCCATTAAACAGATCCGTTGGCAGCTTCAACAACCCATTACAGGATAGATCGAGCAGCGTAAGATTGCCCTGATCGACGAATAGTTCACTGGGCAGCTCGGTCAGCTCCGGATTATGATTGATGCCAATCAGACGCAGATTATAGCTGCCCTTAAGCATGGTGGCATTCACATGGCTATTGGCTCGCGACAAGCGCAGCTCCTCTAGCTGTTGCATGGAGATGAAGAGCGAACGCAGCCGCTGATTGACTCGGTCCTCGGGTGGCTTCGCCAGCTTTAGGCTCAAATTGCGCAGCTGTTGCAGCTCATCCAGTAGGGCAGGCTCAAAGTGGAACATTTGCGGATTCCAAATGGAAAGGATTTGCAGGCTGTGCGCAATGCTGGCGAAGAGCCGCGAGGGCAAATGGCGCACAGCCAGACGCAGCTCCAATGTGGTCAAATTATTAAATGCATGGAAAATTGACTCATTTAGCACACGCTGAGTGCTCTCGTACTTGAAGTACTGCAGCCTGGGCACCTCACTAAAAATCCAGGTGCTCACATTGGTGCCAGCCGTCTCTTCTCTCAAATTAAAGATATCATCAAATTCCGATTCCATACTCCGATCACGAAACTTTATGCTTAACACCTGCTGCACGCCCAGGGCATTCAGTAGCTCCCGGAAAAATGTCTCCGACCAAAAATTATAGGCATCAAACTCAAACTGTGCGACCTCGCTGACATTGAGGCGCGGTAGCCAGTGTACTTCGCCATTCGCATAATAACTCATCGCAATATTGTTGCCCGTGTCCGTGATCTGTAAGATCAGGGCATACTCATCCCGGCAATAGACGCGCACTAGATTCGCCTGCGGTTCGCAGGTGCACCAATCATGGACATTATGACAGTAGCTCGATAGCGGTATGATCTGAGCATTTGTGCACGAAATCGCACAAATTACGATAAGATATCGAAAGCAGAACATGTTCTGCACATTCCACACAGACACACTCACACTCGAAATTCATATACTTTAATATTCACACATTGTGCACACTCGCGTTTCAAACGACTTTCAATGGCAACGCCTCAACTGTGACTAAACACTCGAAATTTTTTTTTGTTTAACTCACTGACGACTTTATCAACATGTGCCATATCAGTCTTGCGATTCGCTTCTTCAGTGATACCAATTTCTACGACACACAAGCTAAACAATATGTAGATACAAATAAAATAGAGTTGGCTACGTGATCTTACATCTAGTAGATGAATAAAATTTAGAGAAAATTAAATAAAAAAAATATAAATAATTTAATATTTAAAAGTTAGCTTTAAATAAAATAACTCGAACTCAAGCGCCAAAAAAAAAACAGGCCATTTGAATAAAAGGTTTTGATAATTATTTTATAGATTACTCAAATGTATCTTACGCTTATAACTTGGAAAGTCATTTTTATCCTAAAATTGATGGGCAACACACTAGGGCTAAATACTTTCCCAATTTATTGAAAGTTGCATAAGCAGTATGCATTTTTCGCTATACATCGGTTTTTTTTATTCGTGTCACGAACGCATTTCCCAAGACTCTAAGTTTAATTGCTTTTAAAATTATTTGCCTCCAAGCTTAACAATCTTCTTAATTACTTGACCGAAATCAACAATTCAATGAGGTATCTTATCATTTTAATTTATTGTTGCTGTCTTTTTTCAGCTAGCCCACTCTATAAGAAATCAAATCCAGTGAGTTTCTTGTTTTTTTTTTTTAAAGTCGTTTGTTTACATTCGTTGGTTACTTTGGCGCTTATCAATGAACTTGGTGGCTATTTATGGATGTCTATAGATGAGTCAGTTGTTTAGAAGATAAATAACTTATCGTAGTGGTATGAGAATTGATGTTGCCTACTTTTGAGCACTGCAATTAATTGATAAGCATTAGTATTTTTCCTGGTAGTTACTGCTATCTTTAAAAAGTCATTTAATATTCTAAATGAGCAATCACTAGCGATCGTTATCTATGACTGATATAGATATATAGACTGATATAGACTCTTTTTAATTTTACCTTCTCTAATAAACTACAGTTCCCAAGAAGTTTATTTTTATCAAGCGCCAAAAATATGTTCCATACAATTTTGACATATATGTACATGGGAAATAAATACAAATTCTAAATATTAAAAATGAAAAAGAATGATATAATAAGAACTTTGAAAAAGAACAAGTATTAAAGAACTTTTATTTAAAACGTGTTTTGTTTTTTAAAAAACCATTATTACTATATTTATATATTACCTTGCGTTACCTTTTTACAAGGTACACGCCCGTTGGAAATTGAACTCTACCCTGTCATACAATTAACTATTGTTGCGTAGTGGAATTTCCCAAATCGCTGAAACATATATTCATTAAGTTCTTAAAATTTTGATGCAAATCAAAAATCTAATCAAAACTTAAAATGTAGCCCAACAAATGTTTAAATCACATTTCCCATCGAGGAAGCTTGGATTCTGCGAAAAGTGTGAAATACGTCTCAAATGATTTTTCGTATAGATCTTTGGAAAAAAATTTGAACACGAAACGTCGCCCACCACCCCCGCTTTCCACCAAGGAGAATGCATTTTACGAAGATTGTGAAGCACCCCTCAAATGAATTTGAACAAAGATCTTTAAAAATGAGTTTGAAGCCGATCGGATGTTAAACAAAAGTGTTTCATACAAACGTTTTTCGCGATTTTTCCACACATGCGAGTGGAATTTCTCCAACCCTGCACCTTCATCACGTAAGGTAACTACGGTGAAATTGCAGCTTCTTAGCTCTTGGGCTTGGGCTTTGCGTTGATAACCAATCAGTCAGTCATGACAAATATATATAGATGAATGTGAATTTATTTTGTTTCGAATACTTAAGAGCTATTTGTAGTCCAGTGTTTGTTAAAAATAATTTTCTGTACATAAATTCTTGCTGAACTGAAAACACTGGAACCTAATGCATGGCTAAAATCAATGAGGCGGCAACAATATTTAGCTTTAAGCCACACCCCGCACACACACAACTTTACGCATTGACAGCTGCGCTTAAGCTCACACCAATAAATACGAATAGCTCCACACAACATGAGCCAGAATTCAGGTATGGGACTAAAAACTGTAGACATGCTAGGTGAGACGTGAGACGCATGCGAGTAATCAAAAATAAATCGCTGTAAGGCCAAGTCAATCATATAAATAGCTGGCCTAACGCATGGCCTTGAACCCGTCAAGGACATCGCACGCTGGAGCCGTGCAAAACTTTACCAATTTGTAGTGCCAGCCACGTACAAGTTTCTCATAATTTATTTTCGCACCGATGGCTGCAACTAGATTAACAGTTTTTAGCCGATTCCCCACGCGAGAAAATAAAAAGAAACTTATGAATTGGTCTGAATTGGTGCCTAGGACCCAAGCGGCAGGCCCCAGTCCTTGTGCAACTTCTCACACACAACTGAACTTTTTACGTGGCCATCAGACACAATTTGACGTCCAATTACACAGCCGCCCCTTGGGTGACACATTACGCATACGCCGCGTGTTGCACGCTGCACTTATCAACGCTTTCACCTGAGTGAGCTTTACTCTCTTATGGCGCCCCTCAGTGTGTTTGTTGGGATATATTTTGTTTATAATATACAAAATGAGAATTTATTTAATAGCAAAATTGTCAGTAGATTAAGGTAATTTGCAAGATGATATCTTTAAAAAAAGTAAACAATAATATTTACTATTATTTTAAAATTAAAATAAAATAATATACAAATATATGATGAAACTGGATTAAAACGATACCTTAAATCGATAATTGATTCAAAATTACTTTAAAATCTTGTAATATAATAAGAAAAAGTTTCTGTTTTAGTAAATTTAAAGCTACAACTAACTAGCTTTTGCTTAAAAGTTATACGTTTAAGCTATATATATATACAAAAATAATATGTGTCACTCCACATCTCAATCGGTTTCAATTTCAAATGCTGTTTAAGCAATTTATTTGAGTACAAATATCAAAGCTAAGAACTTTGTTGCTTTCAAAAGCAATTGTTGCTCCATATATTTTTGTGTGCATGTATTGATTTCATGCCCTAAAAATCCAGTTACAAAATACACACAAACAAAAAACAAACACACATGCACACTCATATGAAGCAGCTTACAAATAGCCACATTGCGTATACGCAGTGTTGCCAACGCTATTGGAAAAATAAGCGAGGGCGGGAAGGTGTTGCCTTTGAGTACTTCAAAGGCTGCTGTGGCTTTTGCACAAGTTTATTGATTTGTAACTAAAAGTTAAGCTTGTTTACAATGCTGATTTATTTAATTTAATTTGATTTTTTCGAGTTCAGCAGAGAGAGAGAACGAAAAAGTACTCTATTGAAGAGTACTCGACCAGGAAATTCCCGCTATATGCAAGTATCAAAAACCAGTACACACATAAAAACACACATCATACATTGAAATCAGCAGTGCTTATTCTTTCCCATGGGCTTTAACTATCAATAATTCATTTTTTAAATAATTGTTTAAAAATTTGTATTTATATTTCGATAGTTATATTATTTTCAGCATGGGTATTTTTTATTTGTGTGTAAACATTATATTATGGGTGTGTGTATGTATAAATATTTAATATTATGCATATAATATATTTTATATATATACATTTTATTGTTTAAGTATGCACATATAAGTAGAATGGGGTTAAAATCTATATATATTTATGGAAAATATACATAAACTTCTTCTGCACATAATACACAAAGTACTGCATTCCAATTAATATAAATACAGTTTTTAATATTCAACAAAGTTAGAAATCTATTGGTTTAGTCTTTGAGATTCACGTGATTTGCTTGTCATTCTGGACAAATTATATCATTTGTAGGATCTATCTATTACACACACAAAATACAGGGTATAAAAACCACAAAATGTTTGGCAGCGATGCGCTAAAAATGCATTTCGTTTGTGGCAACAACAATAATTTATTATTGTTGCTGTTACTTTAGTTGTTGTTCTGCTTATTTATTCAAACAGCTTAGCTCTAGACATGGCTTTGTAAATATGCTGATTTAATTTACAAAGCATTTCCTTTGGCCTTCCCACTGAACTGAAATGCACAAATTTCCAAATGCTGTGAAGGTTGGAGCGTGGGGAGTGGTGGGTGCTGCTGCTGCTGGCTTAAGCTGCCATAACAATTGCATTAACTGACAGCTGCCAGCTGCCGCTTGCCGCTGGCTTTCAAGCTTGCCATGTGCCAGGGCCAAGCGCAGACATAAATTAACCAACTAGTTAAGTGATGTGTGTGTGTGTGTGTGTGTGTGTGTGTGAGTGTGGTTACGGCAGTTTAGTGCTGACATTTATGTGAAATGCCCATTTAAGTGGTCCAAGCCCTAACTGATTGATGCGGCTTTCGAGTCGTCCCTTCAGCAGGCATTTGCATCACAAAAACTATGACACTCGACAAAATAGTCGGATGGTTTTCTTTATCAACACCGCGGTTGGTTCGTTGAGTACAGGTAAAAGAAAAAGGGATCAGCATTTATATATGCAACATTATAGCGCACATCTTCTACAGAGTATTTAATACATGCCGTATGCTGTTTTTATCTAAATGTTTGTTCCGTTCACACATCGCTTCCTAAGCTTTATTCTATTTATTTTGGAATTTTCTCTATTTTCTGTTTCCTATATACTTTTTGTTCTACGATGTTATTTTTTGATTTTATTTATCTCATATTTTTAACCTTTTGCTTTTTTAAACCTCTATATGTTTATATTTTGTCTTCAGTTCTTTCATTTCTTTACATTGCCCTGCTTACCCCTCCAAATGTTGATCCATATTATGGCTTCTGCACCTGCCGCTCATTTTCCTCGCATCATCATTTCTCATGTGACAGCAAAGGGCGATTTGTCGGCTGCCGCAAAATGTTAAGTATACGCCGGGAGTGTATTTGGCGTGGCCTGCTACCTACTCGCAGCTCGGCGCAGCCACAAACTAGCAAGTTTCGCCTTTGGCCAAATTCTCAAAACGCCGCAACAAATGGCGACCTTCCGTTATACGTTTTCTTTTTCATTTCAGTTTCAATGTGCGTGTGTGCGTGTATGTGGAGGGTGGAAGGAGGCGTGCTTACATCCATGTGTGTTTTTTTTTTAACTTCTTTTCATCATCTTTTCGTATTATTTGTCCGATTGTTTGACATTGTGTGCAACAGCAGAAAATATTGTCAACATTTCTTGCACCCTGCCCACGGCCCGCCCTCTTGGACCAACATCTAATAGGAACCATTGTATAGTTGTACAGTTGAATTTGGCTTATAATTTTTGGATATATATAAATACACACATAAATAAATATAGTCCTACAAATAAAAGTTATATTTAAAATAAAATAAAATAAAACAATTTCTTTTCAAATCTAAAAATCTACATTTTCTTATACTTTTGATACCAGAAATCATTATTATTTGACATAGATGTATATATTTTATCTTATATTTTATGCGCTTTAATTGGAAAATTGAAATAAATATACTATGAATTTTAGGATACACAAAATTCTTTTGCACAGATGAATTATTATAATTATAAAGCTCTTATGTACCCGCCGAACAATCACAATTTTTGATTATTAAAAATTAAAAAAATGGTTGATTGTCAGGCTTGTTCTTGAAGAGATCTAGTGCAAACGTACTTCTTCTGCATGCTCACAAAACGTGAGCCACCAGTTTTTTTTTAATGATGTTTTCTTGTCAAAGGCGCCGCATGACTCGGCATTTTAAGTGGACAACAAATGCATATTTTTAACCAGAGAGGTTTATTTTTAATTGAAAAGCAACCAGCGCAATTAAATTTAACGCTCAACTGCAATTCAAAGCGAGTTAAGTAGTTTTTTATATTTTGTTGGATGTTTTTTTTTATTTTATGTTTTTGTTGTGCTGAGCACAGAACCGCAAAATAAAAAGAAGCGAAGGGCGTGGACTTGCAGCTGCTGGTACACACCAAGGACATGCACACGGACACACACACACACACACAAACACACACACACACACACACACACACAATCGCATTCAAGCAAATAGCATGAAAAAAGTTAAGTTTAACGTAATAGGTGTTATACCAATAATACCCTGTATATTCTATATTTTAAGCGATACAAATTAAATTGCAATATAACTTCAAGGAAACACTATTTTTACGAGAGTAAAAGACTGTGGATAACTGTAGAAAAGCACTTTTTTACATATTAAATTTAAATTATATAAAATTCATATTATAATTGGTTTCAACATCCACCCCACTGGGCTGAAAATAGGTGAAAATCAGTTTTCCGAGCTGAGCAGTCTATTACCTGATAGAGAAAAGATATTTTGAATAGGGTATATTCGCAAGAAATTCGTTTCATTGCTTGTGTAAATTTCTCCCAGAGCACACTTTTTCCGAGCTGTGCTGACTATTACCTGATAGTACAAAGTTATTTTGCATAGGGTATCAAATAGTTTAGTATGGATTACCTTTCACGCTGCACACCCTGCAGGGTGCCGTTGCTGTTGCTGCTGCATCCTGCGTTGCTTTCAACTGTGGATGCAGATGCCTGCGACATCGCAAGTGTTCAAATGCATCGGTGCATGAAGCGACTGCGACAGCGACCCGAAATAAAGAACAAGCGACGGCAGCAGCAACAAATTCGACAGCTTACAGTGCACAAAGTAAAAACTCACAAATTAAAAGTGAGTTATAGACGATACACAATTCGAAAAAAAAACCTATTTCAAGACAAAGCTACATAAAAAAGGCAAATTGAATATATTTCAGCGCAATTTCCAAAATGATTCTCAATTCGGCATAGATTGTCCTAAACAAAATCACAGCAGCTTAAAAAAACATTACAAGCCTATAAATATACATTCAACTTTAGTCGGGCAATGCCCCAGGCTGACCATTATATTATATATTATAATCTTATAGGGAAATATCAATTTTACAATAACCCACTCGAAAGAGAAAACATCGCCAAAATAAATGTTTGTGTCAAATGTTTTAAAACCGAAGGCAGCGCCAACAAATTGCTGACAATATCTCTGACTTGCGACAAACGCCGTAGATCTCGGAGTTTTTTGAAACCTATGCAGGGAGATTGAAGCTGACCAAAATGGGATGGTTACCGTATTAAAAAAAACTATGTTTATATGTATAATATAACAATTAATTTAAATTATTTGCCCGTGGCACATATTAAATAAATGTTCTCAAATAGCTTTGAAAATGACGGTAAACAAACAACTTTCATTCAAACGTTTTCCGACAATTTAACACTGTTGCGAGTAGAATTTCCCAAATCCTTGAAACATGTATTCATTAAGTTTTTATGTAGAGCTTTGAAAATAATTTTGAAGCAAATCGGAAAAAAATTAAAACGTCACCAAAAAAATCTTTGTATTGCACTTTTTACCGAGGATGCTTTGATTCTGCGAAAAATGTGAAACAGGTCTCAAATGATTTTTCTCATGGATACTTAGAATGGACTTAAGCGCTAAACGTTACCTCCCAAATCTTTGACCCCCATTTCCACCAAGAAGGGATGGATTTTCCAAAAAGCGCGGAACACCCCTCAAATGAATTTGAGCAAAGATATTTGAAAATGAGTTTGAGCCCGATTCGATGGTTAACAAAAAAGTTTCACACCAACGTTTTTCACTAACAAACCCCTGTTGTGGGTGGAATTTCCCAAATTGCTGAAACACGTATTCATTAAGATCTTTTATAGAGCTTTTAACATAAGTTTGAAGCAAATCGGACACCGCTTAAAACTTCGCCCACAAAATCTTTGAATCGCATTTCTACCGAGGATGCTTTGATTCTGCGAAAAATGTGAAGCACGTCTCAAGTGATTTTTCATATAGATCCTTGAAAATGAATTTGAGCGCGAAACGTCATCCACAAATCTTCGACCCCCATTTCCACTAAGGAGGAATACGTTTTTGGAAAAGTGCGAAACACCCCTAAAATTAATTTGAACAAAGAACTTTCAAATTGAGTTTGAGGCCGATCGGATGGTAAATAAAAAAGTGAAAATTTCAGTTTCCTAGCTCTAACGGTTTGGGATGTGCGTTGATCACCAATCAGTTAGTCAGTCAGGACAAACAGTTATACATATAGCGATATCTGATTGGATTTTATATATAGTATTGGATAAATAAATGTATAACGTATTTCTTTTATGTTTATAAGTCATCAAGCTTGCCTTAAAAATCGACTTAGTAATCGAAGAATGTTCTTCTATTTAGGTTAATTTTATGGTTTTATTTTTAAGCGCAAATCAATGAATGCATTCCACTGTGCGCCCGTTGCAGGCACAAATCTACAAACAGTTGGCCAAAATAACTGCAGCGAATAAATTATGAAGGTCGGCCAAGAGCAATGCACATACGCACACATATGTAAAGTGACACATATGTGTGTTTGTGTATGCACAGCTTTCAGTCAACTTTTGTATCTTTTACTACTTAGATTTGCATAAGCAGCAAAAAAAATGCAGAGAAAATTGTTGCGCTCCCTGCCTGCACTTATCGTGTAGCAAGCCGGATAGGGCTTCGGCCCCTAATGCCAAATAAAAAAATTCAAATGCCGCACAAGAAAGTCCTTACGCGGTCCACCTGCCGCAACGCCCCCGCCCGCACACACACACACACACACACACACACACACACACCCGTTTCGCATGCTGAGTGTAAAACAAACAAATAATAAATTATAAGAGGCTGCACACACACATGTGATTCATTTTGTTGCATTCGCTGCTAGTAAAAATTAATGAGACGCAAAAAGTGTGCAGCAAGTTTCACAGTTAGATTTCGGCGTCTGCTGCATCATTCGATTCAGTGAACTGTAAAATTTTCATTGTGTGAAAACTTTCTATTCCGTTGTTCATGCTTTTCTTATACTAGTTTCTTTTTTTCTGCTGCAGTAAGGCTTTGTGCGAGGTGCACTTAATGAGTCACATTAAGCCCAGAGAACTAATAAACTAATATGAGTATTACAAAAATTACAGTTATATAGGGCGCGGCATAGATTAAATACCCATAAAAGTCATCATTATATCGATTGACTGACTAACTGACTGACTGACTGTTTGGTGATCAACGCACAGTGAAATTTTCACTGTAGTTACCATATGTGATGAAGATGCACGTTAAGACGGGGTTCGGGAAATTCCGCCGCAAGTATGGAAAAATCGCGAAAAACGTTTGTATGAAACTTTTTTTTTTTACCATGCGATCGGCCTCAAACTCAAATTCAGAGTTCTTTGTTCAAATTCATTTGACGTGTGTTTTACACTTTTCCAAAAATGTATTCCTCCTTGGTGGAAATACAGGTCAAAGATTTGGTGGATGACGTTTCGTGTTCAGATTTATTTCCAAAAAGTTATATGAACAAGTAAGAGGTTCTAGACGGGAGCTCCCGACTAGGGGATACCCTGAACCCTCTTCTTCCAACATATATATCTGCATATATAAATTCAATTTTAGAAGCTATATGTCAAGTTTGGTGATTCTAGCTCTTATTATTTACCAAAATTGCCCAAAAAACAGGATATCAATATCGATTTTTATCGATTGCTTGGAAACGGAGTAAGTTATAGATTATCGGAAACAAAATCGATCTGCGCGGGAGCTAGGAGCACCTACATCTAAAATTTCAAGTCTCTAGCTCTTATAGGTTCTGAGATCCTTGCGTTCATACATACGGACGGACGGACGGACGGACGGACGGGCGGACGGACGGACGGACAGACAGACGGACATGGCTAGATCGACTCGGTTATTGGTGCTGATCAAGAATATATATACTTTATGGGGTCGGAGATGCTTCCTTCTGTCTGTTACATACATTTGGATTTTGCACAACTACAATATACCCTTATACCCATTTTTAATGGGTTTCATGGTATAAAAATCATTTGAGACGTGTCTTACGCTTTTCGCAGAACCTAATTCCTCGGTAGAAATGCCATTGAAAGATTTTTTGGTCGAAGTTTTAAGCTTTGTCCGATTTGCGTCAATCTTATTTTCAAAGCTCTACATTGGAACTTAAAATATACTTTCTATATACTTAATATATACATGCCGGTGGCACGCATAAAATACATGTTCTCAGGAAGCTTTGAAAGTGATTTTGAAACTAATCGGACGGTAAACAAACAACTTTCATACAAACGTTTTCCGACAATTTTCCACTGATGCTGGTAGATTTTCCCAAATCGTTGAAACACGTATTTATTAAGTTTTTATGTAGAGCTTTGAAAATAATTTTGAATCAAATCGGAAAAAAATTAAAACGTCTCCAAAAAAATCCTTGAATTGCACTTTTTACCGAGGATGCTTTGATTCTGCGAAAAATGTTAAGCAGGTCTCAAATGATTTTTCTCATGGATACTTAAAATTTAAGCGCGAAACGTCATCCACCAAATCTTTGACCCCCTTTTTCACCAATGAGGAATACGTTTATGGAAAAGTGTGAAACACTCCTCAAATTAATTTGAACAAAGAACTTTGAAATTGAGTTTTTCACAAACGTTATTCGCGATTTTTGCATACTTGCTGGTGGATTTCCCGAAATTCCGGCTTAACGTGCACCTTCATCACATAAGGTAACTACTGTGAAAAATTCGGCTTCCTAGCTCTTACAGTTTGGGCTATGCGTTGATCACCAATCAGTCAGTCAGTCAATCAGCCAGTCAGGACAAACAGTTTAATATATAGAGACTGCTTCACTAAAAAAATAACCTTTGCCTCAGATGGCGGCTTTATTTGATTTTTCCTGTTTTTATTTGTTTGTGCCCGCTTACACGCTCGCCAGACTAATTAAGAACTTTTCAAAGAGATAGTACAGCAAATTAAGCGAAAAAATAATACATGTGTATGTGTGTGTTGTATGCTTGGTTATGTAATAGCAGTTGGGCCCAGTATCATGGCATCGTCTCCTCAAAACAGGAAGAAGCAGGAAGCTGCCACAGCACCCGAACACTGTGGCAGCAGGCGGAAACTGCAGCGCTCGATTATGTCATTCGAGTGGCGTCCCCGCAGCAAGCCCAACCGGCAACCCAACAGCCCCAAAACCGCCATGCCTAACCCAAGCCAGCCGCAGCAGTGCGGTCATATTTGTTATATCGCCATAATGCATGTCATATCAGCCGCATCAGCGACGCCAACACCAGACGCCAGCATCCAGTCAAACACAAACATCCACTCACGCATACACGCAACAGAAGCAACAACGAGATGCCACGCACTTGGAGCGTGTGTTTGTGAGCCATATGAGAATTTTGATTGTACAAAAAAATACTTGTTGTCATTATACTTAAGAGCCAACTCTTTAATAATTTCATTGTGTAGGCAAGTAACTTATTTATATGCCAAATTTAAGCAGCATTTATATAAGGAATAAACTGCCGAATATTCAATACACTTCCTTTCATTTGCTGGTAAGGCTTCACATAGTTTTTTTAGGCCGCAGCGAATATCTTATCAAGGCTATAAAATCATTTTGAATCAAGCCGAGTCGAATCATTACGGAACTAATTCTTGTGAAGCCTACAATATGTTTTTTTATCAATTAAAATGATTAAATTAAATAATTTAAAATGAAAATTGTAAATCGGTATTAGAATATAAGTTCATGCTAGAGGAAAAAGTAAATTTACGGTCCGAAGCTAAAAGCTAAAATTCGATTTAAGCTGTGGAAAATCACATTTTTCCAACAAAGGAAAAAATTCTATTTAAGCTGCGAGCAATCACATTTTTCCAACTACGAATCCTCTCCATGTTATACCCTAAAAATACTATATAAAATACAAAAGTATTTAATATTTGTTAATCTGTAAAACACATTTTTCTCTTGTTTTCAAATAAAATATATAAAGCTTTAGTTAACGAAGCTGGAAGTACAATTAAAATGCGCTTTGGCGTTCGCCTGTTGTAGTCAATTAGTGAGCAAATTAACAATGTACTATCCTTGATCTACTGCACTCCATATTTCGGTCAGTTCGAGCGACAATTGTTTGGTATGGGGTCAATCGCCAGTGATTTGTGCTGACAAATTATGCACATTTGTTTTTACACGCTCGTAAAACGAGGCAAGTGGAACGAAAGAAGCCCGGCTTTCGATGCCAGTTTGCGCACATTAAGTCCATAATGCGTGACAGGACGAGTGTGCGTGATCGATAGTGTGTGTATATGGCCAGAAGCCATAAGTGTTTGTGCCTCATTTACCACATGATGCATCTTTTATTAATGCAAGTGCATTTTTATTTAAATTTAATTGATACTTGTTTCTTCCACATTGTTTCTTTGCTATGCATTGCCCATCAATAATTATGCTGATGTCAAATTTTGACTTTATTGGCGATTTATTTTTGCTTTTTTATGACTTGGCTGCTTTAATGCCCTTTCATGTGGCGTCAATTTCAGCAGTCATAAATCATGATTTACTTGACAAGGATACTTACTGCGTTTTCTGTTTAAGAGTTGATTTTTAAATTTTGGCAATTACAGGAAAAGTCGATAATGATGAAAATCTTACAATAATCTTACTTTTTCAAATTACATACAGAATTCACTTCTTACAAAGAAGAGAAACGAGAAGAGAGAGAGGGAGAGAGAAAGAATGAAAAGTTAACAAGAAAATATATGATTGGAAGTTCAAACTTTGCCCACTGTGGAAACATATCTAATATTCTTAGACACACATTTTTGTTACGCCTTCCCGTTTTAATTCTGATATGGCCTATTAGATATGAAGACAAAACCAAATTTCAGCATTTGCTCTGAACGACAACATGCTGATCAACAGCCTGCTGCTGGTCTTATTATGGACATCGCTAAGCTGTGTTTATACTGATATAACCTATAACAATTTGTTTCTACATATCTTAAGATCTGGTGCATGCCCCAAAAACTTGGCCAACTCTTTCTGCCTGAATAATGGAACATGTTTCATGCTCATCATGGCCCAAAAGCCCATCTATAGCTGTGAATGTGCCTCTGGCTTTACAGGTGAGCGTTGCGAGGACAAGCAGCCGACATCCGATGCTTAACCAAGAGAACGATTCTATAAAAGTTTATTCTTAAAAATCTAACAGCAAATTTTAAGGAAAATCTAGAAAATGTTTGACGCACAAGTTTTACTCTACACAACACATTAAATCATTATAATATTATACGATAGTAATTTGCTACAATTTTAATATTTATAAAAACTGCTAAAATGTAGTCTATTAAAAGATGATGATCATGTTCAGCTAATCTATCAAGCTGTTGTTACAAATGCCTAGGCATTCCATTAGGCTTTAAGTGAAATCAAGAAAGATTATATTCGAATGATGAAAATAATATTGGAGCAGAAAGAAAAGCTTTTTAAAATTTAAAAAATCAGTATCCGATGTTTCCTATGCCAACTAACTAAATGTTCCATTAGAGGTCTATTAACGAGTTCCAATAAAAGGTATATATTAATATTGATTTTTGAAGACCCACCAAGTCTATAAAAAACAGAGGCAGAGAATATGGCTAGTTTCATATGCAACAGTGCCAGTTACCGAACAGAAACCAAAACAAAAACTTTTTAGCTAATGCGCGGGCAAACACGCATGTCACGCCCACCACTCAATGCGGCCAGAGTGAGCATTACATTTGGTAATTGAGGCTGGCGCAAGTTTTGATGTCGTGATAAGTTCATATGCAGCCGCGTAACAGCCGGAGTTGCAGTTGCATGACTCGATGGCCATACAATGGCGATACCTGACAGATATCAGGGCTGCCACCCACCCACCGAAACCCTCTCCTCCACACACGTGCAGCGCTCCCTCACAGGCGGATCTAAGACCCCAGACGTGTCCTTCAGCGCACTTTTCTGCCACTTGCCTTCTATTTGTAATTTTAACGAGCTTGCTTCGCTTTTTTTAAACTATACCCACTACAAGGTAATGAAGGGTATAAATGTTTTGTAATAGATAGCGATAAATATTAATATCTTAACTTGCTTTTAAAAATATCTCATATATTATATAAGCCAGAATCTGACAAATTCATCAATTTAGCTAAAATTGAATTACCTATTTTCAGGATATTTTGAGTAATCCTATCCAATTTTATAAAATACTAAGTTACAGATTCTTGGATTAGCCTACTCAAATTAAGACTGATTTAAATTATCGTTTTAAGTTTGGCTTAAAAATGATATATTTTATAAGACCAAGAGACGCCAAGTTTTGTATGTAACAAATATATTCAGAATGCGAATATTTCTCTTTATAGATATCATTCAACTTCCATGACATGAAATTAATGATCAATCCATATTTACACATCATCTTCATTTAGTTAATGACCAAAGCAGTATTTTCTATAATAATAAATAACAATAATAATCAATAGGCACTGAGTTGAGTACATAGTATCTCGTGGTCAGGCACGCTTGACTCAAGTACGCTAACTTGTTCTTACGTTGCTGCTGTTTTGCTTACTGTTTGCGCAGCACAACGAGTGTCGAGCACTTGTGCAACATTTTTCTGCAGCTCAAAGGCCTTGCTTACTGCAGTTGTTGCCATTTTTCTTTTCAAATTGTCCGTTTTTTTTACCGACTGCGTCTTAAAAGAAAATGAATTTCCTTTAGCATTTCCTTGTCCTACCGTGCATTTCAATAATACAAGCTTACTTACACCCGCCGCCCTGCTTTATCCCTTTTGTTTGAGTCTATCTCGCTCGTGCATATTTTTTTTTGCAGCATGTGCAGCAATTTCCGGCGGAAGCGCGCAAAAATTTCGCAGGTATTTAAGTGGCCTTATGCGCGTTGCCAACTCTACTTGGGAAACTTCTACTGCGAGCTCTTGGCGACTTTCAGTTGCCACATTTCTCGATGTGCACACTTCCGTTTCCGGTGCGAGACGCTACAACCTCAAACAGACAGTTTGCCTGTATCACTAACCAAACATATAGACTGAACATGCAGAACAACCATAGTGAGCAAATCGGAGACATCTAGTCCAAAATAGCGAGCAAGAGAGTCATATGATAAGATAGGAGATCGACTCGGCTATTGATACTGATTAAGAATATATATACTTTATGGGTCGGAGATACTTCCTTTTGCCTGTTATATACATTTGCAAAATACATTATACTCTTTTTACCCATTTTCAATGGATTCTGGGTATAAAAATGTAGGCCAATTAAATAACATATACCAACGTTACTCAGGAAGCTCGCCTTCTAAGTAAGGTGAAAAAAGGAAGTCAGATGAATTTTTATTAACAATTGAGGATTTTTAGGGAAATTTTATAAGAAAAATTATTTACTTAAATGAGTTATTTAATTTAAATTATAAAAAGATGATTTATTTTCTAATTGGAAACATAAATTTAAGCTATTCATAGGCGTTCTTAAAGCTCATTTAAGAAACGTAACAAAACTAAAAAAGAAAACTAAAATCCCCTATTTTGTGATTCCTAATTTGATTCAGATTTGCATATGTGGTATTTGGCATGCGGCTGTATGACATGAAATACGATTTCGTATTAACTTTAACAGCAATTTGCTTTTAGCAGCAGCTTCTGTGACAAGCCGGGCAAATTATGTAAGCATTCCACTCGGCTGATTTATGACGACAAGCGTCAGCTACGAATATTTTGCTCGGAAAATCCTAGGTCACATTTCCCAACATAAGCGGCAATTTTAATTAAATGAAATGCTGGTTTCAGGTGGAAAGTTTGAATCTCTAAGAACTGCGAAATATGGAGAGGCACTGAAATGTGTATACGTTTATACATCAACTCAACCAGCTTTACTTAGCAATTTAATTTAGCAAATCATTAAAAAAAAAACTATTAAATGAATATAACAAAAGTTTTTTCAGTTCAAAGCCAACATCAAAATGTAGTAGATGTAAATGGATATTTATATATAAAAGTCGATCATTCATTACAATGTAATTTTGTGATCAAAAATGTTTTATACATGTCTTAATTCGAAAAAGTAAAGGGAACATCGCAACTATATTTGTGATTGGTTCCTGTACTTTCAGAGCTGCATTATATTTAAATTCCCAAACTGTGACAACGTACTGCATCCAAACTCCCGCCCAACCGACCAAGGGGCGCAGTCGTGTAACGTACGACACGAAATGCGCAGTAAATATGAAAAAAATAAATAAAAAAGAAACTATACAAACTACGAGTATGTGTACAAATAAAAATAAGATTATCTACTTCTAAATAGCTTAGAATAGCAGACTCCGACCAGAATACTCTTTAATGCTTATTATAGTCATCACAGAGAACCCTGAACGTTTCATGCAAAGCATAATTAGTTGAGCAAAATTGAAGCGATAGGGGTAATAAATGAGGGATAGACAAATTTAATAGGCTAGTCAACACGGAAGAGTCGATTTCACCAGTAATTAATTTATGAATAAATATTACACCCAACATGGTTCTACGATTAATCAAAAAAGGAAGGTTAATCATCAGAAGTCTGCTGGATTATGACGGTAACCGCACACGAGGATCGCAATTAAATATTGTGGGGACCAGATACATGAGGCATACTCAAGAATAGGTCGTACAAAAGATATATAAAGTGTTTTTATCGTGTACGGATCGTCAAACTCCTTCGACCATCGCTTGATGAAACCCATAACTATTTTGGCCATTTTGACCACGGTCTTAACATCGAATTTAAGTTTATAATTAAGATCATTAGATCATTAACTTCATTAGAAGTACTGTTAACACGCTCGAGCGGTAAGCTATCAAGGATGTAAGAAACGAATTGGGGATGGCTTCTATGGAAGGTCATTACCTTACATTTAGAGCAGCTTTAGTTTAAAAGGTTGGCTAGACACCAAGCCTGAAACGCATCAATATCAGCTTGTAAGAGATAACATGATGACATATCTTTATATGCAATGCATAATTTTACATCATCAGCATACATTAATACTCGAGAGTAAGACAGTATCGAGGGAAGGTCATTGATGAAAAGAGTAAAGAGTAGCGGGCCAAGAGGAACACCGGAAGTCACCAGAATACGTTTAGAAAACGAATTTCTGAATATAACCTTTTGGGTTCTATCATGCAAATACTTTGAAATCCAGTTCAAGAGATTGACTGGGAAGCCGAAGGCCTAATTTATGAAACAACAAGGAGTGGTCGACAGAGTTGAAAGCCTTACTGAAATCAGTGTAGATGACGTCAGTCTGCATTCTTTTCTTAAACCCTTCAATTACAAACGAAGTAAACTCAAGAAGGTTAGTGGTTGTAGATCTGCACGTCACGAAACCATGCTGAGAAGGTGAAATAATAGAACTACATAAATGTTGCAGTTGAGATGTTATAATTCCCTCAAAAACTTTAGGTATAGCGGATAATTTGGAAATACCTCTATAGTTTTCGACATCGGACTTACTCCCTTTCTTATGGAGAGGGATAATGTATGATTCCTTCCAAATGGCCGGAAAACATGAACTGTTTACGGACAATTCAAAAAGTTTTAAAACGGGTTTACATAATGCTGCAGCGCTGTATCTAAGGACGCAAGCAGAAACAGCATCAGGGCCCGGTGAGTAAACCGGCTTGATAGTGTTAAGGTCTCTAAGAAGCGAACTTTCGGTAATAATGAAATGTAAGATGCAGTTTCACCTCTGTAACTAATAAGGATAAGACTGATCTTCATTATACCTAGAGAAGGAGTAGGTAGTTTGAAAAAAGTTTGCGAACAGCTATGCCTGGATCAGTGTTCGCGCTCTGATCTGCTAACTTAACCGAAGAAGGCAAAATAAATGTCTTTCGTTTGGAATTGACAAAGTTGAAAAATTACTTAGGATTATGTGAAAATTAAAGGCAAAAACGGCGAAGGCAATCCCTAAAACAGATGGAATTTTGAGTGGAAAAATATGGCAGTGTGACTACTGTGCCGTGTCTAATGATTCTCACACGAAAATGTATGATCTTAGTGCTAAAGTGCTAAACCTGGAAAAACATTATGACGGCTTAAAAGCAACATTAGAGCAGAATTGCATTGCCAAAACTGTTCCTAATCTTGCTACTAAGCATATAATAAATACAAAGACTCAACAGCGATCAACAATCTGTTTCAACAGCTGAACTCGGTCACTACCCGTCTATGCAGCCGAAACGCATGCAGAGTTTGAGAGCGAATGTTCCGTATAAATTCGAAAAAAGTAAAAGAGGAAACGGGCAAATAATAACAACACACTTGTGGTTGGCGAAGCGCCTAATTGCTTACATGTTGGTAAATTCTTAACCAAAACGCACCAGGGGCGGTGTTAAGATATGTTGCTAACAATCTTAAAGGTAATGTTGAAGCGCTTACGTGTTTCAAGCTGGTTAAACTAAATGCGGATTTGTCATCAATGCGATATGTCAACTTTAAGTTAGGGGCTCCTGAACCGTTATTTACAAAAGTCTGTAACACTTCGTTTTGGCCATTATCATTAAAAGTGACTAGATTCGTGCACAGGCCTAATAAATATGGAAGCAGCCAGTCGTCTAATTTCGCTGCACTCGGCTCCCTTCGATATTTGCTGCGATGACTGGATGACTAACCTGTTGCGTGCTGCAGCTACTCTTCACGCACGCTCTTTATCAGAGTGCTGCCCTTACTTCGAGTTACGCTCTCTTCATCGGACTGCGTTTTGACAATCGGTAAGAGGCTCTTCGATTATATTATAAGGCCGTCGCTTGCATTGGCCACTCTCTTCGCTTGAATTATTTGGAATTCTGGAGCGCTTTTCTTTATGTTCTTTATCGGCGCCAGGGCGACAACTAGCTAGTCGCTCATCTGATAGCCTTCACGTTTTGGGAAATAATTCCTTAATGCCATCACACCATTCAATTGCGACTGCGTTGATGCTGGATTCAGATAAAGCTACTGGTAATCTCAAGATTTATTAACAGAACATATCTGGAATGCGAACTAAATCTCAAATGCTTCACATGGCAACATCCGAATGTGATTTTGATGAGATGGCTTAACTCGGATTTCTATGACGCTGAATTTTTTGATACCAGAACCTTTTGTGTCCTTCGTAAAGACAAAGACGCTGTTAAATTTCAGCGCGACACACATTGCGATGTGAAACGCTACGGCTAAATTACGATGTCTCTACACTGGACCAGTTGGCCGTGCTTGTGGGCGGCGGCACTGGCACTATTTGTATACATATGTGTCTCATATTTTCTGCCTAATAGCCCTTTCGACCTATACAAAGCGCATGTGTGCAACATTCGCAGCATTCACCATAGTCTGAACGCCTAATGTTCGCTATGTGTTATGGGAGATTTCAACCTTGGCGAACTGGCATGGTCGTCGTTTCCTAATTCCACATCCTATCTGCCATTCAATGTTCATCATCCACACGAAACTATTGTAATTGATGAATTATGTAGTATGGGCTTATCCCAAATTAATACAATTTTCAACCAATTGCATAAAATATTATATCTAATTTTTCAGAACTTAGACATTTATTTTAATTTAAGTAAATGTTTAACTAGTAGTGACATGCATCATGTTCCAATCCTATTGTTAGTACATTTTATACATTCTTGCCTCTTACACAGTCATTTAACTTCTATGACTATAATCTTACTTACTGCAACTTTAATATTATCAATAACTGTTTTTCTACTCTCGATTGGCAGAGAATCTTATCGCATAGCAATTTGGACTACTGCTTTGATAGCTTTATCTCAGCTCTTCATAACGTTCTGCATTATCATGCCCCACGGAAAAGGTTTGCATGGTTTGCCTTGGCAAAAAAAAGAGTCTAAAAACACTTAAAAAACTACACAAAAAATTTTTGTAAGAAATTCTGTAAATATCGGAGACTCTCCGATTGGGAAAGCTATTCTCTACAAAAGCGAGAGTTTGAATTTTTAAACAAATTTCTCTATTACCAAAATATACTCAATATACTCAATATCAAGCATGGGATTAAGATTTGCCCAAAAAAGTTCTGGTCGTTTGTCAATTCGAAAAAGACAACCTCATCGATGCCATCAACTTCAGGTAAAGCAGATCTCTTCGAGAGATTTTTTAGGTCGAACTTTTAAAAATGTTATAATTGCGACGAGGGCTCCATTTCTAACATTTTTAATTTAGGAACTATTATATTTTCAAAGGAAGATTTCTATGCAGCCGCTAGAAGCATTCATGAAAACAATTTTATTGTACTTTGCCACCAATATATTTCGGTTGCACATCGGCATAAGACAAAGTATAAACAAGTAAGAGGTTCTAGTCGGCAGCTCCCGACTAGGGGATACCTTGAACCCCTTCTTCCAAAATCAAATATAAATATATATATATTTTTTATTTTAGAAGCTATATGTCACGTTTGGTGACTCAAGCTCTTATTATTTACCAAAATTGCCCAAAAAACAGGATATCGATTTTTATCGATTGCTGGAAAACGGAGTAAGTTATCGATTATCGGAAACAAACTCGATCGGCGCATGGGCTCCGGACTCTGCCGGGCAGATCTACAGTGACCAATTTAGCAATCTTACAATTTTTGCATCCAGAGCTTTGAGCGTCGTTGTCAGGTTGATGCAGTGTATACTGATTTTTCTAAAGCCATCAATAAGGTCAGTCACGTCGTTCTCGTAAAGAAACTGTCTAGGCTAGGTTATCACTCTTCTTTATTAAGCTGCTTAAAATGTTATCTGACTGATCGTTATAATCGCGTACTGATCAACAATACTTTCTCCGCACCTTATGTCGCATCTTCGGAGGTACCTCGCGCGAGTTGTCTTGGTCCGCTTCTATTTAACTTGTTTATTTTTGTTATAGGGAATTGCTGCCGCTCGTCTGATTATATATTATTTGCCGATGACCTTAAAATATTCAAATGCATTTCGTCTCAGTTTTCTCGGTTTTGCAGAAAGACGTAGACAACCTGTCTGAATGGTGTAGTAATAGCCAGTTACCACATAACTAATCTAAATGCTATCATAGCACACTAAGCAAATGTGTTTATGGCATTCTGTTATCCTATTCCATTAATGGGCAAACACTAACTCGAAAATCAGAAGCTTTGTACTAAGCAGTAATTTTCGACTCTAAGCTCTTATTCATTCAGCATATAAACTATATTATGCCTAAGGCGTATGCGATGTTTCGGGTTGTTTGGCGCCATTCTACCCGGTTTAAGGACCCGTTCACAAGATTATCTTTATATTCGGCCTTTATGCGGTCAATATTAGAGTATGCTTTTTGTATTTGGAGCCCATCCGCAATTGTGCACACAAATAGGATTGAAAGGCTGCAAAAACAGTTTTTAAAATTTAATTTGCATTGCCTTAACTTTGCTGACCCCTTACCGCCATACAGAGCTAGGTGTCGATTATTACATTTGTCATCTCTGGAAGATAGAAGAGTGATATCAGCTTTGCTTTTTCTAAACAATCTAATTGTGGGAATTATTGACTGGCCTTCCCTTCTAGCACGCGTTAACTTTTATGTGCCGATCAAGACTTTGCGATATAAGTAACGTGCTTATGTAAGTAACAAGCCAATCAACAGATCATTAAAGCTTTATAACAGTCTTCCAACTGAAATGCATTTCGATATTTTTGCCAATAGTGCTCATATTAAACATAAGCATAAAGAATTCTTTCTTTAAAACTAATGAGCCTTACATTTTCTTTCTTTCTTTTCTTTCTTTCATATTTTCTGTTTAGTTAGTTAATTATTTAATGTAATATTTTTAAGTTAAGAAAACCTGAAAGCTACCAGCATTGGTTCATAAATAAATAAATAATTCCGATCCCTTGATAGGGACTCGGGCTGGTAAATCAGTGACCATTTCAAGAGTTTGGTGAAAATGGTCTTCAGGAAGTGTAAGCGGATTGATCCTGTGCACAACACTGTTAAAAGAATCTAAAACGATAATTAGATTAAGAGATCTGTTTATTAATTGCGCACACGATTAACCTGCAGTGAGGACATTTCATGTAGACCATCAATAAGTTCGTTTGACGAAGACGGCAATAGAAAATTTGAGTCTGATGGCGATGACCAATCGACATCTGGAAGAATAAAGTCCCCAAGAACTACTAAAAGGTCTCTATCAGAAAGTAGGGCGCCGATAGATTTAATAGCTTGTTTTTTAATAATTAATGTGAAAAAATTCGTTATTGTAAGTGCATTACTACGAGATACCCGAGATATTTAAACAGCCTTGGAGGACCCACGATCAAAATGTTAAGTCCTATACCTTATAATTTGTGAAATCGACGTTTCCAAACATTCCCCATACCTTATTTAATTATTTAATCATCGCACGACCCATCAGTTTAGTCAATAACCCAATCTGACATATTTTATTATAATTTGTATCATTTTATTTTCAATCTGCCAACAAAAATGTTTAAAATTTTCTGTTAACAACAAAAAAGAATAAACATATTAAGGTTGCATTATAAGTATTATACACAAAATTATGGACGCAGATAAAAAACCAGCATGGGGACAGAAATGCAGCAAAGGTAGTTTTCAAATAATTCGGTTATGCAGCCACAATAATTGCCTACCACACCCATATAGGTTGTCTACTCCCGCTGCGCATTGTTGCTACCATAATGGGTTTCTTTGCGTTAATCTGCGCTTACACGAATCGTGTATCAATGTCGCATGTTATCACAAAGCTGGTTGTATCCAAAAATCGAACGGAAACACATACCGGCGTGTGTCCGCCGGAGAAGGTGTCCACGGAAGAAGCAGGATACTTTGTAAGTGGACAAAAATTCTATTTAATATTAACTATTATTTTATCCATCTGAATCCAATCCCCCGCAAACAGACTCCAGGCACGTATGAATGGTCTGAGCAGCTACAGGGCTTAGTACTGGGTAGCTTTTACATCGGCTATCTAATCACCCATTTGCCCGGTGGCATATTGGCGGACGAATTCGGCGCAAAGTGGGTCTTGGGCATCAGCTTGTTAATCTCCGGTCTGGCCACTGTTTTTTCCCCGATTGCTCTTCAATATGGCCACGAATGGGGATTGATGGCAATGCGTATTATAATGGGCGCGGCACAAGGACCCATTTTCCCTGCTCTTACTACGCTCCTTTCTCATTGGGTACCCGCCAAAGAGCGCGCCACATTGGGAACCTTCTGTTACAGCGGAGTTACCGCCGGTACTGTGCTTAGCAACTTTTGCTCTGGATTAATGCTTCACAGCTTTCATTGGTCGATAACTCTCTATGTTTTTGGCAGCGTAACTATCCTCTGGTTTATATTCTTTGTAAGTGTTTCATTTGGTTTTTACCTACCTGACAGATTAGTGTAGATGTCAGTATAATTCTAGCCCTTCATGCGTTTATTCCGACAGATATTGCTATGCACTAGTTCCCCCTCCGGACATCCATGCATCAAACCTAAGGAAATGGATTATCTGGAAGAACTTATACCAAAGAAAGCTGATAAGTTACCGATACCCTGGAAACAAATGATGCTTAGCAAGGCCATGCTCGCTGTGATCATCAGCCAAATAGGGCATGACTGGGGATACTATGTGATGATATCCTGCCTGCCCAAGTACATGGCCGATGTACTTCAGTTTTCCATACGCTCCAACGGCATTTTGACCGCCTTTCCCTTCCTTGCGATGTGGGTCAGCTCACTTTTGTCTGGCTTTCTGGCCGATTGGCTAATAAGATCAGGCAAATTGTCAATAAATCTTGAAAGAAAGCTGTTTACGTTTATTGGTAAGTACAGCTGAATTTTTTTTGAAAAATATTTTAAATTCTTTAAGCTTAGGCGCCTTTTTCCCGGGACTGTTCATGGTCATAGCCTCGTACACCGGTTGTAATAAGACCTTGGTTGTGGTGTCTTTTACCCTATCGCTGTTCACCATGGGTCCGTACTATGCTGGCCAGAAACTGACGCCTTTGGACATGTCACCTAGTTTTTCGGGCACTATTATGGCCATTACTAATGGGCTCGGCTCATTTGCCGGCCTGTTTTCACCATACATTGTTGGTGTTATGACACCTAACGTAAGTGGCATTCGCTTAAAGCTGACTTATCAGATTAGTTTTTTAAATAAAATTCTCTATTTCTCTCCAATTGCAGGCTACAATGAATGAATGGCGTTGGGTATTCTGGTTGGGACTTGTTATTTTAGTAGTTTCTGCCATCATATTTTGGATCTGGGGCTCGGCTGAAGTGCAGCCCTACGATCCAAGAGCCGAACAAAAAAAGGAGGGATAGGCACCTGTGCTGCGTCGCCTATATCAATATCGCATATTTTTTCGGAATTTACTTTAAGCTCGACGTTACTAATAAGTACATTTTTTTTTTTTTATTTGTAAGCATTTGTCATAGCCTTGGACTGTTCAATGGGTATAAGGGTATATTGTGTTTGTGCAAAATCCAAATGTATGTAACAGGCAGAAGGAAGCATCTCCGACCCCATAAAGTATATATATTCTTGATCAGCATCAATAGCCGAGTCGATCTAGCCATGTCCGTCTGTCTGACCGTCCGTCCGTCCGTCCGTCCGTCCGTCCGTCCGTCCGTCCGTCCGTATGTATGAACGCAAGGATCTCAGAACCTATAAGATCTAGAGACTTGAAATTTTAGATGTAGATGCTCCTAGTGCCTGCGCAGATCGAGTTTGTTTCCGATAATCGATAACTTACTCCGTTTCCGAGCAATCGAAAAATCGATATCGACATTCTGTTTTTTTTTAGCAAATTGGGTAAATAATAAGAGCTAGAGGCACCAAACATGATATACTGCTTCTAGAATATTATAGATATTTCAAGTATCCTTTGTTTCATACCTATCGCCACATCCCCGCTACCACTCCAGAGCTATAAATCATGTTAATAACCCAACTTTTATTGCCAACCAATTTAAACCACAATTTAAATGCAATTGATTTTTTTAGAATACGCAAATATTCTATGGTACAATAAATTATACTGTAGAAAATTTCATAAAGATCGGTCAAGAAAAACCAAAGTTATATGCAACTGCGCAATTGAATGGGGCAGCAGCTTTAAGAATTTCTGTATACATGTACACACACACATTCATGCGCGTCTGCTTCGCATTCTAATAGCATGGTAATTGCATCTTTTTTTTGTAATGTTATTTTAGTTCCTTTTTTTATCATAAGTACTTAATTGTTGGTGTGGCTGCTGAGTAGAGGCATAGCAAGTAGTGCGGTCTGTCGCGAGTTCGAGCCCTACCGGGGAAAGTATTATTATTTTTTTTTTTGCTGGTGTGGCTGTTGAGTAGAGTCGACAGTAAGTAATGCGGTCAGTTGCAAATTCGAGCCCTGCCAAGGGAAATTTTTTTTAAATATATTTGGTGTTAAAATAAGAGGGTTCAGGGTATCCCCTAGTCGGGAGCTCCCGACTAGAACCTCTTGTTTATTTTAGAAGCTATATGTCACGTTTGGTGACTCAAGCTCTTATTATTTACCAAAATTGCCCAAAAAACAGGATATCGATTTTTATCGATTGCTGGGAAACGGAGTAAGTTATCGATTATCGGAAACAAACTCGATCGGCGCATGGGCTCCGGACTCCGCCGGGCAGATCTACAGTGACCAATTTAGCAATCTTACAATTTTTGCATCCAGAGCTTTGAGCGTCGTTGTCAGGTTGATGCAGTGTATACTGATTTTTCTAAAGCCATCAATAAGGTCAGTCACGTCGTTCTCGTAAAGAAACTGTCTAGGCTAGGTTATCACTCTTCTTTATTAAGCTGCTTAAAATGTTATCTGACTGATCGTTATAATCGCGTACTGATCAACAATACTTTCTCCGCACCTTATGTCGCATCTTCGGAGGTACCTCGCGCGAGTTGTCTTGGTCCGCTTCTATTTAACTTGTTTATTTTTGTTATAGGGAATTGCTGCCGCTCGTCTGATTATATATTATTTGCCGATGACCTTAAAATATTCAAATGCATTTCGTCTCAGTTTTCTCGGTTTTGCAGAAAGACGTAGACAACCTGTCTGAATGGTGTAGTAATAGCCAGTTACCACATAACTAATCTAAATGCTATCATAGCACACTAAGCAAATGTGTTTATGGCATTCTGTTATCCTATTCCATTAATGGGCAAACACTAACTCGAAAATCAGAAGCTTTGTACTAAGCAGTAATTTTCGACTCTAAGCTCTTATTCATTCAGCATATAAACTATATTATGCCTAAGGCGTATGCGATGTTTCGGGTTGTTTGGCGCCATTCTACCCGGTTTAAGGACCCGTTCACAAGATTATCTTTATATTCGGCCTTTATGCGGTCAATATTAGAGTATGCTTTTTGTATTTGGAGCCCATCCGCAATTGTGCACACAAATAGGATTGAAAGGCTGCAAAAACAGTTTTTAAAATTTAATTTGCATTGCCTTAACTTTGCTGACCCCTTACCGCCATACAGAGCTAGGTGTCGATTATTACATTTGTCATCTCTGGAAGATAGAAGAGTGATATCAGCTTTGCTTTTTCTAAACAATCTAATTGTGGGAATTATTGACTGGCCTTCCCTTCTAGCACGCGTTAACTTTTATGTGCCGATCAAGACTTTGCGATATAAGTAACGTGCTTATGTAAGTAACGAGCCAATCAACAGATCATTAAAGCTTTATAACAGTCTTCCAACTGAAATGCATTTCGATATTTTTGCCAATAGTGCTCATATTAAACATAAGCATAAAGAATTCTTTCTTTAAAACTAATGAGCCTTACATTTTCTTTCTTTCTTTTCTTTCTTTCATATTTTCTGTTTAGTTAGTTAATTATTTAATGTAATATTTTTAAGTTAAGAAAACCAGAAAGCTACCAGCATTGGTTCATAAATAAATAAATAATTCCGATCCCTTGATAGGGACTCGGGCTGGTAAATCAATGACCATTTCAAGAGTTTGGTGAAAATGGTCTTCAGGAAGTGTAAGCGGATTGATCCTGTGCACAACACTGTTAAAAGAATCTAAAACGATAATTAGATTAAGAGATCTGTTTATTAATTGCGCACACGATTAACCTGCAGTGAGGACATTTCATGTAGACCATCAATAAGTTCGTTTGACGAAGACGGCAATAGAAAATTTGAGTCTGATGGCGATGACCAATCGACATCTGGAAGAATAAAGTCCCCAAGAACTACTAAAAGGTCTCTATCAGAAAGTAGGGCGCCGATAGATTTAATAGCTTGTTTTTTAATAATTAATGTGAAAAAATTCGTTATTGTAAGTGCATTACTACGAGATACCCGAGATATTTAAACAGCCTTGGAGGACCCACGATCAAAATGTTAAGTCCTATACCTTATAATTTGTGAAATCGACGTTTCCAAACATTCCCCATACCTTATTTAATTATTTAATCATCGCACGACCCATCAGTTTAGTCAATAACCCAATCTGACATATTTTATTATAATTTGTATCATTTTATTTTCAATCTGCCAACAAAAATGTTTAAAATTTTCTGTTAACAACAAAAAAGAATAAACATATTCAGGTTGCATTATAAGTATTATACACAAAATTATGGACGCAGATAAAAAACCAGCATGGGGACAGAAATGCAGCAAAGGTAGTTTTCAAATAATTCGGTTATGCAGCCACAATAATTGCCTACCACACCCATATAGGTTGTCTACTCCCGCTGCGCATTGTTGCTACCATAATGGGTTTCTTTGCGTTAATCTGCGCTTACACGAATCGTGTATCAATGTCGCATGTTATCACAAAGCTGGTTGTATCCAAAAATCGAACGGAAACACATACCGGCGTGTGTCCGCCGGAGAAGGTGTCCACGGAAGAAGCAGGATACTTTGTAAGTGGACAAAAATTCTATTTAATATTAACTATTATTTTATCCATCTGAATCCAATCCCCCGCAAACAGACTCCAGGCACGTATGAATGGTCTGAGCAGCTACAGGGCTTAGTACTGGGTAGCTTTTACATCGGCTATCTAATCACCCATTTGCCCGGTGGCATATTGGCGGACGAATTCGGCGCAAAGTGGGTCTTGGGCATCAGCTTGTTAATCTCCGGTCTGGCCACTGTTTTTTCCCCGATTGCTCTTCAATATGGCCACGAATGGGGATTGATGGCAATGCGTATTATAATGGGCGCGGCACAAGGACCCATTTTCCCTGCTCTTACTACGCTCCTTTCTCATTGGGTACCCGCCAAAGAGCGCGCCACATTGGGAACCTTCTGTTACAGCGGAGTTACCGCCGGTACTGTGCTTAGCAACTTTTGCTCTGGATTAATGCTTCACAGCTTTCATTGGTCGATAACTCTCTATGTTTTTGGCAGCGTAACTATCCTCTGGTTTATATTCTTTGTAAGTGTTTCATTTGGTTTTTACCTACCTGACAGATTAGTGTAGATGTCAGTATAATTCTAGCCCTTCATGCGTTTATTCCGACAGATATTGCTATGCACTAGTTCCCCCTCCGGACATCCATGCATCAAACCTAAGGAAATGGATTATCTGGAAGAACTTATACCAAAGAAAGCTGATAAGTTACCGATACCCTGGAAACAAATGATGCTTAGCAAGGCCATGCTCGCTGTGATCATCAGCCAAATAGGGCATGACTGGGGATACTATGTGATGATATCCTGCCTGCCCAAGTACATGGCCGATGTACTTCAGTTTTCCATACGCTCCAACGGCATTTTGACCGCCTTTCCCTTCCTTGCGATGTGGGTCAGCTCACTTTTGTCTGGCTTTCTGGCCGATTGGCTAATAAGATCAGGCAAATTGTCAATAAATCTTGAAAGAAAGCTGTTTACGTTTATTGGTAAGTACAGCTGAATTTTTTTTGAAAAATATTTTAAATTCTTTAAGCTTAGGCGCCTTTTTCCCGGGACTGTTCATGGTCATAGCCTCGTACACCGGTTGTAATAAGACCTTGGTTGTGGTGTCTTTTACCCTATCGCTGTTCACCATGGGTCCGTACTATGCTGGCCAGAAACTGACGCCTTTGGACATGTCACCTAGTTTTTCGGGCACTATTATGGCCATTACTAATGGGCTCGGCTCATTTGCCGGCCTGTTTTCACCATACATTGTTGGTGTTATGACACCTAACGTAAGTGGCATTCGCTTAAAGCTGACTTATCAGATTAGTTTTTTAAATAAAATTCTCTATTTCTCTCCAATTGCAGGCTACAATGAATGAATGGCGTTGGGTATTCTGGTTGGGACTTGTTATTTTAGTAGTTTCTGCCATCATATTTTGGATCTGGGGCTCGGCTGAAGTGCAGCCATACGATCCAAGAGCCGAACAAAAAAAGGAGGGATAGGCTGCGTCGCCTATATTAATATCGCATATTTTTTCGGAATTTACTTTAAGCTCGACGTTACTAATAAGTACATTTTTTTTTTTTTATTTGTAAGCATTTGTCATAGCCTTGGACTGTTCATATGAAAACGAAATAAAAACGAGCATAAGCCTATAAAGCAAATGTCCAACTGTCTCTTAGTTCGATCGTATGTTCGCATCGATAACGGAAACTCGAAACTATCCTCAAAATCTTACGGGCTTGAAGACGCCCCTTATCCTCAATCCAAGCAGAGACAAGATTTGGGAATATAATTATAAATACGATTATTGAAAAGTTCACTTCAGGCCCGAGCGTATCCTTACTGATCACTTTCGGTTGGAAAAAATAAATTTGTCTAACTTGTCTAAATGTATACCATTTTAAATAAAACAGGTTTAATGTTAAATAATCACAAGCTTTTTGTCAGGAAAACACTGCACAAACAAAGCAAACAACTCAAAAACAAAAAAAAAAAATGTGCTTTCGATTACATCCACCAAATGGAAACAGAGGATGAGGACAAGAGACCTGTCTGGGCTCGCAATTTTAGTCATGGTGGGTTAAAAATGGACATCGATAATTTAGCACATTCCCACCAAAATCACATTGCCAGGCTGCCTACTGCCGCAACGCGCTGTCATCACATTAATGGGGTTTTTAGCGTTAATCTGTGCCTATATAAATCGTGTATCAATCTCGTTTGTTATCACCAAGCTGGTTGTACCCATGAATCGAACGGACCAAAATAGCGGGGTGTGTCCGCCGGAGGTGTCCGACGACGGCTTAGGAATCAATGTGAGTTTACAAAGGTTCCGTTTTATATTTACTACTAATTAAGGCATCCATCTGAATCCTTTTCCCCGAAAACAGAGTGGAAGCACCTATAAATGGTCTGAGCAGCTACAGGGCTTAGTACTGGGCAGCTTTTACATTGGTTACTTTTTCAGCCATCTACCCGGAGGCATTTTGTCAGACAAATTCGGCGCAAAGTGGATCTTGGGCATCAGCTTATTACTTTCCGGCATGTGCACTGCTTTTACTCCGGTTGCTATTTTTTATGGGGCCGAATGGGGCTTGATAGCCATCCGTATTTTAATGGGCGCGGCACAAGGACCCATTTTCCCTGCTCTTACTACGCTCCTTTCTCATTGGGTACCCGCCAAGGAGCGCGTCTCCTTGGGCACCTTCTGCTACAGCGGGATTACCGCCGGTATCGTCATAAGCAATATATGCTCCGGACAAATGCTCCACTACTTCGACTGGACGATTACGCTTATTACTTTTGGGTTTACAACAGGAGTTTGGTTTATATTTTTTGTAAGCTTTATTTTATTACTAAGCCAATACGTCAGCAATCACCCGACTTGTAAATAATTTTCAGTACGCTGCTAATTGTTGCCTTAATCTGTAACCATTGCAGATCTTACTAGGCACTAGCACACCCTATGAACATCCATGCATCAGCCCTATGGAAATTTCTTTTTTGGCCAAGCAAATACCAAAAAAGTCAGATAACATCCTGATACCCTGGAGACAAATACTGCTTAGCAAGGCTTTATTCGCAGCGATCATCGGCCAGATAGGGCATGACTGTAGCTACTACGCTATGATTTCCTATCTACCCAAATATATGGCCAATGTTCTTCAGTTTTCCATACGCACAAACGGCATCGTGTCCACTTTCCCCTTTGTCGCGATGTGGGGCAGCTCGCTAATTTCTGGATTAATGGCCGATTGGCTAATTCGTACAGGGAAAATGTCCATAAATTCAGAACGAAAATTATTTACATTTATTGGTGAGTACAGTTTAAAATATGACGGCCCGTCTGGTTATACCCTGTATACGGTTAATGTATAGGGCGTAAACAGGGTGAGGAAATTGGTTTAGAACCTTTTAATTTTTTTTGTTTAACTTAGGCGCCCTTTTTCCGGGATCGTTTATGGTAGCAGCCTCGTATGCCGAATGCAATAAGGGCCTAGTTGTGGTATTTATTACCCTAGCGCTGTTTACCATGGGTCCGTACTATGCTGGCCAAAAACTAACGCCTATGGACATGTCACCCAGTTATTCGGGCACTCTTATGGCCATCATTAATGGCATCGGGGCTGTAGCCGGCTTGATTTCACCTCCTATTATCGGTGCCATGACTCCTAACGTAAGTGGATTAAGTTGATGCTTTTTTATATGATGCGTTGTGTATATATATAATCCTCTTTTACTCTTCCATTGCAGGCAACATTGTATGAATGGCGTTGGGTATTCTGGTTGGGTCTGGTCATATTAGTATTATCTGCTGTCTTTTTCTGTCTCTGGGGCACGACTGAAATGCAGCCGTACGATCCAAATTTTTCTGCACAAAATGCTGCAGTGAACACAATGAGCATGTAATGTGCGCGTATTAAAAATACCTGTATCGTCTTCTTATAATTAAAATACGTTGAAATTGATATCGATTTCCCATCCTCTTTTCTTTTTTGATGATTTACGTAAAGTCAAGTGTGTCACGAGCCGCACGGCAATTCGATATAAGGTAGGTGTGCGTGAGTGAGTGCGAAAGGTGAACTAAATTTGCATACCTTGAACGACGTCTCGTAACGCCATTTCTACCGGTAACCTGCCTTCGTTTAATGGATAAGTTCGGGGTCAGCCCAGATGGCTTCAACTGTAAATTGATCTCCATGTTGGCAGTTAAAGGGATCACATATATGTCCCAGTTCCCTGTCTTGATGAAACAACAAGTCCACATATATTGATTTTTATTCCTTGATCAAGATTTAGATATTCTGGTATTTAAGATGTTTAAAAAGGCGAGTATTATATAATTTTTATAAGCCTTTCAAAATGAGTATATACGTTTGAGTATACATGTTATTGATAACAACGAAAACAATATTCCTTTCAATTTCATTCCCCGAAGACAACAAATTTTAGATTATTTTTAGACTCGTCAAAGATTCATGGAGAAACATAGAACGTAATCAACAGCTTTATTATAAAACAAATAAGAGGTTCTAGTCGGGAGCTCCCGACTAGGGGATACCTTTAACCCTCTTCTTCCAACATCAAATATATATATATATATATATATATATATATATATATTCATTTTTAGGAGCTATATGTCAAGTTTGGTGACTCTAGCTCTTATTATATACAAAAATTGCCCAAAAAACAGGATCGATATCCCGATTTTTATCGATTGCTTGGAAACGGAGTAAGTTATCGATTATCGAAACAAACTCGATCTGCGCAGGCACTAGGAGGACGTACAGCTAAAATTTCTCTAGCTCTTATAGGTTCTGATATCCTTGCCATCATACATACGGACGGACGAACGGACAGACGGACATGGCTAGATCGACTCGGCTATTGATGCTGATCAAGAATATATATACTTTATGGGGTCGGAGAAGCTTTCTTCTGCCTGTTACATACATTTGGATTTTGCACAAATACAATTTACCGTTATACCCATTTTTAATGGGTTCATGGTATAAATACCCGATGCATCAACACAAAATTAAATTTAATTTAATCAATTAATCTAATTTTAACAGTGAAAGTAGTAGGAATAATAATGGTCACGAACATATGTATATATGCCTAATAAGTTTAAAGTCGCACCCTACAATCTATCAATATAAGCGGGGAAACGACGCATATATTTAAATACACATTTGGCCCGGGTATCTCTAATCAAATTTGGCTAACTTGTCTACAAGTATCACTTTTTAAATAAAACAGAAAATAAACATGAAGTAAACCAGCTTCCAATTTCTAATACTAAATGGAAAAAGAAGATGCGGATCATAGACCCGGCTGGGGACGCACCTGTAGTTATGGTACGCTAAGATTGATTATTTAAAAAAAAAAAGTACCACCCAACTATGGTAACCACGCCCACATTGACAGGCTGCCTACTGCCACTGCGTATCCTCATCACCATAATGGGTTTCTTTGCGCTAATCTGTGTCTATACGAATCGAGTCTCGCTTTCACATGTTATCACCAAGCTGGTAATACCCATAAATCGAACGGATGATAAATCAGGGGAGGATGTGTGCCCCAAGGAGGAGGAGCCGAAGAACGACAAAGGATACAATGTGTGTGTGTATACAGGGCCTGATTTCTCATGTTCGTTGTAACTATTTACAATGTGGATAAAATAGCATTAGCAACATCAAACTATAAATAATACAACAAAACGTTGCATCACGTCCACTGCACACAGCTTACATGATTTTGAGAATACAGACCACCTAATGATCGCCCAATTCATTTAATTTATAAATATTTATCACAAACAGAACGAAGGCACTTACGAATGGTCCGAGGAGCTTCAGGGCGTAGTTCTGGGCAGCTTCTACGTCGGCTATCTAGCCGCCCATCTGCCCGGAGGCATATTGGCGGACAAGTTCGGCGCAAAATGGATCTTGGCCATCTGCGTATTGATATCCGGCTTGAGCACTGCTTTATCCCCGCTGGCTCTTGAATATGGCGCCGAATGGGGATTGATGGCAATCCGTATTATAATGGGGGCCGCACAGGGACCCGTTTTCCCGGCTCTGACCACACTCCTCTCCTATTGGGTACCCGCCAAGGAGCGCGGCTCATTGGGCACATTCTGCTATAGCGGGGTGACTGCAGGTACCGTCATTAGCAACTTATGTTCTGGATTTTTGCTTCACTTCTATCATTGGTCGGTAACACTCTATGTTTTTGGCATCGTAACTGTGGCCTGGTTTATATTATTTGTAAGTGTTTTATTTATTTTATACCTGAATGACCAGTTATGTTCTAGTACTTCATCTTTTTACCCTGACAGATATTCCTGTGCAGCAGCGCACCCAAAACACATCCATGCATCAAACCTAAAGAGATGGCTTACCTAAACGAAAAAATACCAGAAAAGACGGGTAAGCTGCCTATACCCTGGAAACAAATGCTGCTTAGCAAGGCATTGATCGCTGTGGTCATCAGTCAGATGGGTCATGACTGGGGATACTTTGTGATGATATCCTGCTTGCCCAAGTACATGGCCGATGTACTTCAGTTTTCTATACGCTCCAACGGCATTGTGACCTCCTTCCCCTTCCTTGCTATGTGGTGCAGCACTCTCTTTTGTGGATTTCTGGCAGATTGGCTAATTCGTACAGAAAAAATGTCCAGAAATTTAGAACGCAAATTGTTTACGTTTATTGGTAAGCAAAATGTAGAGGGTATCAGACATTCAAGATAATTTTCGACTTTTTACATTCAGCCGGCTTTTTTCCTGGAATGTTTATGGTTATAGCCTCATATGCTGGATGCAATAAGACCTTGGTTGTGGTTTTTTTTACCCTATCGTTGTTTACTATGGGTCCGTACTATGCTGGCCAAAAACTAACGCCTATGGACATGTCACCCAGTTATTCGGGAACTCTTATGGCCCTCACTAATGGACTCGGTTCTATAGCCGGCTTGTTGTCACCTCCCATTGTTGGTGTTATGACACCTAATGTAAGTGGGACGTTTTTACTAACTAACGATATTAAACTGTCTTTACAGGCAACTTTGAATGAATGGCGTGGCGTATTCTGGTTAGGATTTGCTATATTGGTATGTTCTGCCACCGTATTTTGGATCTGGGGTACGGCAGAAATACAGTCATACGATCCAAATTCCCCCGCGCATAAGGACTCAGAAAAGTGAATATTCTTGGCGAAAAACACTTGGTACCTCAATCGAATCTTTATAATATTGTTATGGATGTGAGGAATATCAATAATACGCAGATGTATACTTAAGTCCTGTGTGCATCAGTAAAATAAGAAATCATTGTGAATACACACGAAATTTCTGCCGCTTGATGTCGCCAATACCAAGTAAATACCAAGTCTTGCCAGCGCCAGATTGGCCTTGAAGCCCACTCAAATTGACAGATAGAGAAATGGGGTTGACATTCCATTAGTATCGGTAAAAATGACAGACGTTCCAATTAGATATACCATACCCATTTATAATTAGGTAAAAATTTATTCGTAATAATAATATATATGAATGTGACCCGAGAGTAGCGCTAATGAAAAGAAGGCCGGTGCTTCAAATTTAACCTCAAAAATTTGCAATGTTTGTTTGAATTGTGGTTAATTATGAAAAATGTACAAAAAATAAAAGGAAAACAAAAATGGATAGATGGTTTTTAACAAAATTTATTAAAATTTAAAATGTTTGTTTACCAACAATGCATTGATATCTATTGATTGGCAGGTCCAGAACAGTTTTGTAAGAGGCGTAGTAAGCTTGGTGTCAGCAAACTTATTCTAACTTTATTCACAGACGCGCAGCAGGATCAAAGACACGGCTGGGGTTGTACCTGTATTCATGGTAGTCTAAAATTCAATTCAAAGGGCCGTTTTCCCAGCCCTGGATGCAATAAGACCATATTTACCCTTTCGTTGCCTACCATGGGACCGTATTTTGCTGGCCAAAAACTAACGCCTATGCACATGTAAAACCAGTTTTCCAGAATTCCATTATCAGCGTTATGACACCTAACGTAGGTGGGACAGGGGTCAAGATGAATTTTTCGATTTTTTAATTCCCTGAACCCATTAAAAATGGGTATAAGGGTATATTGTATTTGTGCAAAATCCAAATGTATGTAACAGGCAGAAGGAAGCATCTCCAACCCCATAAAGTATATATATTCTTGATCAGCACCAATAGCCGAGTCGATCTAGCCATGTCCGCCTGTCTATCTGTCTGTCCGTCCGTCCGTCTGTTCTTCTGCCCATCTGTCCGTATGTATGAACGCAAGGATCTATGAACCTATAAGAACTAGAGACTTGAAATTTTAGAAAAAGGTGATCCTAGTGCCTGCGCAGATCGAGTTTGTTTCCGATAATCGATAACTCCGTTTCCAAGCAATCGATAAAAATCGATATCGATATCCTGTTTTTTGGGCAATTTTGGTAAATAATAAGAGCTAGAGTCACCAAACTTAACATATAGCTTCTAAAATAGAATATATATATTCATTTGATGTTGGGAGAAGAGGATTCAGGGTATCCCCTATTCGGGAGCTCTCGAGTAGAACCTCTTACTTGTTTTTCATTTATTTGGTGTTGGAATAAGAGGGTTCAGGGTATTCCCTAGTCGGGAGCTCCCGACTAGAACCACTTACTTGTTTTATTTAAAGAAACCACTTCAAAATATATATATTAGAAAATATTATCAAATTTTTCAACTAATGGTATATTTTGGGGCTGGGGTTGTGGCTCTAGTTGGGATTTACTTTGTTGGTATTATCTGCCCTCCGCTTTTGGATCTGGGACACAGCCGACGGACAGTCATATGATTCAAATTATATACATATATATATATAAATGCTCTATATATGCAAATATTATAGGCGGCTGGTCAAAGACAGCTTAAACCAAATTTAAGTTATTGTAAGTATACACAAATTATCTGCCGCTTGACTTAGAAAATGCCAATCGAGCCCTGTCAGCGCCAGGTTGGCATTGAAGTCCACTCAACCTGACAGTGAAATAAAGTGACATGCCGTTAGCATCATTAAAAATGCAGACTTGCCAATTAGTTGTTTTTCTAAAGGTATGTATAAAACAAGAAAATAAAAGCGTTTATTCGATTCGTGTCGTTTTAAATTTGTGCAAGTGTTAAAATGTCACAGTTCAGGATTTTAATACAAAAATGAACAAATTCAATTGTGATCAAAATTATTAAAATTTATGTATATTGTTTTAGAATAGCCAAAGAAATAATAGACCTTGATAGAATACTCATCCTTGACCAATTGTTCCTATATGTAATATATATTTTATAACTCCTCTGGCTAAAATCATACAACAGCATTCAATATATTATATATTATATATATATATATATATATATATATATACCCTGAACCCAGGGTATTATGTATTTGTGCAAATGTAAGTAACAGGCAGAAGGAAGCATCTCCGCCCCCTAAAGTATATATATGCTTGATCAGCATCAATAGCCGAGTCGATCTAGCAATGTCAGTCTGCCGTATGTATGAACGCAAGGATATCAGAACCTATAAGAGCTAGGGAAATTTTAAAATCGATATCGACATCCTGTTTTTTGAGCAAATTGAGTAAATATTAAGAGCTAGAGTCACCAAAGTTGATACAATATTATATACATATAAAGTATCTTTCATTTTATACCTATCGCCACCTCCCCGCTACCACCACAAAGCTATAAATCAAGGTTATAACGCAACTTATATTGCCCACCAATTGAAGTGACAATTTTAATGCAATTGACTTTTTGAGAATACACAAATATTCCATGGTACAATAAGCTTCTGTAGAAAATTTCATTAAGATCGGTTGAGGAAAATCCAAAAGTTAGTGCGCAATTGGATGGGGCAGCGCAAATTTCAAGAATTTCTGTATACATATACACACATACATTTAAGCGCGTCGGCTTCAAATTCTATCAAAAGCATTGCAATTGCGATTGTTTTCTGTTCTGCTATTTTAATTCGCCTTTTTCTCAATAATACAAAATCATTGGTGTGGCTGTTGAGTAGAGGCATAGCATGTGGTGCGGTCTGTCGCGAGTTCGAGCCCTACCGGGTAACCCTGCCAAGGGAACTTTTTTTATACCCTTGCAGAGGGTATTATAATTTGGTCGTGAAATGTGTAACCCGACCCCATAAAGTATATATAATCTTGATCAACATCAACAGCCTAGTCGGTATAGCCATGTCCGTCTGTCCGTCTGTTCGTCTGACCGGACGGACAGTCTGTCTGCTTCTATGCGAACTGCTCTCTCAGTTTTAAAGCTATCTTAATGAAACTTTGCAGAAGTCCCTCTTTCTGTTGCACGCAGCACATATGTCAAAACCAGCTGGATCGGACCACTATATCATATAGCTGTCATAGGAACGATCGGTCGAAAATTAAGTTTTTGTATGAAAAAACATTTTGTTTATCAAGATATCTAGACCAAACTCGGCATTTATTAGTTTTACTATGCTCCTCATATATATGCAAAATCCAATTTAGATCGGTACACTATATCATATAGCTGTCATAGGAACGATCGGTCGAAAATTAAGTTCTTGTATGAAAAAATATTATGTTTTTCAAGATATCTTGACCAAACTCGACTTTTATTAGTTTTACTATGCTCCTCATATATATGCAAAATCCAATTAAGATCGTTACACTATATCATATAGCTGCATAGGAACGATCGGTCAAAAATTAAGTTGTTGTATGAAGAGCGTTTTTGTCAATCAAGATATTTTGATTAAACACGGCATTAAAAGATTTCACTATGCTCCCTTCATTTTTGAAAAATTATATTTACATCGGACTACTATAACGTATATCTGCAATAGGAACGATCCGTCGAAGACTAGGTTTTTGATTAAAAACCTTTTTTGTTTATCAAAATATCTTGCCCAAACTCGGCTTTAATTATTTTCCCTGTGATTCTTAGATACGGGCAAAGCACTATAAACTATTGGGTCTGCATGGGTATTAGATCTTCGGCGTGCCGAAGATAGCCTTTCTTTCTCGTTTTAATTTATCTTTATTAGAACCTCTTACTTGTTTTTTTTTTGAATAGCATAAAAACATATTTTTAAAACACACATTAAATTTAGGACATATAGCTACCACCGAAACTATATGATACAGTAGCCCGAGACCGATTTTCGCAGATGTTAAAAGCAATATAAAAAACATTTATTTAGTGGATAGGAGCAGAGTGAATCTGGCATTTGGAGAGTGTCATTTGGATATTTAGATACCTAAAATTCTTAAAAAAACTCCGATTTGCGATTTTTCGATGAGTTGCATTGTCCGGGGAGCTATCTTAAACATGTCCACATAATTTGAGCTATGTGCCTATGTTGAAATAAACTCGGAAATTCTAAAAATAATTTTTATATCTGCTTGGGTTTTATTGTGTTTTTGATTTGTTTTTGTGTGTCCTGTGAGTGCTATAAAACAATTACCCCAACATGTTTAAAATTATGTGTGCTATTGACAAAGGGCACAAGCTGAAAAAACAAACACACACACACATACACGCACACATGCACAAGCACAAGCTGCTAGTAAACACAACAACAGCACACACATACACACAATTGGTGGGACTGTTGACTGTCTATGTTTTTCAGTTGGTTAACTTTTGTTTGCTTTACCTTAGACATTTTTTTTTGCTGTATTTGTGTTAACGTTTTGACAATTTGAGTGGCATTAAATATTGATATTTGGCAAATATGTTAGCTGTGCAGCTTCATAAATATTATGCATATAACCTATAACCCCCTCTGACAGCACAAGAATGAAACAATATATAAAATTGATATACATATGTTTTATCAACATTTCAAAATAACTCTATTTCCAACTGTTGACTACAAAAATATATGAAAAACAAGTATAGAAGAATAAAAAGGTTTTAGAGGTTTCTTAACCACTACTGTGGAAAAAAAGTTCTAGCGGAACAATGGAGCATACGTGATATTAATCTAATGTATGTTTTTCTACATATAATAGGATTATATATAATTGTGAAAAGCTACTTGCGAATGTTCCAATAAAAATATTTTTAAATTGTTATGTATATACTACATTTTTATTTTATATAATTATATTTTTTATATATATAGTAAGTATATATACGACCGACAGGAAACTAATATGGGGTCAGAGACATATTTTTGACGCAAATTTTTTGCCATACAAAAAAAAAAACAAATATTTGTGTTCATCCTTAAAAGATCTTCACTTATTGTTATTGGAACAATCTGTAAAAAATTAGTTGATTATTCTCTCACCTTAGGTGTGTATTCCGTTTGAATTGACCGCCGTTTGCAGCTGTTTTTTACTTGATCCAATTGCGATTTTTATTTTCCTTTTAAAAGCATTGTAATATTTATCATTGTGCCACTTTATGGACACTACACTACACTACACTCTCACTGAACTTTAAATTTTTTCCTTTAATTTAGCTTTTAGCTATTTTAGAATACTTTTTAAAAGGGTGATTATCTGTCATCTAAGCACATAAAAATATTTATACACAATATTTAAAAAGACACCGAAGTAAATTTTGAACTGTGAATTAAGTCGAGCTGAACAATTTATATTATATTTACAGGGCAGACATTTTTGTGGCTGAAAAAAAACGAAAAGATGTTAAGAATTAATATTGATATAAGATAAGACTTAGGTTAGACATTTAACTAAATTGAAACAGCGAAATTATGTGACCTTATCCAAACACAAGTAACAATTCCGTATAATTTATTGGTAAACGCATGCGTAAGCGCCGATAACACAATAACAATACCAACAACAATAATTTAATAAATTTGTAAGCGTGCCCGCGCGAATATTGAATAACAAATGAAGGGTTCACATAAAGCTTATATAGTATACATATATATTATAGATATATGGATGTGTGGTTCAGTGCATTGATTTCCGTACACTTCATTTTTATACCCTGAACCCATTAAAAAGGGTATAAGGGTATATTGTATAAGGTATATTGTATGTAACAGGCAGAAGGAAGCATCTCCGACCCCATAAAGTGTATATATTCTTTATCAGCATCAATAGCCGAGTCGATCTAGCCATGTCCGTCTGTCTGGCCTTCCGTCCGTATGTATGAACACAAGGATCTCAGAACCTATAAGAGCAAGAGACTTTGAATTTTAGATGTAGGTGCTCCTAGGGCCTGCGCAGATCGAGTTTGTTTCCGATAATCGATAACTCCGTTTCCAAGCAATCGATAAAAATCGATATCGATATCCTGTTTTTTGGGCAATTTTGGTAAATAATAAGAGCTAGGGTCACCAAACTTGACATATAGCTTCTAAAATAGAATATATATATATATATATATATATATATGATGTTGGAAGAAGAGGGTTCAAGGTATCCCCTAGTCGGGAGCTCCCGACTAGAACCTCTTACTTGTTTTTGTTTATAGTGTATAACCCTAAAGAAAATAAAAGTTATAATAATATTATTAATCTATAGGCTTTGTAAATATTTCTTTACGCAGGAATTTGGGCAACGAAGGAATGAGCCTCTGGGTTTGAGACTTAGCTTGGTGAACAGATTGATATCGGATTTAAGTCTTTTATAGTGAAAAATCCTGCCTTAGTTTTGCTAAGCGCTATACAAAAAAATATATTTAAAACTTGTATAGTTTAAAAATATATATTTTTTATTATTGGCTGTAATGTCACTTTATTACAGTCAAAGTGCTGCAATGTCAACATTAGTTTTTCAGTATTCTAAAGCCCTCAATTATGAATATAATTTAATTGTTTTCAACAGTAAACTGTTTTCAAATATAGCTGATTTTAATAGTCATCACATTATAAAAAATTTATCTCAATATAAACTGCGAAATAAAGTAGAACTTCAGCAAAACATATTCAGAGTACCTTCTCGTTGAGCGCTCCGAAATAAAAAGGTGTTTCTTATTTTATTTCCATGTCAGTTACACTCACGGTCATGCACCGACCACCGACTGGAAATTTGACTGCTGGACATTTGTACAGCACATTTATAGCTTGTTTAATAAATTTATTGTGCACCGCTTTTAGGTTTCCATGACATATGGTAAAATCTGGCATTGAATTTACACAAATTGACCCATGTGCACGCCATTTAAATATGCAAATAAATATTTCACCTAGATTAGAGATGTACTTAAAACTCAAGATAATAGGAAAAAGAGAAAAACTCTGCACAGGACCTTAAAAAGAAAATTGGAATAAATGCATATTTACGGCGACCATAAAACTCGATAATATAAAAATAAATTCGCGTTGATATCAGTGGAAGAGCGTTTTTTGTATTAACGAGCGCAATTCACAGGCACATGCACACACACACACATACACACAAATACATTTGTATATGCGGGCTATGTGAACATTGCATTTATGGGCCATATAAAAAAGGGGCACAATTTTTCGTATTTGCCAATGGGAACACCCACCAAAAATTTTGCTGGAGCAGTGCATAATTGAACTCGTGGCCTTACAAAAAAGTATTTATAGTTTAAGACATTTTGTTTCCTTCAGAGTATAACTTACAGTATTAAATCGAAATATATTTCTTTGAGGAATACTAAGAGAATTTCGAGTTTTATCAGAAATTTACAATATTAAATTTGAGCTATTCGAAATTCGATAGCTACAGGGTATAAAAATACTCGTGGACTTGCCACTAATAAATTAATATATTCACGCATTAAACTTAAAAAATATGCGCCTTTTGGATTAATTAATTTTCTTGGCAAACGGTACATTTACAGGCCAACAATATTTATGGCCAAGTGTCATAATTTTTACAAAACGCCGACCGAAAAAATTATTCTACCCACACAAAAAAAAACATCAACAACAACAAGTGAAAATTTGGGTCAGCAACGTGAATTGAAAAGCACCCATGAAAACGCCAACTACAACACGTACATATTTTACAGAAGTTAGGGTGTGTGTGTGTGTGTGTGTGTGTGTGTGTGTGTGTGTGTGTGTGAGTGAGTGTGTGAGTGTAGGTGTGTGTGGTTGCATATGTGTGTGTGTGTGTGCTTTGTACTCTGCCACACGGTAAAACCAATTATCATTAAACTGTGCTACGTATCGTATGAGTAATCAGCGGGCAAGCAAGCGAAAGACAATAACGGCCCATGCAGCGTATGCGCAATCTGTGACTGTGTGTAAATGTGTGTTTTTTTTTTTTTTTTGCTAACGGCATGGAGTTGAAAATCTTCGTAAAACACTGATAGCCCGGGCCAACCGTATGCACGATTCGCTGACTCCGTCAACACCTACGAACTAAACTCACCCCCTCCCCCCCCCCCTCACTCAAACAAAACATTCCCCGCGAGATCACCGCAAAGTATTACTTCTCAGGGATTGGTTGCCTATTTTAGGCAGTCCATTCTTCGTCGCTTCTTTTCGCATCTTCTCAGATCCCTCTGGATGCCTCTAATGAGCTGGCTTGGATTTCTTCAGTTGTCCTCTCCTTCCAACATGAAAGTCACCAGTGCCTCAGGTGGGGGCACAGTATTGGTTTAGCACGTGTTCCGGATCTTCGTCCAGATTTGGGCAGTTCGGGCATTATGATGTGTCCTTGTGCCAGTAAAAAAGTACGTGAGGTGGAAGTTGACTTCTTCTTTCCGTCTCCCAGTCCATTGCTCCAGATTGGGGATTAGGTTGTGTGTCCATAAGTTGCCAATGATGGCCCTCTCTTCGATCTTCGGATGACGTCCATTGAGATGGCGTCGCCCAGCGTTCGAGCTATGTATATTTTTTCCACTTCCTCCGAACATTATGTTTCACAGAATTGGTCGCAAGGCTGACCCCCGTGGGAAGCTCGGTATAATTCGTAGCAACGTCTTCCATGTCATAACCATATCGAACAAGTAACTGGATATTGTACGGAAAATGTATGACTGCATCCCTATCCGAGATAAGGTTCCCTAGATGCGCGGCAAAACTTGCTGAGGTAAAGGCATTGCGGATGTCCAAAGTAACCTACGCGCAATACTCATTTTCTACCCTCTCTAGAGGGTACCTCCATCGGGTACCCTCTATTGCATTAGCTGGAATATCCACCAACGCTTCCATTGCTTAGGAAATACGCCGTCCTGTAAGCATCTGGTATATCGGCGTAGAATTCTGGTTTCGTTGACGTGGCTAGCTTGAGAGCCTTGTTAGGCACACCATCTGGGCCTGGGGTATTTCTATTGTCCCTTCGTCTGTCGATGCCTGCTGCACCAGCTCCGTGCTACCGAAACAGTTGACCGCCTCTACTTGTGGGTGCCTGGGGAACAGAGCCTCGACTATGGTAGGGCAGTGAGTGTGTGTGTGGGTGGGTGTGTGTGTTGACGTTAGCAGATTGTGGCATACATCAATTTAACATTAATTTCAATAAAACGAAATACCTCACTCAATAAATTCCAAATGCAATTCGAATCCAATAAAAGCAAGCAAACACAAAAACAAATTATTTGCTCGGGAAAACGCAACACGCAGACACCCTGTAAACAGAAATGCAATAATAAAACAGCTTTTGTTTCACAAAAACGTTTTGACTTTAAAGCAGAGAGAAAAAGCTAGAAGGTATTTTGTTCGTACTATACTAAATCTAGCATTCACGGAAAAAGTCTTGAACTATATGTCCAACTTTTCGATGGAGGTTAAAAAAGCGATAGCAAAGAATTGCAAGGCCGGCATATACCCGGTTCTTAATACGAAAAAGCCTGTATTAATATGTCTAATGACATTGGTAATGCTCATTTGTATAGCACAATAAGCCCTCACATCAAGCCAGTTTTATTTTATTTATGGCAATCCAATGCAAGTATATAATTTGCTTAAAATATTATTTAATAAATTGCTGGATTCTAACCATATTTATTCTAATTGTAGGGTAGCTCTAATCATATTGATTTATGCATGCATACTTTCAAACTAAAACATATAAACTATTTAATAGCAATTTAGTTGAATTGAAAACAATAGTGTATTGATTTAAGCCAAAGACTTTTGGGTTAATAGAAATGAAAAGGAAAGAACACAGACCTTCGGGTTACCGAAGATAAATACCCTTACAGGTCATTTCTACTGTTTGAAGTGGCCCCATTTTGATAAGATTTTCCTTATATATAAGGTAAAACTTAAAATTGTTAAAATTTAAGTAAAAAATATAAAAAAACAAATTTTTTTGTTGTACGTAAACTACATTTTCGACCGATGCTTCTATGTATTCCGTTCCGATTCGGCCGCGCCGACCCATATAATTCTCTGCAACAGGAAGACGAAGTATAATATCTACAAACCTAAGATACAGGCACACCGACATATTTACATGGACTCGATTATAGTAATTGATCAAGAATACATATACTATCTTAACAGGTATTACCCGGCCTTGTCCGTGCAACCTAAAGATCTTTGAAAATGATTTTGAAGCCTATCGGATGGCAAGCAAAAAACATTCATACGACCGTTTTTCGCTAATTTACCAGTTGCGGGAGAAAGTTCCCAAATCGCTGATGATTTTTCATTTAGACCCTTGGAACTGATATCATTAACCAAAACTCACACTAATAAATTAGCTGCAATTAAAAGAATTTAAAAACCGAAAAAAAAAAAAAAAAATTGGAGTTGAATTTGAGCGCGAAACATCACCCACCAAATGTTTGACCTCCATTTCCACGAAGAAGGAATGCAATTTTAGAAAAGTGTGAAACAACCCTCAAATTAATTCAAACAAGAATTTTTGAAAATGAATTCGAGGCCGATCGGATGGTAAACAATAAAGTTTCATACAAACATTTTCGCGATTTTTTGTGAGTGGAATTTTCCGAAATCCCATCTTAACGTACGCCGTCATCACATTAGGCAATTCAGTGAAAAGTTCAGCTTACGGTTTGGGCTGTGCGTTAATCACAAAAAAAAAAACTATTTTATATATGGAAATATATGCCACAAAACTAAAAAAAGGCAGGCAGACACCGATCAAGAATACAAATACTATATACACATATACAACACTTAAATACACTCTTCAAAGGTCATTTACAATTTTACGCCCTAAATTCAAAATTTGCCACCTCTATAAAGAAGGCAACAAAAATTTACCTGCTGCTTGTGTTTTGCTTGTGGTATACGAATATTTTATGTAAATTGTTTGTTAAATCTTGTTATTGTATTTTGTTAAGCATTCGGGCTTGTGTTAGTTAGATCAACAGGACAATGATGATAAAATAGCAACAGCACATAACAATTTTAAAGCTCGATAATTTGGGGCTTTTGCCACTTTTGCGTGGCAATTGCAATTGAAACTCGAACTGGCTGGCGTTGTCCTCTGGCGTATTATCCTTGTTGTTGTTGTTATCTTCGTTATTGTTATTGTTGTTGTTGCTGTTGGTGCTGCCCCCGAACTGAATGTTAGCACAATTTTTAATGCACATTTTCCTTGGCTGACCTTTTGGTGCCACGGCTTTTAGTGTGTCAGCAGAAAAATTATTTGATTGCACTTTTCACAGTTTTACAATTGCTGTTAGCTCGTTTTTTTTTCTTTTTTATTTTATGTAGTTTTTAGTTTGTTATCAAAGTCTCTGTTTAATGGCTGCTGAAGTTTAAGTTTCAGGTTTAGTTATAGTTTTACTTTGGGCTTAGCCTTGCACAGCGCATAATTTGCACAGAATGCCCTAAAACATAGAAAATCCTGTGATTATGAATGTAAACTTCAAATTTATCAACTTTGACCCAAAAAAACCAAACAAATACACAAAAGAAAAACCAAAAAACTAAATAAAAGCATAAGCATAATAACAACAGGAACAACAAAAGAAAAACTTATTGATAAGTAACAATAGGAACATTGACAATCATTTACAGTCGCACCCGAAAAAAACTTAGTTGACCTTAGAAAAACTAGAGATGAGCATGTCAAAGCCTGAAAGGAATGCCAACCTCAAAGATGAACAGCCCAAAGTTTTACAATAAGCAGAAAAAACAAAATCCTGAGGCGATTTCTATAGTAAATACCCAGAATGAACTGAATCTACTATTGTTACGACTAAATAATCCAAGGCTTAGGGTTAAAGAGCCCACCAAACATTTTCGATCAAAATGTGACAGCATAGTTAAAGAATTTCGTATTGAAAAATATACGGTCATAATCAACAATTTTTCCAAGTGAGCTAGAGTAAAACAGACGAACTTTTGAATGCTGAAAAATAAGAGGTCACCCCCAGAAATTTACGATTTAAAACATTAATTGGCATTAGCATTTGTTTGTCACGTGCTCATCTCGAAAAACTGTTTATGTTTATGAAATAGCAATATAAGTTGTAATTAGAGAAGCAGCACCCACACACACGCACTTTTTAACTTAACCGAATGAGCAGCGAATAGAAGGGCGATATGATTACACATACGCCACATGTGCCGGTCAACAATTGTGAGGAAACTGCACAACTTTCACTTTTAACAACACTTGACGCGCATTTTTTGGCGCTGTTTCACCTGCTGCTGCTGCTGCCGCCTTTTGAACGCGTCTTGCTTGCTGGCGTATTGTATACTAACTCCAGATGCCCGAGCAGCTGCGTCTCAGCTCCTGTGGGAAGAGTTTGGCCGTCCTGTGCGCGCTCTCTGCATGAAATGCGCGCGCAATTCGTTTCAAGAGAGCAAAACATTTGGGAGAGTTGGCTTTGTACTCGACTTGTTTATAAGAACAAAACACGCAGCAGTAAAATGTATATTCATAGTCGTTGTTATTGTTGTTATTGTTGCACTTAAATTGAACTTTTTAAAAAATTGGCACGCGGCGCCCTTCTATACTTTTAAACTGATTTCAAGGAATTTACTTAGATTTCGACGCTGTGTTTTTTAATTTATCTTGTTTTAGTTCTTCTCTACTGTCTTTTTTTTACTGCTGAGACAGTTAGGCGTTGGAAAGGCCACACATATGGCTTAGCCTTGTGGGCTTGGCACGACTCATTCAAATAGTCAACCACCCAACCGCCCACGCGATGACGACTTTGAAAGAAATACGCATTGGCCTTTGGCTTTGGCTACGGCTTTGGCATTGACCAGGCCCATTAAAGTGTCTCCTTATAGCCATGTTTTAGCATTTATATTCACAAAAAAAGACTGCTTATCAAACGCAAACAAACTCGAGCACTACGTCAGTCTAATATCCAACAAGCCACTGACTTGGCAAACTGACCTTCGACCAGTTATTTGGCCATACAATTGAATTCTTATTGAAGAACAACTTTGATATAGTCGAATAAGCGTTAATATCGTGTGTCCCTAATGACTAATGAAAAGTTTGGCAAGAAACTACACTAGCTAAGAATCTTTTTTAAAAATATGTTTAAAAATATTCCTGTTTTATTAACCAAAAGCTACTAAAGATATTATTACGATGTTGCCGATGATTATAATTAAGTAGCAAAAATGACTCAGTTCTTGGGATTAAAGACTGTATCTAATTTATGGGATTGGATTGCCACGATGCGTTTCACTTTTTATTACAGAGCACTTATACTTTAGAATTTTAATAACTAAAATAAAAATGCAATTGTGACATACTTAAATAATAAAAAAAAAAATTAAGGAGGTTAAAGATGGGCAACTTTAAAATCTACTTGAGAATTTTGTAGATTTTACGTGGGAGGATTTGGAGGGAAGATGACTTGCAATAGTCGAAGTCGAACACCTAATTCTCTTATCACACTCTGTCCATATATTCCGCCTGAACCCATCTACTCCATCTATATGCAATATATATGTGAGACTGTTTTGTATGTATTCAATAAAATTATCATCTTGCTTTCGTACGTGCCGCCTGGCCAAGTTCTAAGAAGCCAGGAGTGTGTCGTTGAGCTTGGCTGGCTACAGCTCGTGCAGCTGCCCGCTCACCCCCCCCCCCCCCCCAACCCCCACCCTTTCCACACCCTACTGCTTATCTCATAGGAAACACTGGTTGCTTTGCGAGTGAGTTTTCGAACCAAAAGCAGAAGAAAATAAAAAGGACCAAGTGGAAAAGCAATGTTGCCAACTGGAATTGGAGCAAGAAAATGCAAGTGAAATGTTGAAATGCTTTTTTTTTTATTGGAGCAAAAAAACAATGTGCTTAAAAATTATACATTTGTTTATGGCATGCCAAAAACTGGAATATTTCTGTATATTTTTTTTGCTTGCTTGGCCAAAAGCCTCAACAAGTTTCTGGTTGGCAAACAGAAAGGAAAAAAAGCTAAGGCATCATTTAAAGCTCGCGTCGCCCAAGTCGCCCAAGTCGAAATTATTTTAAGGAAATGCACACAGTTGTGTCTGAGTGTGTGCGTGTGTGTGTATACACACTAAAATACAATACAAAATACAGGCAGTTAAAAGTCAGTTTTATATTCATTACAACCACGAGCAAGAACAGCAGGAACGAGCAGCAATTTACGACTCCAAAGCAAGCAGGTTCGCTTTTTTTATGGCTACGGCTGCTCACCTTATAGAAAAACCGCTCTCACACATACACACATATACACACATACAGACAGGACAATAGTCACCCGCACACATTCTCTCAAAATGACCCAAGAGTAGTAAAAAAATGAAAAATAAATTAAAATAGCAGCTACGTCAAAAGTTGATATATAACTATATTTATTGGTAATGTCTAGATTTTATTGGACATGCTAAAATTTGTTATGCGCTTTAAATGCGTTACGAAACGATAAAATATATATTGGATTCACAGGAGATTACTGTCAAAGTAAATTGTGATAAAAGAACATTTTGCCCCAAACATTAAAAAGACAAATAATCGAAATATCTATCTATTCAAGGCACCATGGAGGACAAATATATACATTTAAGAATATTCGCCTTTAAAGTACTTTTTCCAAAACTTATGCGAGCTAGAGTTTAAGTGTTTTAGGAAAACTCTCCGCAGTATTTATTTTATTTTAATTTTAATTAATTATATTTATCAATATTAAAATGGTCGCTATTCAAGTTATATGTGAAAAAAGATACCAAATATTTATTATTTGAAGAATATGGCTGTTCCCCAAAACTAAGTGCAAAATCAACTGGTTTCTTTTATACACAACTAAAGGCATTATGTGAACTTAACTTAACTTACCCAACTGGGTAACATTCAAAACAGGAATTTCTTTTTATAATAAATATTTGCTGCAGAAGTTCAACGATTGCAAAATTGTTGAAGGACGATTGGACACACACACACGCCCACACAAACGCACGCACACAAACGTATTAGACACACCTGAATATAAGACATACATACCTCCACACACTCACTTTCAACTTGATATTATGTATGCGTCTTAGGCTAATCTAGGTAACAACAACAGCTAGTACCAAGCCAAGTACATAAAGTCTAAGGTAGCTAAAAGCGAAAGTAAAGTTTCTATTCTACATTATTTTTTTCTCTTTCGCTCTTTTTTTTTTTATTACGCCTAACTAACTAAAATGAAACTTAACTTGGCTTTTTTTGAAGGCCTTTTTGGAATTTGGTCGTGCCTTTTGCGATTGTTTATTTATTTTCAGCTTAAAATTAAACGTACACGAAACTTTTGTTGGTTGGGTAAATTACTTTACACGCTACTTGAACACGCAGACTACGTAAATTCTATTCTCAACATGAGCTGAACATTTAATTAAATTAAAAACAAAAATGTATAAATTGTTAAGAAAACCTACGCAACATTACAATGCCAATGGAACGTAATCTTAACGCGTACGACATAAAAATAATGTTTTTTTAAGGTTTCAAAAGGATTAGGGTATAAAACAGTTCCTTGTTCGGGATCCCTAATTGTTTAAAAAACAAATATTGGTTATATTATTTGAGAAGTGTAAATATAAAAGTTAAAATTATACAACAAATATTTATTGAGGATTAAAATAACAGTTGTTTACTACGACCTTTTTTTTTTTTAAATAATGTTATGCATAAATAAAAAGTAAATAAATTTGTTTTATAGCTGTAAGCAATCAAAATAAACCTCAAACAAATGAAACATCATGAAAGCCGTATGCTTAAAGAGAAGAAACCATATCAATTATAATGCTATTATGGATTGAACTGTCGATGAGGTGGGCTAGCATAAGTCGGACACTATAATTGCTAACTAAACAAGCGTTTGCTGGTTAAATGTTAAATATAATAATTTAGGCCTATTCCTAATAGAAACATAGGTATTTCACAGTCGGGTCCGGCACAAGGCAAAATAGGCTTAAATCATGCAATTTGCTCTACGCTACAATTGGCAGCATTTTTATCAGCATATTTGCTGTGCTACGCATAACCTGGCTGATAAGAGATACATTTTTTTTACGTACTTTAGTTTCGTAGCTAGAAGAAGGATACGCACGAGTCGCGCACGGCTGGAAACATTATTAAATATATATAAATATATATATATTTTTTTTGTTAGTGTGCGAACAAATATTTTGTTTAATTTTGGAATTAATTAGATTAATTTATTTGCTTTTATCAAAAACACGACCGTTGAACAGATGTACAGCAAAGCTCATTAAGCACTACCATTTAATTAATAATTTTTAATTTTTGTTTATTTATTAATTTGATTTATTTATTGGTTATGCTATTAGTTATTGCTGCTTGGAGTTTGAAGCCAGTTTTTGTTTAGTTGTGCTGCGTGTCTGTGTGTGTTAACGAAATGAGGAAAGATTGTCTACTGAATTTGCAAAAAACTTGGCCCGAACCAAAAGCCAAACGAACTCAGTCGAGGCGCAGCCACAGTAGAGCCAGAGCTTTGCAGCTGCTGCTTCTGCTGCTGCTTCACGGACAACGTTGCGTATGTGTGTTGTGTGCCAAGTGCGTGTGTCAGTGTTGTACAGTAGTGTTGGGCAGTGCGCGCGCAAATTGCCAAACGATTGCACACAACAGGCAAATGGCAATGTCGCCCACAACAGCTGAGCAGGCGACCAGCTGCTCAAAGAGACAAAGCGAGAGAGCGACAAGAAGCGACTGAGAGCGAGAGAGCACGCGCACAATGTCCGGGACAGTTAAAGTGAAAGTATTTTTGTGTTGATTAACAGCCTACCGTGAGCAGCCCCCCTCCCCACTCCCTATACTGAACCCAACCGCCCAGCCACCCACTTACAGGCCACTAGAAAGGTCGCCAATTTCACTGATAATAATTCCAACATTCACGTTGGCAACGCTGTCATTCATGTCGAGCATGCGTATGACAGAGAAAGCAATAAGAGGTATACTCGCTTTCGTTATGCTGCCCACTCAGTGTGCACAGTTGGCCGGAAGTGCCTATTGGTAAGTGGCATTTCCTCAAGCAAACAATTGTTAGCCTAATAAAATACAATTCAAGTCAAGAAAGTAGAGCGCAAAATGTGGCAAATAAATATAATATTTACAGAGATTACTCTTAAGGATTATTTATTAAGTCTTTATAATTTAGTCAAGTGCATAGAAAACTTTTAAATTAAAGAGAAAAAAAAAATTAAAATTAAGTAAGTAGGCACTTTTCTGATAAATAAGTCCAAATACAAAGAAAAGCTCATGATCAACATTTCTTCCAGCTTGACAATTGGTTAAGTTTTTTTTTTAAATTAGTTAAACATTAACACATTTAAAAACAATTCTTAATATTGTTGACGATCTTTCTTTTGGATACTAAAGTGAAAATTGAAAGAACGTTTGCTTTTAGTAAAAAAAGCAGTTTGATTCGATTGACTTTTTATATAATTAAGCTTCTAATTAAACTCGACTCAACCAACCAAGTGATTCAAACGTGACAAAATTATGATTTGATGTTATAGAAAAAAGACAGCGCGTTATCTGAGTAGTTCCATTGCTTACATGTCGATTTGCACGCCGAATTCGAAGCCAGCTGCTGCAATCCAAAACCGAATAGAATCGACTCTAATGATGTGGCTATAAAAACCAAGAGCTAGCCACAAATGTGCAACAGTCAGCAAAACTTGGGAATATGTGGAAGCAGCAGACTCTGAGCATTATCATCAATACATTGTTGGCCCTGGGCCAAGCTCTGCCAGTGGATGTACCACGCTACAATCAGCTGGGGTAAGTGCAAAAGAAACAAATGCATATACACCATTCAAAATGGTTAAATAAGAGGGTACATTTCATTAATGCGACGGTATATCTTAGGCAGAAGCAGGCCCCCTATATGTATTTTTGATCCGTCCACCATTGGAAAATTTAACGCCATTTTTGTCAGGTTCTTTTACAACCTGAACAGACTAAAAAACATTATCCCCATTAAATGCTCCCCAGTTGCCACAAAATATGACTTCATCTTTAAGCTTTGTCACTTTCATCAGACAGAAAGCAACAAAGTTTAAAAAGAATGAAATTCAGTCAAATAGAATGGAGAAGTATAAAGGCACAAATTACAAATATATGTTCTAGCCTGACTGTAGCCTATCTCATAGTCGGGCACTGTCGACTTGAGCTCTCTCGCATGTTTGGCTAGAATTTAAAAAAATTCTACTCTCTATTAATCCAGGTACAAGCAGCCACAATTGAGCAACTCAAGTGGCTACAACAACTTGGTCCCCACCACTGATCGACTGGGCGTTACAGCGACCACGCCCACACCACAATTTGAATATGCACTGCTGGGTCAGGACCCGGAGGATCAGCACTGGTATCGGGTTAGTCTTACCCCAACGGGTCAGAAGTCTGGCTATCGTGCCCAGTTTGCAACACGAAAATCGCCGCCGTACGATGCACAGCAGGCACACAAGCACGACAAGACCATCAAGGAGCTGCTCAACTTCCTGGAAAAATCCGAAGAGCATAATCTGCTGAAGGTCTATGGGCAGCTGCTGGCCAGCGAGGACTACAACGATCAGGATGGCAAAAGCAAGCGCAATGTAGATAAAATTGAAATTGAATTGGATAACGATCTGGATGTAAGAAATCTGAAAACCGATCCGAATCGACCGCTGTTTCTAGTAGGCGAGCTGCAAGGAAATGCGCCAGGCAACAGCCAAAATGCCAGTGATTCGTCAATGGTTAAGAATTTTGTTTACTTTATAAAGGGTTTGAAATGAGAACGTTGAATAATTATATTAATGCTGGCATTTCAAAGCGCTACAGGCTGCAGCATTATAAAACAATTTAAATATAATAAAAGTTTACTCAATGCACGATATATATATCTTTAAGGATTTATTATTATCTCCATTTATTACCTGCAGAGGAAGTTCGCAGGAAACACACTTTAATCAAAGTAAACCAATTATTTGTATAACTAACTTTACCTCAAGTGCAGTTAATCAGCTTCAAGTTAACACACAATATATGTATAAATATTTAAAATTTAAATCTTAATGCAATATACATTCAGGTGCTGCACAAGTCAAAGAATTAGTTATTTATCAATAAATCTTGTATTAAACATATATTATTCAAGACATTAAAAATACTTCGACTTTAGATGCATTTTTATTTTAAATATGCTTTTATTTAAGTTGGCGCATAATTAGATAAATATTTTTTAAGTTTTGCCCTATCAATTCAATGCGCTTTTACCTTATGATACCTATACTCACCACACGAATTTCTCTTATACTACTCAATATTCTAGCTCTTATACAAAAATATATTATAATATGGGCTCTGATAAGCGCTAATGTCAAACAAAAAATGTGGTGCGTGTGTGTGTGTGTGCGAAAGAGAGTGCATATGTTTGTGTGTGACCCAGTTCTTTGAACACTTGCTGCTCCAATTGCAAGCATTCGCAAGTTGAAAAAAGAAAACTTTGACCAAATGAAAAAAATATATATATATATATATATACATATATGCAAAAATTAAAAATAGAAAAACTTGAATTTGAGTTGATCTATTTTGTAATTTTATTTAGGTATTGTGCTGCTGCAATTGGAGTATTTGCGAATCCTCGCGATTGGCACGCTCCAGTTTATCATTGCTTAGCTCATAGGCCGGCCGATAGATCAGCTTACCCAATTGCTTATCATAGACCAGCAGGCTGGGATTCGTTCGTGTGTTGCTTCGTTCCCCGAGCGATGTGTAGCCCTGATCATAGAGACTGCAATAGGGCAACTGTTGGCTACGCAGATAATCCCAAATATCATGATAGCTCCACTCCAGCAATGGAAAGATTCGCATCAGCGGCGGCCAATCTCTGTCGCAGGGCGTCAACTCCGACAGCTCTGCGCAGCCGGGATCGCTGCGTCGGCAGCCCAGGAAGACGGCACGCACCTGCGGCTGCTCGGCCAGCGCCTGCTCAATGGCCAGCTTCAGTACGCCATCATAGCGCCGCAGATCCATAGAATAACGCTGCGTGCATATGTCTATGAACTGCTCCACCTCCTCGAAGGGATCAAAGGATTTGAAGCATACGGCGCGCAGGGGCTTCAAAGCATCACGATGCTTTGTCAGCACATCCAGCAGTACCGTGCAGTCCTTGCCGCCATTGAAGCACAACATCAGCTCCTCCGGCCCGTACAAACTGTTGGCACGCTTAATAATTGACTCAGCCTGCTGCAGCTTGGTCGCAAAATGAGTGTTCCCTCTGCTCTTCGATTCATCCGTAGCCTTACAATAACAACTGCGCTTCATTCTCACCGAATGTTGCCACATTCTTAGCCAATTTTGTTGCTGTGATATCATGGCGTCCGCTTCTTTGGAATGATAAAATTTATCCTTTACTGTAATATTGGCTGTTTCTAAAATGTAAATATTTTGAAACCTCAGCTGTGACAAATTCTGACTTTTATATATTACACGAAAAAACGTTGAAAAAAACTATAGAAAAGCGCGACAAATATTCAAACTCTTACCAATGCTTTATCTTAATATCTTTATATCTAAAGCTGATTTTGGCTAATTTTCAGTTTTTATTATATTTGTTGAGGTCTAAACCTGGAGCCAGCTAACAAAATATTTTAGTATCTAATCTTCGTATTACCATTGTCAAGCCCAAACAAATTTCCTTTTAAGATGCTTTATTTAAGCAGGGTATAGAAGACAGCCAAACCAATTAACATCCTAATGTTACAGTATTTTTACACAAATCAATTCTCAGCCAATTATATACAAAATCTGTATATAATATAGTAATGAGATCCTGTTTATTGTTCTTATAGCTAAAGAGCATAATGAAGCTTATAATAACTAGGGTACATTAAGGTTTCTTTTAACACTGAAATAGTTTTTTATGCGAACTTCTTTAACTCATCAATTAGCATAGAAACACACAGAAACAACACGTGGGATTATGCGGAACAATAATACATATGTACTTAATGGGTATGCCTTATCTGAGATGGTATCAAAGGGTATATAATATGGGAAATAAATGTATAAATAAATAGTTAACAAACTATTTTACGGATCTTATACTTTTATTAATTATTATTAATTATTATGTTTGTTCTCATGTTTTGAACTTAAGTGCAAAACATTAATTAATTTTAGTTAATTATTATTATTATTCTTAAAGGGAGCTATGATAAAGTTCCGTGGAATCTACCTGCAGATCCGGCGAGTTCATCGTTAGGGTTTCAACCCAATTTTTACAAACAAAAATCAATCAACTTTTAGTAACTTTAAGTAAAAAACAAAAAAAAAAAACAATGCTTAGCATAGCTTTAACTGAAAATATTTTCTTAAAAATTTCGTAATGCAGATTTTAAAAAATAACCAACAATATTTAGCGGAAATAGAAAAAAATTTATAAGTCATATATAAAAAATGCGAATAGTTGCTTTTCGGGCATTATACAAGAAAAAAAACGCTGAGTTGTTCAAAACAGCGCGACTTCAAACTTGGTCAATGCTTGTCGCTGCATTTCTTTGACACCACCCGTGGGCTCTATATAAACCCACTTGGTTGCTGCACTCAACATCGCAGTTCGCTTTTAGCCAAGTTCAGCCAACAATCAACATGAAATTCATTGTGCTCGCCGCCCTTGCCTGCCTGTTGGCCGCATCCGTTGTTGCCGACAAGGAGGAGAAGATGCTGGGATCTGCTTATGGTGGTGGTGGCTATGGCCAACCTGCTGCTGCGCCTGCTGCACCATCTTATTCGGCACCGGCTGCACCATCTTATGCCGCACCTGCTGCACCATCCTACTCCGCGCCAGCACCAGTCTCTATACCGGCACCGCCGTGCCCCAAGAACTACCTGTTCAGCTGCCAGCCTAACTTGGCCCCAGTGCCGTGCAGCGCCCCAGCGCCCAGCTATGGATCTGCCGGTGCCTACTCCCACTACGCGCCGGTCTTTTCGTCCCGCCCAATGTATTAGTAATGGGAGGATTACAAAACATTTATCCGGACATTTATGAAAACAACACAATAAATTAATACGATTTGATAACAGAAATTTACACACGTTTTTGGAAATTGGGCAATGTGTTTTTTGGGCTGATTTTAAAATATTCATTCAGTAATCAAAAATCAGATTGTATACAAAATCAGAATTGCAGTATTTATACCATGAAACCATTGAATTCAAATAGTTTAAAATATAAGGATATACCGAAGTAGTTTTGTTAGTTTTTATGAAAAATATTATTTAAATCATTCTAAATCTTATTTTTATACCCTTGCAGATGGTATTATAATTTTGTCGTGAAATGTGTAACGTATAGAAGGAGACATCTCCGACCCCACAAAGTATATATATTCTTGATCAGCATCAACCGCCGAGTCGATAGAGCCATGTCCGTCTGTCTGTCTGTCTGTTTCTATGCGAACTAGTCTCTCAGTTTTAAAGCTATCTTAACGAAATTTTGCAGAAGTCCCTCTTTCTGTTGCACGCAGCACATATGTGAAAATCAGCTGGATCGGACCACTATATCATATAGCTGCCATAGGAACGATCGGTCGAAAATTAAGTTGTATGAAAAAACATTTTGTTTATCAAGATATCTTGCCCAAACTCGGCATTAACTATTGTCCCTGTGCTTCTTAGATACGGGCAAAGCACTATAAGCATTATGAAAAGGTTGGGTCTGCAAGGGTATTAGATCTTCGGCGTGCCGAAGATAGCCTTTCTTTCTCGTTAACCTATGTCTTATATAATATGTTATTAGTATCTGATCGCGAAATATTTGTATAGGATTCACATATTAGGCAAAGCGAATTTCATAACGAAATTCGAATACTCTCAAATTTTATTGTTGAAAGTAATATATATAATTTACTCCTATGCAATAAGATTATTTATGGAATATGGAAGAATTCTACCTAGTTTCTAAATAAAATATAAATTACTGCAACTGAATTTCTGAAAAACTTTAAAACTAAGATTTAGGTAATTTTTTTTTTATAAAATATCCATTTATTGTCAACTTTAACAAGCCGATTTGCCGATTCACAATAGAATAATTTATTTTAGTTAAATTATCATTGTCTATATATATATTTGTAAAAACATTAACAAATTTTATGGCTTAAATGTATTATAAATTCAATTGCTGCGCAAAACAGCAGAAGCACATGGTCTCATATCATATTATATACATATATCTCAGGGGGTAGTTTGATTGGATCGTCGAATGTGGAGTACGAATTGAAATGATAAAAGAACGTGGAATAGACGTGAAAATGAAACGTGAAATATTAAAAATAGTCAATACTAAAGTAATTCAAACCGAATGTAAACTAAACGGACAATTTTTCGAACGTTGTTGAAAAATTGCTGTTAGCTTTCGCTTAGTCGAGTTCGTCCTGGACATCGTCAAAGAAACGCGCCGCCTGCAGCTGTTTACGTATGGCGCCCACTTGGGTTAATATTTTGGGTGACGAAGTGGTCAAGGTAAACTTTTGCACGGCGGGCACCTGGCAAAGATTGGAAATGATTAATCTATTTGTTATTCGCATAATTACACTTTGTACTACACACCTCCCAGCGCTTCTTGAGATTATCCATTTTCTGCTGACGATTTCCGTCCAACGTTGTGGCCGTCTCCTTGCGCGTCATTTTTGGCATTTCTCGTAGCAGCGGCATGGATAGATTCTGTGTGAGCGCCTCATGCAGCACCACATCGCGACGACCCAAGGATTGGGGCGTTGTCTGTGTGCCACGATGGCGAGATTCGCTTTTACTGCGCATATGTTGCTGTTTGGCAGCTAAATCGCCATAATTCTTGAGATAACGTGACAGCCGCTGATCTGTTTGGCGACGCACACGCTCCATGGCCTGCTCATCGGCACTGTCGAGTTCGAAACTATTGTTAGCGCTGCCAGAGACGGTGGGCAGCTGATCTAGCAGCATTGGCTTAACGGGCGTGGCCTTATGATCCGCATGGTGCACCGAGTTAGACGCAATATAAAAAGAATATGGTGGCGGCGTGGTATTAGACAAATTTGAGGCATTGTTTTCTGCCGCCGGAGTTGGCATCGCATAATTAACATCCAGAACACGAAAGGCATCCTCCGATTGCGGATCACAATCCTGCTGCTCGTTAATGTGCGTACGTTCGGCATCACGCCCACATGCAATCTCGTCCAGGCAAAAGGAGCACAGATTACGACGACAGCTCATGCAGACATTACGCTCCCCCTGGCAGGCGCGGCACACATCGCTCTTGACCAGACACTGGCTGCACAAGGCATACAGGCGCTCGCATTTGAGACAGACCAGCGCATAGCTATTCTGACAATCGTGATCCACTGCATCCGCGGCATCTGACTCTACCTCTCCAGCAGCTGTCTGCTCGCTGCTCTGCTGCTTCATTTTAAGTGCCAATTTGCGCTGACAGCGTAGACAGCAGCTCTCGTAGCTCTTTAACGGCTCATCGCACAGCGGACAGATCTTCTCGCACAAATGGAAACATTCGCGCTCAATTTTTGCCATTTGCGGCAGCTCGAAGTCCAGTTCCACGCCGGCCGGCAACGGCTTACCACGTCGATACTCATGCCTTGCCGAATTACTGAAGTATTTGTAAACCTTATTGGTGTTTGTGTTGTTGTTATCGTTGCTGATATTGTCGTTGTTATTGTTGTTGCTGTTGTTGTTGTTACTGCCTTTTACATCCTTTGCTGCAGCCAGATTATTGCGCTCCTTTGAGCGCAACAGCTGCGCATCCTGCTCCAGCTTGGCCAGCAGTTTCTCGCGCATCAAACGATTCTGTTCCGTCTCGATGCGTGCCTGTTGAAGCGTTTCATAAGCGTTTTTTTTTTTTAATTTAAAAAATATCACATTTGTATATATCACACACACTTGCACACTTAGGCATTTCAAAAGCATTGAGAAAAAATGATATTAAGGCCAAATCAAGCGCGAAATAAAAAAAATAAAAAGAAAAACCAAAAGACGTTTTCCGAATTTAGTTTTCCAATTGAATAATGATAGAAATGTGGGAGTAAAAATTGGAATCAATGCGGAAATGAAAATGAATAATATGGAATAACTGATTTTGGACATTAAAGCTCAAGGGGAAGTGACAATGGAATAAAAAAATAAGTGGAATATTGGAAGAAAAAAGCTTTTGAGGGAATGTGATTAATGGAACATGGGAAACTAATGAGAGCCTTAGACTCGGATTTGGATGTTTAATAGAATTATATGTAAGGAACTGAAACTAGTTGGAACCTGGACAATATAAATCTCTCAAATGATACAGCATAGAATGAAACGGAGCATTGGGAGCTAATTGATAATAATGCCTTTGATATTGGTTTTAAAAAACATGTGAAAAGTAGTAAACGTGGAAATGCTTTGAAATAAATTGGATTAGATCTTTGGATTAGAGTATAAGAATATTATAAAGTATGAATGAATAGAATGAAAATGAGTTATTGAAATTAAAAACGGTATGTTAGGATTGGACTACGTGAAAATTGAAAGGAGCATGAGGAAAATGTAGGGTTTTCAGTAATATTAAAGTATATATACATTAACCAAAAATAATAACAAAGAGACAAAGATTAAAATTAAGAACCAAAACACATGTAGCAGATGTAGATATATTTTTACCGTCATTGAAAAATTTACAATTGCCCAATTATTAAAAAAGTTGAACAACTCTTAAAAAAGCAAATGTACAAAAGCAAAACTAGCGAAAGAGATAAAGACAAGTAACTAGATATGAATTTGAGAATATAAAAATGAACGATCAAATTATGAAACAGATTAATATGCCTAACACTAGTTGTGTGTGTTTTGATGATTTTTAAATGGATATTATGAATTTGCACTTACCTTTTCCGCGCGTTGACGCTGTTTTTCCAACTGCTCCTCTAAGTGTATGGTCTTTAGCTGTGCCTCCAGGCGCCTATACAAGAAAATTTTAAATATTTTAGGCACATCTAGATAAATCCTTTAGCCAACACTCACCTGGTCAGGATCTCCTCCTGTCGTCGTTCTTTTTCGCGTAGGATTTCTATGGAGCGACGCTTCTCCTCGATCTGTTGCATCAAGTCCCTTTGATAGTCCTTTTTGCGCGCCGTTTCCAGTTCAGCGCTGCGCATATTGCGCTCATTGATGCCATCACCGCTAACAATATTGGAGAGCTCTACATGTCCCAAATCCTGGAGCAGCTGCTGGCGATTAGTGGCCGGCCGTATTTTCGGGGGCACATAATTGGGATTATTATTTACAATTAACTCTAGATCAGTCTTATCCGTTCTGCTATGGGATGTGCTTGTGCTTGATTGACTGGAGCGCGCGGTTTGCTGCTGCTCCTCTACCGGTACCGGCGATGGCTTCAGGTGACGTCGTTGCTTTGCCAACGGCGGATGCAGCATCTACAGCCAAATAAAGTAATGCAATTATTCACCAGGTTATAAATTTCACACTGATTGCCATAACGAATGCCGATATGGTTCAGGGTTCATGGTTCATGACACTTACCTGGTGCTTGAGAAAGTTCTGCTGATTCTCGCGCTGACGCTCACGCAAATAATTTTGACGTTTCTGATTTTCATTGTTAAAGCCGGGAAAATACGAATAAAATGTGTCCGTAACCCATTGCTCCATATCATCCTATGAGAAAGAAAGAGAGAACACTCTGAGTAAGTATTTAGATTTTGGTCGAGTGTTATTTTATTCGTGTCGTAGGGTTTTGGCGACACTAACCACAAGCAGGAAGCTCGTATACATTTTGTACGCTGGCAGTGCGTGGGCTGTGGCAGGGACTGGGGTGAGCCTGAGAAGGCAAATTATTTCCCCGAAGTTGTTTTTTCTCTTTTGGGGTCAGCCTATTGCTTATAAACTGCGACTGGAGTTGCTCCAGCAAAGGCAACACATTGCCTACTGCCACATTTGCCACATCATTTTTATGCTGGCGACGCTGACGTCGACGTTGAAAATCGCGTGCGACGCTGGCATCAACATTTTTTATAGAAAACAGGTAAGACTTCAAAAATTAATATTGGTTGACTTTCATAATATCCTTTATAAAATATATTCAGTAATTCAAACCAGTAAAAAGAGTCTGATAGCCCCGAAGCGCAAGACAAAGACACTCGCGTAAATCTATCAAAACATAATCGAGATCAAGTCAAGTAACGGAGGCAAGAAAAGGACGTAATTGAAAATACTAAGAATAATATAAAAAAATATGAAAGTAGAGGAAAATTAAATAGAAAAAGAGATACAATTGAAGAATTGGGAGAGCAAAGGCACAAAGCAAACAAGGATAATTTAAAGATTGAAATATCGAATCAAAGGGAAAAACACAAAATTAGAGAGATATAGGACTTGAGTTTCTACTTGCTTCTGAGACCAATCGTACAGAGTATCATAACACAAAGAGCATTTTGAACATGGTCGGGGCAAGACCAACAACAATAGCTGCGTCGTCGACGCAAGCCAAAGACGTTTTCGAAGGCAGTTTATCAACAAGGGCCAGCTGTTCCGAGCTGTTCAATGCCCAGACTCGTATTGCTGTCGGGGCCCTGAGCGGTAGCGAGTTGTACAATTTATTAGCTGCATGCATTTCAGTCGACTAGCTGCTGATGTTCGCCTCAATTAAAGTACATTTTAATAATTTCATCACTTGACAGCGACGAGTTCTGCCAGATGATTAAATACTTTGGCTCTTAGCATAATTAAAGGCTAATTTGCAGTAAGTATTTCTTTTACACAAATACTCGACTGCCACCTATTAGTAGTAGTCTGGCCTCCGTCAAAACTCTACAAATAATTTGCATACTCTAGCACTTTGTTATTCAGGTCAAGGAAACTATCAACGAAAATGTATAGTATAAATATGAAGAGAAGCTAAAGGAATGCTATGCGAATTGGTGGATGTATATAAATAAATAGTTTATGCGTCTCGCCTTTGGTTGAGCATGGACAATTTTATTGTACATTCAGGTGCGACGATAAAAAAAAATTTGGCCCCGTCACAGTGGCGCAGAGTGCGAAATATTTTATTTTATAATCTTATTTAAATATATATTTTGAAAAATTTTTAAATCAATTAAGAGACCTATAAAATAATTTACTACATGTAATTGAAAGGACTATATAAGAGGGAATTGCACAAAAGTTTCTAAATTTAAATTCCTGCCCTTAACCAACTACTAATCGACTTTACTTCTAATTGTATTTATAAGTTATTGAACATTTAAGTCCTAAAACACTAAATAAGTCGAGTATTCCAACAACAATATTGTAGATGCTTTAACCTAAAAAAAAAAAAGGTTGAACTAAATTTACTGGCTATTTTACCATTGTGTTGGGTTTGATCATAATTTTACTACGTCCATTCATTAGGGGCACCTCTTGCGTGTCCCGTTCGAATTAGGTTAACTAAGTGGTAAACTCGTTTTCGTGTGCGCGAAAAGTGCGAAAGCTAATGAAAATGCGTGTAAAAGCGCAGCGGGTGGATAATGTCTAACAAGAAGCCGCGCATTAGTATCTAGGGGCCATTTATGCATCATAAGTTCAAGGCCATTCAATGGTGTTTTGAACAAGTGGAACTGAAAATTATATGTATGCACTTCACCCCAAAAGCTTTTAGTGTCACGCTTTTCAAATTATTTTTAACGGCTCATTAGGCTGACCCAGCGACAAAAATCTAAACCGAAAGTCCACTAATAATACCCAGTTGTAAAGGCTACACAATGCTGACCAATTAATTAGAGACTTTGATATAACTGACCTTGTTTAAGTCGCGTCCTTTTTCTTCCATTTCTTTTCCTTGGCTAATGACTTAAGTGGCCCGACTAAAAGGGTCTACAAAACTATTGACGCGGTTAGGTCAGCTCATCAATCATCCACACATACAAAATTGACATTAGCTATTGAGAAAGAAACGCTTCCGCGGAAATGACCAGGCACTAAACACCATTTAGACCCGCAGCCTGCAACCCAAAGCTTCGACAAAAATGGCACAATGCACTTTGTGGACGGAAATTGCATGACCAACGCTTTCAGTTTTCATGCACTAGCCATAAAACTAAACAGCTTAAGAGTTGCTAAAAAAAATGCAAACAAGTTGAGCTAAAAAAAAAACTATAAAGTTGAAAAAACATACATTGCTAAAATATTTAGGCAAAAGAAAGGGCGAAACAATTATAAATACCTTAATTCTACCCTTTTTTGGTATATTCTACAGTTTTGATCATTAATTAGGCACATAATATTACGTGCCATATAAAAAAAAATGTACGGAAAATAAATCCAAAATAGGTAAGTAAGCAGATAAGGAAAATCATTTCCGTATAGAACGTTTTTAAAATAATATACTTCTATATTATAAGGGTATTTGATGGCAGGTGTTAGAAAAATTTAACATTATTTTTCTAATATGCCTATCCTTAGGTGACTAAGAAATAATTATTGAAGGAATAACTTCACTTAAATATGCACTTTATGTTTGGAAAGAGTATGCAATTCTAGAGTTAAACTACATTTAAAAACGCAGCAATTTTTTCAGTCATGTCAATTTGTTTGCTTGCATTTTCTTTTCCTCTTTTTGGTTTCTTACCACCGGCATTTTGCATAGTTTACACACAGTAAAATTTGCGTCGTCACGAGTTTTAATTTTAGCTTCGCGTTGCTTTAATTAAACAATTTATATATATATTTTTTCTATTTTTCCCTTTTGCACACAATTAAAATTTGGACAATTTGTCCAGCCCCACCAGCTGCTCACCTATATAGCTAACTTTTGTTATTATTTGTTATTTCAATCGCATGAGTTTTATTTGCATAACAACTTTACAAGTTCAGGCCAAAACAAAGGCAACAAACGCAACAGACGAGCTTCAAATTACAACTGAACAGCGCAAGCTAAATTCATTAGCCGACTCAACACCAACACACAGCTACAATGCCAACTGGAGCACGAAGAACAACCACAACAACAATAAAAATAGCAAAAGTAACAATAGAATTAATAAAGTAAAGGGCATTAAAAATGCCTGTGACCGAGCGAATGGAGGGCAATGCTCTTCAAAGTTAGAAACGCACACGACAGTATTAATTAATAATTTAAATTACCGCATTGTTAAATAAAATTTAAACAGCTCCTTTAGCCAAGTGGGTCCTGTTGCCTGATATGCCCGTTTGTAGAGTACACCAGCTGCAATTATTGATAACATGCACGTTATAAACGCAAACAAAGCATACAAAATTGAAAAAGTGAATTGTGAAAAGCGAAAGCATCTACACATCTATTCATTTTCTAATTGAAACTAGCAAAAAGTAGTAAGCTGAGAGTGTTTAACTGTTACATACCCTATAAATAATTTCTTGGACAAATGTGAACTCAGTCTACCAATGCTATACGGAACCCAAGACGACAAACTATTCAATAGCTTTGCTAAACAGCAAGAAATTAGAAAAGAAAACCTGGATTGAAGCTAGATATTTATCGAATAACGGAAAACGATTGGAACTATAGATCGTTGGATAGAGACAACGCGTTCTATAGTTAGAGCTACATTGCAACTTTGAATACACTTGCTTTTATGCTCTGCGACAATGCTCATAAACAAACAAATTTATATTTATCGACTTCCAGAAAGTAGGCAAAAAGTTATGGATAATTTATAAAAAATTAAAAGACGAATTGAACCTGTACAATAAATTTGAAGAAAATTTCTATAATTTTCTAATTGACTAAATTAAAAAAAAAAAGAAAACACTCACAATTCGGGAAAAGATAAACTCGTAACACTTTGAAAAGCCGTTGACAACTAAATTTAAGTTTTGCGGCAGCTGCTCGGCCAAAGCGCATCGGCTCAACGAGCCGTAAAAAATTCGCGTAGTTGTGGATAATCTTACGAGCATTTTTTTGGGCGTTGTGCCAATCAAGCGTGAACAACCAAAATTGGCAAGATTTTGGGCGCCACTCCTCCTACCCACTTACCCCTCCAGTACGACGACCAATTGGCAAACGATTCTCGCTTTGCGGCCGCTCGCTTTCCAAATTACGCTGCGACGCATTAGGCGATTTGTATTGTCGCGCGCTGCCAATAAGCAATTCGCGTTGATTCACAAATTCCTTGGCCGACTTCACTAGCGATGCGATAGATGGGCTTCCCTCCTGCTGCTCCTGCGACTCCGACTCGGCCTCTGCCTGCGCCTCGCTCAGCTCCAGTTGCTGCTCAGAGTTTTGGCTTGTGGTTGCTAAGGTAGAGTTAGAGGCATTTGCGGGTTCATTGCACTTGCTGCTTGTGTTGGCCATGCGATGACATTGCCCTGGCTTATAACCCTCCATTTGCATTAAAAAGGCGGCAGGACAACTGGTTGGTGCATTGTTTTTGTTAGTATTGTTTTCAAGGGTTTTGATAGCCGCGCTCAGGCGATGGCGATCGTGCTCCAGCTGCTTGCGTTCCAGTGATAAGAATGGCTGCAGATCCATGTTGGATATGTAAACTATAGACATTGAAGATAATACTAAATATATTACTTTAAAAGAACCCAACAAACTCACTGTAATTGAAAATGCATCTCAGAAATTGTGCGCAAATGTTAAATTACACATTTGCCAGCTAACTTTTAGCCTTTTGATAGTCACTTTACAAAAAATTTGCGTATGTCACATTATTAACTTTAATGTCAGACAATAGCATATTGAAGAAATCCTTATCACTTGATATTTTGTTAAGTGTCTCCTGATTTGTTATTTATTAAATTATTTTTAGCGGATTTCACGCCACAGGTCTGTTGCCTGGGAAGCAAAGCATTTCAGCACTGACTGCAGCGTAATAAAACTAAAATGATTTACATATTTTTTCGCACACAATTCGCGATAATTAGCTACCATTCGGTCAATTAAAGCAGATGCTCAAATTATTGACTTATTACACTACCCCGTGCCTTTTTTAATATTAAAAAACACACACTTGAGACAATAATTTCGAAATTGTTAAATTTTCTGCGCGCTTGACTGTGATGGCATTCGCTGCAATGAGGGGTGCGCAGTGCGCACAGAGCGTCGCGACCCAGTGTTGAGAAACAACAGCATGTAGCAGCCCTGTGTTGCAGCCCTGCAAACTTAAATTTTATAATATTCAAAATAGAATTCAAATTAAAGCAGGCTGATATTACCTGCCAAATACTTAAGAATCTATAACAAACGTAAATTCTGAATTATATGTAGATACCAGTCTTACAGATTTTCAGGTGAGTTAAATAAAAAAAAATTGAATAAACCAAACTCGCAAAAACTAAATATAGCATTAATAAACGAGCACGCCAGATATGTCTGAAAAGAATGGGCAGACCAAATCGCTCGAAGCAAAGTTACCCTGGTACTACAATGTATACAATACCATCAAGGATACGCCCATTAATCTGACGCTGCTTCTCGTCTCGGCCTTTGTTTTCTATAAAGTGGTTAACATTACCCGCCAACGGCGTAATCTTAATCGTATCCGGACTTTCTTTGGCTACGACAAAGGCAATCAGATATCGCAGCTACCGCCGCTGCATCGTGATTTTACCGTTAAAGAGTTACTCGAATATAATGGCACTCAAGAAGATGGACGTATTCTGGTAGCGGTCAATTTTAATGTATATGATGTGTCCTGTGCCAAGCACTTTTATGGCGAGGGTGGCACATACCCTCAGTATGCAGGCTGTGATATATCGCGCAGTCTAATTAACTTTTCAGCGGAGCGAAATGACTGTCTGGACTTTGATGATCTTAGCGATTTAACTGCAAAGCAGAGGAGCACATTAGTGGAGTGGGATCAACAATATGCTGAAAAATATCCTCTTGTTGGCCATTTAATGCGTGAAGAAGAGCCACCCATAATTGATGCAAACGAAGAGGACAAAAACGCGGAACTTGAGAAATTATTGGAAGAATACAACATGTAACTTATTTAAAAATTTATTGTTACAAACCTCAAATACATGTAAACTGAAAAAAAATTAAAAAGCTGAAGTGAGTACAAAAAAATTGTTTAAATTAGCGCCCAACGCTTGACAACGCCAAAAATGCAACCGTACGCCCAGATAGTTAACCAACACTGGTCATCAGCTGTTCGCTGTGACAGCGCCCGTCAAACAACGCGTCCACTTCCGTTTCTTTTCACTTTTCACCAGCAAGATGAAGTACGTAAAAAATAAATTAATTTATAGAAAATATGAACATCACTGCGCAAAGCCGATTGATTAGTGTTTCAAGCGACAATGGATGTTGTGCATTGGTGTTGTGCTATTATATTTCCTAAGCCTATGCTCAAACAATACGTTTTTATTGCAGAATCGGTTTGTGTGCATTCAGCGGGTATAAGATTTACCCCGGCCATGGCAAGACCATGGTCAAAATCGATGGCAAGGTAATTTAAACAATTTGTATGGTCTGATTAAAAGATTTAATTTGTATGTATGTATATTTGTAGACCTTCACCTTTCTGGACAAGAAGTGCGAGCGCTCCTACCTGATGAAGCGTAATCCCCGTAAGGTTACCTGGACGGTACTTTACCGCCGCAAGCACCGCAAGGGTATTGAGGAGGAGGCCTCCAAGAAACGCACGCGCCGCACACAGAAATTCCAGCGCGCCATTGTTGGCGCCTCGCTGGCCGAGATCATGGCCAAGCGCAACATGAAACCGGAGGTGCGCAAGGCTCAGCGCGACCAGGCCATAAAGGTGGCCAAGGAACAGAAGCGTGCCGTCAAGGCAGCCAAAAAGGCCGCAGCACCAGCACCCGCCAAGAAGTCCGCGCCCAAGCAGAAGGCCACCAAGGTAACGCAGAAGTCTGCGCCTCGCGTCGGTGGCAAGCGATAAACAACAACTAGCTGATCGGTTGCTGCGAAGGGAAGTGAAGTGCTACGGTTTTTATAACAAAAATGATTGAAGAGAAAAAAATTTTAGTGAAAAACTAATTAAAAAACAAAAGCTACAAATGTAAATTTACATTTGTAGCGGTTAAAAAAAATAACGCGTACTTTTGTTTTTGCCAGGTGCGTTTAGCCGTCGGTTAAAAAATGGAACACAAATATAAAAAATGCAAGTTTACGTTCGGTTATTTCGAAGATGTCCAGAGTGTAACCCAACTTGGAGCTTTAATTAATTGAAATTTATATAAACAAAAAAAAATGCCATTTGTGGATATTTCGTAGACCTGTCGATAAAGGTAGATTTTTTCGATTTTGTCTACAGAGTAATAATTTAATTATGTTGACTCTGATCGACGACGGACTATAACTTAGAAACTGGTTTTAAATATGACCAAAATATATTTTCCTTAAATTGTTTAATAATCTCAGCGTTGTATTCGTAGATTACAGTGGCTACACCATTTGTTTGTTGAAGAAAGAAAAATTGTATTTGATAGTGCATTTAATCTTCGGCTTCTCAAGAATAAATGATTTTATTTTTTTTGTATAAGTTTAGCAAACATGTCCGTGCCACTTATCCATTGGATATAAATGAAACACCAGAGTAATGCAAAAATGCAGAGGGTATTATAATTATTTCATGAAATGTGTAACGCACAGGAGACATCTTCGAGCCCATAAAATATTTATATATTATTGATCAATATCAACAGTCGATATAACTCTGTCATGTTCTATGCGAACTTGAAACTTGCCTCTTTCTGTTGCACTATATCACGCAGCTGTCATAGGAACGATCGGTCGAAAAGTAGGTTTGGTATGAAAAACTATTTTGTTTATCTAGATATCATGACCAAACTCGGCATTTATAAATCCCTCGTCATTTATTCAAAATCTTTATACATCGGACCATTATATCTGTAGCTTTCATAGGAACGATTGGTCGAAAATTAAGTTGTACGAAAAACTTAGTTTGAAAGGTTGGGTCTGCAAGGGTATCAAATCTTTGGCGTGCCAAAGAAAGCCCTTCTTTCTCGTTTATATTTTCCGTTTTTATCTCACAGTCGTAACGTTTAGGTGTAAAATTGAGATTTTGAACTTTGTGTTTTCCTTTGACGTTGATAGACGTTTTACAGGCTTTTAAGTGTGGGGATTTATTATTGCACACAAAGTAGTAAACATAGAAATAATTCGATGGTTTTTATTTTAAATAAACTCGGAATTGTATTTCTTGCATCCTATAAAATTTGTCAAATGTCCTATGGCGTCCGTGTGCACCTTGACATAGGTGCAATTGGGATCGTACAGGACAGTTACTTGCTCTTCTTGGAAATCATCATCATATGAGCTCTCCAAATGCACCGTCGGCACCTGCAGTTCGACGAGCTCAATGCAGTCCAGATCGCAAAGTAGCTCCAGTAGGAGCATCGTGTCCACGGGCAACAGATGCGGAAAGCGAAGGAACAGGCTGTGCACGGTGCTGCCGTTGCGCGTAATGCACTCACTCAGCACGGCGCCCATCCAGCGATCGAGGACGCGACGATTGAGAGAAGCATTCACACGTATCCAGGGCTGTGGACGCATTGCAATCACATCGCGCGTGGCCTCAGTATCGCCAACGGACTTAGCCGCCGATTCCGGATTGCCCTCTGCTCGCTTAAGCCGTTTGGAGCGGCGGGCGCAATTGAACATTGCCATTTCACCGTCTGTATCCGTGTCTGTGGCCTCATCCCCGCTGCTCGGCTCCATCAGCGGCGTGAAGCACAGTTTGACCTTTTTGCTGGGACTCGCCTGTTGTGTATCCGAGTCAGACAGTTGGCGCTTTTGGCCCGCCACCGCTTGCAACGTTGCCGGCGATGCAGCTACCAGTGTCTGGACGCGCTCACGCTCCAATCGCTTGATATGGAACGTGTGCACCACCCAGTTGCGCATATGCGATTTATGGACATACATATAGCTGGCCACGCCCACACGCTTAATAAGATCATGCGCCTCCAGTTCGAGCAGCGCCTCCAGCAAAAATTTGCCCAACGGAAAAATGCGTCGCAGCTCCACAGCATCTGCGCCAAGGGGGTATTGTTGTACATGCTCCAGAATGTCTTTTATGTGCTGAATGGCGCTCGGCTCATAGTTGCGCTCCAGCAGCGTGGGCAGCAGCGTCTCGAAGCTGTTATCCGTATAGTGCCAATAGGTGGCTCTGTATGAAAAGTAAATGTTAATAATTGGGCCTTTAAACATGGAGGAAGAAGAGCGGAAGTAGAAGAATAAGGCAAAATTGGGAACAGAATATGTATCAGTAGAAGAAGCAGGGATGGGGCTAATGTCTGGCTGAGGCATAAATGAAAGGAGAAAAGCGAGTATGGAGAGAAGGGGAGAGCACGGCATCTCACTTACTTGGCCACCTTATCGAGCACCATTTTACGCCGCTCATCATGTTTAGGCTGCAGCTGCGAATGCTCTAGTTCCTTCATGCGAATGGTGGGCAGATGGACGACAAAGACGTCCTGGGCGCGTGCACGCTCCTCCTTGTTCAACGAAGGTTCGTAATTCTGTGGCCGATCTGTTTCCTCTTTGCCCGCCTCATAGTTGAGCAGCGCATTACAAAGCGTATGCCAATTCGTGATCCTATACAGCGTTGTGTCAGCTAGAGTTTTGCCCAGATCCTTTACCTCCTGCGGCTGCTGCTGCTGGCGCCAGTAAGCCTCCAGTTGCTGCACCAACGCTATGAGATTGCCCGTGGACACGGTAAGCGTCGTGCTGCTCGACGTGGAGCTATCCAGTTGCAGCTGCAGCGGCACCATCGGCAATGCATCCGCCACCAGCTGACGTAAAAGGGCGCGATGCTCATAGATGATGCGCTCTATGGCATTCAGATAGTTTCCACTGCGCATAATGCAACCAAAGGGGCATTCGCCGTGCTCCAGCCGCGCGCAGCTAATGTTAACCGATTGCCCAAGCGCGTCCAGAGCGCAAAAGAAGTGCATGGAGCGCATGGGCAGTTTATTGAGCTGATTGTAGACGCTGCACTGCACCCGATACGTGAGATTCGCTGGATGGAAACGCACACGAGCCGCATGGCGAGCACTGCAGACGCTCTCCAGCCGCTTGGCATACTCCGTTTGCGGTGCATTGTCAAAGATGCTGCTATAATGATCCAATATTCGATCAGTGGCGGAGCCGCTCTTGACGGGCATGCTGCTCGTGTCCACATTGAGTATATTTGCTGGCAATTGCAGATCCAAAGCTAACCAGTTATTTGTCGTCCACTCGCCCAGAAGCAGCAGTTGAGCGAAATTGGGCGAGGGCAATTGCAAACTGGTCAAGCCCGGCTGCTCATGGAAACGTCTCTCGAAAGCATAGTAGGCGTCGTAGAGCAAGTGTCCGTACTTTTGGCACACCAGCCGGTACTTGTACTTAGAGCTCAGCAAATGTCCCGGTCCGGATACTTGACGATTAACGTGCTGCATATTACGCCGCTTGACGGCCACCAACAGCGAATCAGCTCGCGCTTTATTAAAAACCGCATTCAGTACATCCTCAGAGAAGTGTTTGTAGATCTCGAATGCTTGCAGATTGAACAGAGTCTTATCCTTGGCGCTGCACAGTATGCTATGCTGTACACCTAAGACGACAGTTATCTGCAGTTCGGTCTCTGTAGTTGGATTTGCATAAAGCAATGAATCCTGTTCACCATTCGGCGGGATGCACTCCCTGAAACGGCTGCGATAATCCTCAAGGTTGTCCGGCAGCAAGAATTGACGATACACAAAGTCCTGCAAACAAAATAAGATAAGGTAAGAGCGTGATGGTGTAAAGTGATCGAAGCACATACATTCGGCAGACGGGTTCAGGATTTGCGTGCCTCTGAGAAGATATACACAAAGGTGCAAATTGCAAAATTTGTGACTATACATTTAATAATTAGGATATTGGGATAGGGTATCCAATGCTGCGTTGTGATTCGGGTATCGATATTTATCGATTTCTTGGGCACAAAATAAGTGTCAAATAAATAAAAAAAAACTTGATTTTCGTATGAGAAGAGCATTTCAAATTTTGTTAAACCTGATTTTCAAAAAATCACCTTAAAATGCGCAGGAGCGGAAATTGAAAATCGATATTTATCGATTTTATGAAAATAGTAAAAGGTTGAATGATCGAATTTCGATATATCCCTATTAACGGAATGACATGGCTAAATTGAATGGAAAGGGCATACACATAGATATCCATCCAAATAATCACTCACCTCATTAATGATCATACGATGCAGTTTCTCAAGTATGATCACAAAGTGAATAATTAGCTTCTCGATTTGATCGCTGCGTGCAGGATACTCTTGCTTGAGCTGGGGTAGGAAACGTTCATTGTAGATGGCATTGAACTCCGGCTGGGCCTGCATCATATAGATCCAATTGCGCACGTCGGGCTGATCGCGTTTCATGCGTATGAGGAACTGCAGCCGGCGCACACAAGCCTGCGTCGTCTTGTTATTGATGCCCAAATAGCGACGGATTACATCACGGCAAATGGTGCCCACATTATAGAGTGCCAGTGCTGGCAGCGGTGCATCAATGAACAGGTAGACAGCCCGTCCCATTTTGAGCACACGATCCTCGGCGGGGCACCAGGTGACGCGCAGGGTGCGCATATTGCGCAATGCATCGCGATCTATGTCATCTCGCGGTCCGCTCTTGCGCTTTCGCACATCCATCGAGTTGGGACCACGGATTTTACTGAAACGTGGCACCGGCTTGAGGCGCATCAAACTGAGACGCTTGCGCACAGGGAACGGCGCTGTGGCCTTGCGTGCATTGGATGCCGTTGACCGGGCGGCAGCAACTGAGTTGCGCTTCACCCAGGACCAGTGACGAAACTGATGAGCAAAGAGCGACGAGCTAAGACCAGCGGCGCCTTGCTGATCACCCGGCACACTGCCATTATCCAGCTCCAGTGCTTCTTCAAAGTCAACTGTGCGCACAAAGCTTAAGGGTTGCAGACGGTTCTCATTCCTGCCGACCACCTTACGCTCCTTGTGCTTGAGGAAACCCAGCTTGGTATAGATGCACACATGCTGCAGCTTGGCCCAATAGTCTGCAATCTGTTCGCGACTCCCGAACTCAAACGTGATCTTCTCATAGCTACGCTCCGGACTAATGCGTTTGTAATTATGTCCGCTGCTCGTGGTGGTGTCCAGCAGGCAGGTGCGTCGATTCAGATAGACCCAACGCTGCAGTGTATCGCGACCGAGCTGCCGTTCGCTGACCTGCAACAGGCCCATGTTGTTCAGCAGTCGCAGCGTGCCCAGATATCGCTGCTGTAGACTCACGCGTGGTATGAGTTGCTGCAGTTTCAGCTGGCTAAGCAGATAATGCTGACGCACCGGATGCTGCAGTTGGGGTCGCAATTTGTCCATAATATCCCGCTCAACCCGAAATATACGCAACATCAGCGACAGCGGCATACGCTCCAGTGCATCCACAAAGTACAGCCAGCCGGCGGGTTTGTCACTGTAGGATGGCAGCGGTGGTATGAAGGTGCGCCAGCTTATCTCTTGCGTGTAGGGCAGCACTTCTGACTCTTCGGCCTGCCATTCCTGCAGAAACTCGCGTGTCATCAGCGATGGTTCCGTACGTTGCCAATGCTGCAACAGTTCCTCGTTCATTTCCAGCGGCTTCTGCTCCCGTTGCTGTTCGCACAGCAAAAAGAAGAGGAACTCGTGCAGGGTGCACGCCACCAGCAGCTTGGGCGCCGATGGTTTTGGCTTTTCCGCCTGCTGACGCTCCATACGTAACCTTTTGCGTGCCAACAACTCGCGTCGGTCCTTGCCCGCCAGTTGAGAGGGACGCATTTGTCGTTCCTCAGTCAGCAAATGGAAATTGTTCTTCAGACGCAAAATTTCGCGCTGCAGCTGCTCGTGCTGGATATCAATCTTGGGATGCGTGACCAGACGATAGAGACGCACACGTTGCTCATACTCTAGTGTCACCTCGTACAAATTCAAAATGCGTGCATGCTGCATTCGTTCTAGCAGCCGAAACATTGATTTGCGGCATATTTTCTCAAGCGAACCGATATTCTTCTCTGATTGCATTATGGACCTCGCCAAATCCATGGTATGTATGATGCAGGACTTGTCAATTTGCTGCACAATTAATATTTTGCGTGCCACATGCTGTGGTGTCTCCTTTTCTGCGCTTTTAGCCGGCTTCATGTTGAATACCATGGGACGCACATTAACTTTAATATTGGGCAGATCATTTACAACAATGTCTACATTCTGTGGCACGTTCTGGAAACAAAAAGGGATGAAATGGTTTACATATATATTCTTTGGGTTTATTACTTTGTCTATATAGTGTTAGGTTAGAGCTTGACTCACCAGCTGCTCCTGGCACTGCAGCTGCAACACCGACTTTTCCAACTGCTCTTTTTTTTCCATGACATATGCCTCGGCCTCTGTGCCAACAACCACAAAGCGTGTGAGGCGCGACTTGCCCACAGTTTCCGTATAACTTTTGATCATTTGCTTACGCAGCAGATGCTTGATGGCACTGCGTGCGATTTGAAAATTAATGGACACATATTGGCCTAGCTCGAGGGTAGTCATGCCGCGTGCACCGAAACGCTTGATGGCGCGCAGACACTCAAGCTCAATGGGCATATTGACATAGGCGTGACGCTGGCTTAGCAACTCATCCGGCTCCTTGTCGTCGCGCTCATCATTGTTGTCCATTTGGCTAAGCTCTTCGAACTCCATGTTGGGATTACGCAGACGCACCACCGAAATCTTTCGTCCTTTGGTCTGCTTGGCGCCGCTGCTGGCTGGCTGTGGCGGATAAACCATTGTAGTCTCAAAGATCTTCCGAAAATTGTGCGAAACGAGCAGCTTTTTCATCCTTGAATGATTCAGATCCGGTATGCGATCCAAAATTTCGCCCGGGGGCACATACTGGTTTGGACTCGCCTTAATCTCTGTATAAAACTTCTCCATGAGGCACTGCAAATGATTCTTGTAGATGCGAAAGAAGCGCGGCAGCATGACCAACGTCGAGGCCAGATTGCGTCCATTGCAGCGTTCCGTATATTGCTGGCCAATTATCAGATGCTGCTTCAGCAACCAATTTCTGTGCAGCATTCAATTCTGATGAGTGAGCAACTGCTGGACTACTAGCTGGACTACTCACCTTAAGTAAAATATTAAGCTCGGATCCTTAAAATAGTTGGTCATCGACCAGGGCCCACGCGTCGTTTCGCCATTGTAGCGTGCACGTCCTACACTCTCTAGAAATATATAGTGTTGCACGGACATCTCACGGGGCAGCAGCATATTGGGTGGCTTCAGTGCCTTTGTACGCTCATCCTGACTGGCCACCACAACCAGCGTCTGGTGATAGCGCTCGGTTGCCGCCGCGGCGGTTAGTTCCTGCAGCACACTTACATTAACGGCCTTGCGCATCTTGTAGTCCATGCAGTTCCCACGAATGGACCCATCCTGTATAGGCGCATAGGGCGGACGCAAAAAGGGGCAGCTTTCCGGGACCACTGGCAAGCCCGATTCCTCATCCTGATCATTGAAGCGCTTATAGGGTGGCAGCCAAGGACGTGCTACGAACAGCTCATAGAACTTCACTTTGTCCGTGGAGCGCAGCAATAGCAACCATATCTGCTGCTGCAGCGCGTCCGGCAAAGGTTTCCCACCGTATAGACGTATGTTTAGCAAGGACCACAAATCTAGAGAAGGAATTATTATTATTTACATTTCAGACTTATCCTCAAGTATGCAGACTGCTTGCGCATACTGTTTAAAAATCTATTTCATTTCCCGAATTCACTTACATGGCAATGTGGTGCCTTCCAAGCCTTCCAGCGCTATTTCGTCGAACACGGCGCTTATCCAGGAGCCATCTGCATGTGCCGCACACATTTTATCCGTTTTCAAATACCAATTTAAATTATTTAATTCGCATTTCAATTTTATTCACTGCGCACTGAGCGTCGTCGCGTAAAACAGCTGTGCTTACAGAGTTGTCGCGTGTCTTCCAGATTAAGTTTAATTAATTGAACTGCTAGAAGATAGTATATGATATAATGAACTTATTTTCTGTTCCTTAAATAGCAGGTTAAGTTAGCAGGCAACTCTTTAGTTAAAAAATTGAATAAAATGTAATGGGCATGAATAATTTTAATTCTGATTAATTGTATTCTACATTTTGTAGATTTCTTTAATCATTCGATAACTCATCTATTCATTTACTCAGTTCTTCATGAACGTGACAGCATTGCAGAACTTTTAAAAGTATTTCATGCAAAGTTTATCGGTTATCAAAACCTTAAAAACAACAGTTTAAAAACTTAAACAATAATATATGCATATTCAATTCAAGAAGTGCATAGATCACATGAATAAATGAACTAAATCAAATTTGGAACAAAAATGCACAACTCTGGTGCCGCGCAGTGTTGCAAAATCTGCACACAGTATGCGTTAGAGCAAGACCACACTACACTGACAGCAGCTGTCAAAAAAGATGCAGCTGCCTGCAAACAAACGCCGCAACCGCTGTCAATTCTAGCGCTCTTTTACTAGGTTAAAGCAGAGAAATTTCGCAAGCGGCTTGCAAAAAAAAACTGAAAGAGTACAGAGCTAGCGGAAACTATATTAAATAAAAAATAACAAAAATCAAATTTAACACGCACACATGTCGAGCACAACCATGTCTACATTCAGTTTTGCAAGTATGGCAGCGCAGCTTAACGAGGAGCAAGGCATTTCGTTCCAAGACAAAGCTGAAACCTGGGACAATGCCGAGGATGGTGAGTAGACGCCGGCCAGTTAAACGCGGGCCAATAAATATTCTCCCATCTTTCAGTCAAAGCTGTTGTTGAGGCTCTCAAGAGCAAGCCCACAGTTCATTTTCTCAATCTCGATGGCAATACGCTGGGCGTGGAGGCGGCACTGGCCATTAGCGAGGCACTGAAAACACATCCAGAATTTCGAAAAGCATTGTGGAAGAATCTATTTACCCGTCGTCTCAAGTCGGAAATTCCTCTCGCACTGAAGCATCTGGGTGCTGGTTTAATTGCAGCTGGGGCCAAGTTGACGGTGCTCGACCTCAGCGATAATGCGCTGGGGCCCAATGGCATGACTGGCCTGGAGGAGATTTTACGCTCGCCCGTGTGCTTCTCGCTGCAAGAGCTGTATCTGAACAACTGCGGGCTTGGGCCGGAGGGAGGACGTATGCTGTCTGTGGCACTGATCGATCTCCACAAGAATGCCAAGGCGGCGGGCACACCGCTGCAGTTGCGCATCTTTGTTGCCGGTCGCAATCGCTTAGAAAATGCTGGCGCCAAGGCAATATCGAAGACATTCAAGGTACTGCAAACCCTAGAGGAGATTACCATGCCTCAGAATTCCATTTATCACGTGGGCGTCGCCGCTCTCGCCAGTAGTTTCAAAGAGAATCCACATTTGCGCGTCCTCAACATGAACGACAATACACTCAACGCCCGGGGTGCCGCCAAAATAGCTGAAGTTTTCGAGCATACACCGCTGTAAGTTCAACCCTTGCAGAGCCCAATAATTATGCATTCTCTTCTGTCTGTTTATTCATATTCCAACAAATTTAACACCAACCTCTATCGCAGTTTGCGGGAAATTAATTTTGGCGATTGTTTGCTGAAGACTGATGGCGCCTATCATTTTGCCGAGGCTTTGGAGCAGAACCATGAGCATCTGGAGGTATTGGATTTAGGCTTTAATGAGATCAACTACGATGGTGGCCTTGCGCTGGTAACAGCTGTGCAAAATAAGCCCAAGCTTAGGATATTCAATTTGGATGGCAATTGCTTTGGCCAAGCTGGGAGCGCACAAATCGTTGACCAAATGGCTAAAGCCAAGAATTCCGCCGCATTGCAATCCATGGACGAGGTCGTATCTGAGGAGGAGGGTGAAGAAAGCGGTGCCGAAAATGATGGTGGCGACAATGAAACACCCGAGAATAGCGAGGACGAGTATAACGATTACTTGGAGGAAGAGGACCCAGAGGATGATGGTGAATACGATCCAAATGATACCACCGAAGAGGTGGACGAAGATGATGAAGAGGACTATGCCAACGAAAATCTCGCCGAAGAGACCGCCTACGTGACCAGCAATGCCTTTTCCACCAAGGTTAGTGGCCAGTGGCAGGTTAAACCAATCCGATTAATATCCTTGATAAATTTATGATTCGCCGCAGCTTTTTAACGAAACCATCAACTCTAACAAGACCAGCAACACTTCTGACATTAACAAAAATGGCAACAAGACGGTCATTAACGTCAGTTGCACCCCGGCGGAGTTTTGCCTGAGCCAAACGCCGTGCACACTGCAGCAATTTGATTCCCTAGAAGCGACAAACAAGCTGCAGGCGCTGCAGAACATAATCAATGTAAGATGAAATCAAAAGCGAGAGTCATTAAGCTATATAGACACCAATTCAGAAATTCAATTTTGGTCCGATCTTTAACTTTGAAAAATTATTAGGGAGGGGAGCAAAACTGATTTGAACTGCACTGAGTTTTCTATGACCGTGCCAAGCCGGTTATTATTTGCTACTCTATAAAATATTAAAAAATCCCATTTATATATTCATGCCACAGCAATTTAGCGATGACAACCACTTGCTGCTGCTCATCTTTACGACGCTCAAGTGCGCGCATCTGTCCCAGACATCCCAGGCGGCTTTGGAGCTGGCCGTTTCACTCTACCAGGCGACCTTTGACTATGCCATCAAAACGGAGCAGGAGTCGCGCGTGCTGGACTACTATCTCAAGCAGCTGGGCCTGTTGCGCAGCGAAGAGCATTTCAAGAGCGACTACAATGTCAAGAGCTGTCGCTATGCTCTCCGGGAGGCAATCAAAAGGGAAACGTTTGCCAATGATAATATTAAAAATACATTTAAAATATTTCTCGATCAACTCGATGTTTAGAGTATGCCATTAAAAACGATTAACAAAGGATTTCAAGAACTATATTAACTATTTTAATAAATAAGTATATATTACAAATTCCAAACTAAAATTCAAATGCTTGTTTTGTTTGGGTTTCTGTTTGTAAAAAAAATAATCAACTTATTATAATTACAACGTTTATCAAAAGAGAAAAAAAGGCATTACTTTTTCCACAACACAATCAGCGTGTGATAATATCTATGTTATTCGAACTTTCAAAATAATAAAGAAAATTTCATATATTTTTCGTCAAATTAAGGAGTTTAAGAAATATTTGTTATTTCTTGAATGATCGATATGAACTTTATAAAAGACTAAAACATTTCTATGTTTAAATGATCCGATCTCACAATGGAATTTTTTAGGTTTGGAGCTTTAAGTTTTCTTTTTTACTGAAAAATCCAGTTTTAATACCAGCTTGTTTTTAAGTCATCATAAATGAATTTTTCAAGAATTTTTATTTTGCCGATTATATTATGTGGTAATATGCGATCTACATAACAACTGATATGAGCCTAATGAGACAATATAAAATAATATGCTACCAAATTAGTTGTTCCCACTTTTGAGAGTTGTTTCTAAGTTCTGGAAGCTCGCTATATTCTTTTTTATGCAAGTAATTAATTAAAAGGAATATATTCGGAATCAGAAAGAAATTTAAGTTCAGTAAGTTTTTTTTTGCGAGCTTTATGTTTTAAGAACTGTTGAATGGACTCCCCTGCACTGTTATTTACATTTGAGAATATAATCAAAACAGCAAGATTGCGTAAAATACATTTTATTTACAAGAAAAAAATGGTATTGTATGTGACTACAAACTATGTTTACAAAACATGATAATTGATGGATTAAAGAGTGCTTTGTATTTAATATAATGGTGGATTATCGCTTGTTTTTCTTCTTTTTTTTGTTTTTGTTTTTATTGTTGTCCTTGTTAAAAACTATATATTGAAAGAATGTTGCGAAGTTGTTACACAATAAAAATAAAATGATATAATGTGAGGAAATTTTGAAACATGAAGCGGACAAACTGCAATGCTTTAAAAATTCCTTAATTTTGTATGTTTCTATGAACGTTTCGCAATCGTATATTAGAAATACTTTTTCCTTTACTTATTTTAACCAAGTTTATGACCTTAAACACAATTTGTATTCTATGCATTCGGTATTTTTTTTGGTAAAATATTTGTAATAATATACCAGGAGTAGATCCAGGAGCAATAAGCATAACAGCTGCTGGAAAGTATTGACTCTTAATGCCTATATATCTTAGGCCTCGAAATCGGAATCATCGTCATCGTCCAAGCATTCAATCTCATCATCGTTGCTGTCGCTATCGATGACGTATCGCTTTTTGGGTGCCTTCTTCTTCTTGCCACCACCGCCGCTGCTGTCGTCGTCACGTTGACGCTTTGCCGCCGCCGGTCGTTTGGCGGGTGAATCATCGATATCCTCATCGCCATCATCGTTGTTTCCTGGTGCGCTGGCTGCCTCAGTGCCGCCCTCATCATCCGATAATAGGAAAGAATAGTCGATTTTTTTACTAGCGGCACGGCGACCAGGCCGCTCAACACGTACCGTTTCCATTTCGACATCTCCGGTACTCTCATCAGGGGAATCCTTCTTTGAACCCTAAATATCGGGTATTTGAAATTAATAAATGTCACCATTAAATAGCCAAAGTTATGAAACTTACCTTAGCCTTGGAAAAGTCTAGTTTGGGCTGCTTAAGTCCATCGCCGTTCTCTTTCTTTTGACGCGGCTTCTTCTCGGCTGGCTCCTTTTTGAGGACTGGCGCTTTCTTAGCCTTGGGCGAGGTTTTTGTAGCGCCGCCCTCGACCAAGACGTCAAAATCGTCGACCTCTTCGACAGTTTCCTTCTTATCCACTTTAACCTTGGTGTTCCGCTCCTTAGCCTTCACGGCGACCAATGTGGCGGCTTGGAATTTCTTGATAATATCATCAGTGATCGTAAATGCCACACGTTCGCCAATGGGATCGGGAAAGATGTCTGCGTTGCCAGCGGCAGCTTTGCCCTTTTTGCCACGGATTGTTGCCGGCTTTTGACCTTTTATGGCCTTGGCTTGCTTAAGATTAATGCCCTGCTCCTCGAGTCGCTCCTTCTCCTCAACCTCGTTCAGTTTAGCTTCAAGATTATCGAGATCATCCATCCATAGATGAGTTGGCGTCTTCTTTATAAGATTATCAAGCTCGGCCAGTTTGAGATCACGCTGTTTGAGTAGCTCGTTCTTTCGTTCCTCTGTCAACATCCACATGGACATGCCTAGCAGGTAGTCGAATTTCTTGACCTCCGATAGCTTCTGGAAGGCCTTTTCGGGATCTACTTCTTTTTTGACCTTCTTGCTGCTAGTCGTAGCCAACTCTGCACCCTCATCCTCCTCATCGTCATCATCTTCGGCAGCTTCGGCTTCCTCCATTTTGATCCGACGTTGCCATTCTTTTACAGGATCAGGACGATAGCCACGCTTGATGAGCTCCTCAATCATGGCCTTGCGCTGTTTATTCTCAATCGTCAGCTTCTTCTCGCACTTCTCCAAAATGAAGCGGGCCTGATCGCTCAGGCGATCTGATTGTGCCGTCAGCTGACCCACAAGATAATCCTTGCGGCGATTATAGTATTCCAAGCGCAGTTTATAAAACTCCATCAATATATCCTTAGGTGACGGAAAGCGACGCAGACAATTGTTCTCATCGAAGGCGTGCATCTGGTTTGTGGATAAGGATGAGCTCAGCTTAAGGACACGATGGAAACCGCCAGGCTCGCTGCGTAGACGCTCAAATTCACCCGGGGCGAAACTGACGACAAAACGCACTGTGGTATCCGTATGATATTCACGATATTCGGATACAACTGCTTTCACCTTCTCGGTGCCATTGGACAAAACTTCTAGCACATTCTCCTTATAGTTTTGCGTCCAAACGCCAACGGGCAACTCAGTGATCTCTATGCGATTATCGGGAAGTAATTGAATGTTGCCCGAATGTACGTAACGACCATCAGAGACATAGTCCATGGAACCTTGAAAATTCTTGTACCACGGATGCAACGGCAACAGTTCATCACCATTGATCAAGCGACGCAAATTGCTGATAAGATCGCGCGGGTTATAATTGGCTATTTTTGTGGACCAACCAGTGCCGATGCCCTCGGCGCCATTCACCAGTACCATGGGTATAATGGGAATATACCAAATTGGCTCAATACGCTGACCATCATCCACCTGATACTGCAGCAGGGGATCATCCAACGGATGATAGATGAGACGTGTTAGCGGCGACATCAATGTGAAAATATAACGAGCGCTCGCAGAATCCTTGCCACCAGTGAGACGTGTACCGAACTGACCGCGCGGCTCCAACAAATTGATATTGTTTGAGCCCACAAAATTCTGTGCCAAATTCACAATGGTCATCTGGAGGGACATCTCGCCGTGATGATAGGCTGACATTTCAGCCACCGAACCCGACAATTGGGCCACTTTTACCTCACGCTTATCGTTACGCTTGAAGCACGTAAACATGACCTTGCGCTGACCGGGCTTAAGGCCATCCACCAGACTGGGTATGGAACGTTCGTTGTCCGCATTGGAGAAAAGCACCAGTTCCAGATTGATAAAGTCCGAGTAGCTAACATGCTTTGTGCCCTTGGTGTACAGATAACGCTCTGGCAGACCCAATTGCTTGCGACGCTTCACCTCGTCCATGTGATTGGTTAACCAGTTTTTGCGCGACTCCACATGTTTCTTGGCAAAGGCCATCACAATGTTATCGTCATCCACCTGGCCATCATACTTAAATAGGATCCGATGGCGCTCCATATCCTTTGAATAATACAATTAGATTTTAAATTTGTTCAATTTTTCTTCTTTTAGGTATTTCGTTTTTAAAGATTATAAAATCAAGAAATAAACATATCTATCAACTTTTTTCCGAAAATTGATAATATAACAAGTATGAGGTTCTAGTCGGGAGCTCCCGACTAGGGGATACCCTGAACCCTTTTCTTCCAACATCAAATGCATATATATATTCTATTTTAAAAGCTATATGTCAAGTTTGGTGACATGACCAAAATTGCCCATAAAACAGGACAAGTCTCTAGCTCTTATAGGTTCTGAGATCCTTGCGTTCATACATACGGACAGACGGACGGACGGACAGACAAACGGACATGGCTAGATCGACTCGGCTATAAGTGCTGATTAAGAATATATATACTTTATGGGGTCGAAGATGCTTCCTTCTGCCTGTTACATACATTTGGATTTTGCACAAATACAATATACCCTTATACCCATATTTAATGTGTTCAGGGTATATATAAAAAAATCAGCTTAATAAGCAAATAGTCAGCATCGAGAACACATTTCGTTGGAATAGTCATCTTAAATCCTATCTGGGAAGTTTTTGGGACTGGCACGTAATGAGCAGTAATTTGTATGACACCTATATATTGACATCACAATTATGCCTTTAGCTGACGAGATTAAGAAATATTGAAATATAAATATATGTTATAATATATAGCAGGTTTATAATTATGTTTAACTACCAAAGTGGCAGGTGAAGACCCCTTTGTTTCTGCATAGTATAAAAATATTCATTCAGTTTGTTTGCATGAACGCCTTATTCTCAGGCACATATTCTCAAGCACACGAAATACCAGTTCTCATAAATAAATTAATAATACAATCAATAATAACAATCGTTAAGCCCACCTGGAAATATTCTTTTGCCTCCTTGGAAGTCGAGGTACCGAGACCCTTATAGTATTTGATATTGTACGTATGATGATTGGGCGTATCCATTTTCCATTCCTCGAATTCGGGCAGCGAATAGAAGGAAATCTCTTCATTCTTTTTCGATGCCTTCACAATGGGCGTTATGAACTCCTCGAGGAAGGGCAAACGCAAAAGTTCCGGCCAATTGGTGTGTATGAAATTGATCAGTAAACCCTTAATATGGGAACCATCCTGATCCTGATCAGTCATGATCATAACTTTGCCATATCGCAACGTCTTTAGATCATCCATGGTGAGATATTTCTTCTTGTACTGCAGTCCAATAATCTTGCACAGATTATTGATCTCAGCATTCTCCGTAAGCTGTTTAAAGGTGGCTTCGCGCACATTGAGCAGCTTGCCGCGCAGCGGAAAGACCCCATAGTAGTTGCGTCCGATGACGCCCAGGCCGGAGACAGCCAAGGATTTGGCTGAGTCTCCCTCGGTGAGAATGAGGGTACACATTATGGAATTTTTGGTGCCTGCCTCATTGGCATCTTCCAGCTTGGGTATGCCTTTGATTTTAGTTGATTTCTTGCCGCCAGTTTTGGCAATATCATTCTGTGCTTTAAACTTCGCCCAGGCCAGTACAGACTCCACAATGCCCGCCTTTGATACATTAGAAATAAACTTCTCGGAGAGCACACACTTGGAGCCAAAGCTTTTGGCCTGCAGTGTCATGTTCTCTTTGGTTTGCGAGTCAAAAGTGGGATTCTCGATTAGGCAATTCACAAATATCCACAAATGGTTGCGCACTTGAAACGGTTTTATACTGATGCCATTCTTGTTCTTCTTTTTGAGCACCTCAATCAGCTGCTTGATGACATTGTCAACCACATGATCGACATGGCGACCACCCTTGGTGGTTGCTATGGAATTAACAAACGAGACCTGCTGAAAGCCACGATCCGAGGGGCAACAAGCAATTTCCCATCGATCGCCGCACGCCTCGTATACCACCTTCAGAGGCTGGCCAGCTTCATCATCTGTATTCTTGATAAACAAATCAATGTAATCCTTGAAGCCCTTCACCGGCACCTTGGTGCCATTCAAGAACACAGACACGCCCTTCGTGGATGCTGCCACATCGTAGGCGCGACGCGACATAAGCGCCACAATATCATTATCGAGTGATTCCATTTTAAACTTTTTTAAGTCGGGGCTAAATGTTATCTTCGTGTAATCGGTGCCATTAAAGTCTGAAATCTAAAAGGAAACTGATATCAGTTAAGGCTTAAAATTGGGCATAGGTAATTGGTACTTACAACTGGATCACCTGCTTTTCCCATGTTGTTGCCCCAGGTCTGCTTGAAGCACTTCCTATACTTCCTTGTCGCCGTTTCCACGGTGAAGCTGGTCGAGAAAATGTTGCACAATTTGGCACCGTAGCCATTACGACCACCAGTTACCTTCTTCTCATCATCATTGTAATTGGATGAGGTCAAAAGATGACCAAATATCATCGTGGGCACATACATATTCTCGTCTTTGTGCATCGTAACCGGTATGCCCTGGCCATTATTCCAAATGGACACTATATTCCGCTCCGGATCAATATCAACTTTAATCGTATTCATCGCCTTGTCGCGCTGCTTATTATCAGCTGCATTCACCAGAATCTCATCGAATATCTTGTAAAGTCCCGGCACAAATGATATCTCACGTTGCACCATGCGATTCTTTTCGACATCATGTACCCACATTAGCTCCTTGGTAAACTCCACGGATCCAATATATGAATCCGGACGCAAAAGAATGTGCTCCAGCTGCGATTTCTTCTGGTACATCTGTTCGATGGACATGCCGCCTTTACCCTTGCCATTCTCCATTATGACGACTTTGTGGTTGCTGCTGCTGCTTTGTTGCACGTGCTAAAAATTAAAACAACAATGATAGTTAAAAGCAACCCAACATAACTGTACCCTCAAGCACGCTGCTTTGTTTACGAATAGAAAGCCGTAGCACAAATTGTGATTATCCAGCGTAAGAAAAAACATATCTTCGGGGTGTCGAATTTTAAATGCCCTTACACTCTTAAAAGGTTTGTAACTGCAAAAATTGCTTGATTTCTTTTTGGAAAATCCGTTCTGCCTAATCAAAAATAATAATAATATTAAAGAACCTTGCCAAACGTATCTGCTTATATTATTGATCAGGCTTTAATGTGTAGCGAATTTCATGACAAAAAACTGATGTACTCTGGGTAGGGTGTAAAAATAGTTTTCAATGCTTTTGTTTTTGGCGCGAACACAAATACACAGCCATTTAGGCATAACAACTTTCTTTTAACACAAACTGTGGTCGAAAAATAATATTTGGTTTAAATGAAATGTATGCTTCTTTTAATGATTTACTTCATACTTTTAAGTTCAATATAAAAGTGCAGCAGCATATATTTAAGACTTGTATATTACCTTCTCTAGCCTGAAAGACGCGCGCAATGCGGTGTTTGTGTATGTATAACCTCCCTGTCTTTAGGCGGGATAGTTGAGCCGGCTGCTTATGCGTCAACAACAACTACAACATGAAAAACATTTGCTAGACAAAAAATAAGCAATACATTTTTACAAACAATTGCAGCATTATGTAATGCAACTGTATATATGTATGTGCGCCACGTTCAGTTGCACCCACAAAAAGAAAAACGCAAACTTAGCGTAAATATATTTTCGGGTGCCCGTGTATGCGTGTGTATCTGTGTGAGCGGCTTTACCGGCTTTGCTGTTTAGTCTATGAAATATGCTATTAAATATAATTTTACCAAAATAAATCGAGTGTATATGTAAAGGGCATTTAAAAAGCCCAACTTCTACAATTGCCTTCGTAAAGGTATTTCGTATACACAACTTACGCACAAAAATTCTATCTATATGGGCAGCGCCATTTTTAATTTGCAAATGCGACGCCAACGGGTAAAAAGCGTTTAATTCTCAACTCACATACAAAAAAGACCCATTAGATAGTCTGCTTTAACTCTTTCCATTCATTTTAATTATGCCAAACACCATTTTGCTCACCTTTTTAGTTGTTTGTGTGAATTTTGTGGCTGCTTCGACGAAACCAACGCGCGACTGCGACTGCAAAATATGCACACACAGTAGACGCCGCCGCACTTTATTTTATTTGCTGCGTTGGTCTTTGATTTGTACTGCACGTATTAGTTGCACAGTAACACTTAATTCTATATTACACGCAATCAATTAGTTGTAACACTAAATAAAACGGACTTTACAATAAAATTTAATTGGTGAAAATTCCTTGGCTGCACAATCACCCGTCGTCGCCAAGCCAAGAATACAGACGATGGTTCCTCTGTCGATATAATTATCGATACGTGAAGCAGATGTTGCCAGACCTAGGGAAATGCTGGATTTGTACTGCAACAGGCATGAAACAAATAGAAATCTACGCTAGTGCTGCCACCTGTTTGATATTTTGCTTGAAATGGCACGTAACAATCGATGTGAACTAAAAAAAATAACAGTTATATTTAAATTCTGTGGCATCATATTGATTGCATACAAACTATAGTTCAATTATGGTTATAACTAACCCGTTTTTAATGGCTAAACGTTTCACTTTTGCGAAAATGTTATGCTTACGTTTGTATAAAATCATCATGTATGCTTAAAATAGTCAGATTGCGTTAACTGTCGGAAATGACCAATGCTAAATATCATGCTAAATTAACGAAAATTTAAGGCTAATGCGACTAGGAGAGGCCTGGCCGGCTAAACAAGTTTTTTGGTCCTCGACTACGTCCAACTGACCTTGACCAACGACAACATAAGGTTTGTTGCACTTGCAGTTAAAACTAGTTTTTCTTTTTTTTTACGTATATTTGTAAAATCAACGAATGTTCTGTTTTGGATCAATCTGAGATGGGAAGTTAAAATTGCAAGTAATCGTATAGGTCAGTTACTCAGCAATAACGACTTACACATTGTCTGTACTTAACGGGGTGACGTCATTAAAGCTCATTGAACTTGCACAGCATCTCTCATTACATGTGCATGCACACATACATATATACATACACACATACATACAATAGCATCAGAAACTTCATCATCAAGCTGTGGCCTCCATTTTTAGCCTTCCGATTAGCTGCAAGTTTACGGCTACACAATATTTTCACTCTCACTGGCATTAAATAACATGCAGTTACCCTAACAATGAGCTTATGACACAGAGATAAAGGGAGAATTTAGTTCTTAGTATTTTAGTTTTTTTTTTGAGCTAACTTGGCACACAGATATCTTAAAAGTAAGATACACTTTTCTTCAGAAATTCTTTTATACATTGTACGCTTGATATTATTTTACTAGTGTACAACAGCTTCGTTTTATTGTTTTATTTTTTGCTTACAGCACATAGAACTTGATGCTTTTCATTTAACTCGTTACCCGGCTTGAATACGGGTTTTCTCCGAGTGTTGTTCTGAGTGCTGGGGGCATAAAACGTTTTGTTCTAAACGATCTTTGAGTCAGTCTTGAAACAAAGTTGTGCGACACGATTCCACTTCGCATTGACAGTTGTTGGATTTCAGTTACGAAAAAGAGTAAATATATATACTATATGCGCGATATAATTATAAGAAATACCAGAGATCTGCTGTGCGTGTAAACATCAATATCTATAGAAAAGCCAAATATTTACTTAATAATTAAAATAAAAAGTGCACTTTGAAGATTAACACCAGTGGAAAAATGAATGCAGCTGCTATAATTGATATACTATATCAATTAGTTAAAGGTCCCGCCTTGATTACTGCAGTTATTTATTTTTAATGATTAAAACCGGTATATAATATAATACAAACAAAAGCAAACAGGCTAGAGAAATTAATGCAGATTACTTTCTTGTTATTGTTTTTCTTTTTCATTTGTCAATTAAGTAAAGTGCAGTCAGAATTAACGCATCTTGACTAGAAATGCGGTTCATTAACACTGGAACTTAAGATTAAAATTCGTTGAAGATTGGCTTGCATTCTTTGCATTCGGCCACGCCTGGCAATATTTGCGAGTTGAGACTGTGATCTGGAATTTGGAATTTGCCCACAAATTGGCGCGTTACCTGCTTCTGAGGAGAAATGGATGTGATCTCGTCTCTCCAACAGAATAGTTTAAGTTTAGTTATATATGAATATATATGTTTCCTTTTAAGAACGCCTTGTTGTTTATTAAGTTCTATATTCCTAATTACCGCTGACCCTGCTCTCCTGCTCCTCCGTTTTATCCACACAAAGTGTTAACTTCTCGAGCGAATGCAAACAAGGAGTTAAGTGCCCAAATGCACTTTGTCATGTAAAATGGCCCGGGGTTTGTTTTTTTTGTTTGTCAATTGTTTACTAAGATGAGACATTAGCGCGAAAATTTGCTACGTGCTCGAAAGCGGAACAGAGTAGAAAAATACATTGGAACAGAGTGGAAGAGACGTTACCCTTATCAGGTTTTTGAGCAATTGGGTGTTGAGTTCAGCTCGGTTGAGTTCAGGAAGAGATTTCGGACTGGGTTGAAGCGATAATCGTTGTCGCTGCCTCATTTTGTTATCGCAAAAATGTGCCTTTGTTTTGTTTTTGTTTATAGCATATATTGCATATATTGCATGGGATTGAAAACATTTGGTGTGATACGCGGACTCAGTTTCAAACTTGAAGTCGAACGTTGACCAACTGCTGAAGGAATAGAAAAATAGAAACAAAATGGTAAAATAAAAAGACATCAAATGTCTCTGGCAATTGCTTTAAAGTCAAGCTTCAAAGTGCCGTCAATTTCAAGTTCAATTGCAGGCAGCACTTCAAGTTTAGCACCAGACAAAAAAAAAAACAAAAGCAAACACATAATACTGCTAACAATGAGACACGTGAGGTTAACAAAAGTTCTCGTTCTGTGCACTTAATTATTGTTTTAATTCTCGCGTTTGAAATTGTTTTTGCTACATTTTACGCTCGCAACATTCAAACAACACGCTCAGCAACAAGTTAGAGTTTAGCTACATGTCATCTTAGCAACATGTCACCTTAGCAACATTTGAGTGCAGTGTTGCAAAGGCAGCATTTGAGAGAGTAAAGAGAGAGAGAGAGAGCGAAAAAGTCACATATACCTTTATACAACATGTAGCACAACATACTGATTGCTCATCTCTTTTGGCCCATTCTCTTTCTAAAGGCCCGAGCTATGCCTGCCATAGAGCACAAATTAAATATCACCGAGGAGGAAGTACCAGAGTGCATACGTCTCCTGGCAGCAAAACAGGGAGAATGCTCGAAGACAAAACAGGAGACAATTGCACAATTTCGCAATTATATCTTAGGTAGGTTTCGAATGATGTACGCCTGAAAAATAACCGACTAAAAATGGTTTTTGACATTCTACAGAGCGCAATGACTGTCAGCCGCATCGCAATGATGATAAATATCTGGAGAAGTTTCTGCGCGCGCGCTACTGGAAAATTGAGAATAGCTACAAATTGGTGGGTTTATCTAAACTAATTTATTTAAAACTATTTTTTATGAAAATCGAATTGCCTGGTTTATTGATTAACGAGCGCACAATGAAGCCCGCAACAGCTGGGAAGTTGAATTTTCAGAGTTCCTATTATGAGCTAAGTTTTAGAAAATTCTCTCCGAAAAACTGGACTCTTAAACGATTTTATTGGGGACTTGTTTCATGCTTTTCGAAAAATCTTTGAATTGGGCGGGGGATGGAGATCAAAATGTGCAAAAATTGGAAGAAAAACTGATTTAAAACTGAATGATAAACAATGTGTGGTTATATTTATTTATGATATCTTTTAGTGCTTATCAAATAATTATTTTTACAGATCTGCAACTATTACAAATTTCGTGAAGAGAACAAAAGTTACTACGAGAAGGTTCGTCCTTTGGATTTGCGGCATCTCGGCGATGAGAATATATTGACTGTGACGCCATATCGTGATCAGTTGGGACATCGCATACTCATCTATCACTTTGGATTGTGGCGGCCAAATCGCGTGACTGTGGACGATATTTTTAGGGCAACCATTTTGCTGCAGGAACTGGGCTCGCTCGAGCCTATCTCTCAAATAATGGGCGGGGTGGCCATATTCGATTTGAAGGATTTGGGTCTGGAGCATATGCTACATTTAAGTCCCAGTGTGGCACAGAAAATGATTGCCTTGCTTGTGGTGGGTGCGGGATGCAAAGATCTTGCTAAATTAAATGTAAAACTCCAAGTTTTCCTTTCCTGCAGACCTCCATGCCCATACGAACCGCCGCCCTGCATATAGTCAATCAGAACTGGCTATTTAATGCGGCTTTCAAGATCTTTAAGCCGTTTCTCAATGCCTCCATGCGTGAGCGACTCTTTATACATGGAAGCGACATGAGATCGTTGCACGAGCACATTTATCCCGAGCATTTGCCCAAGCGGTAAGTTTACTATGGGGTTTTCTTCCATGTATAAACGAATAACTAAACTTCATGATCTTTTCGACAGTTATGGCGGTATGCATGAGGATTATTCCTATACGCTCTGGCTGGATATGTTGCAGCATCAGTGCGCCAGCAGTGAGATTCAGAAGGACATGGAACAATTAGGCTTTATTTTCGATTAGCAATCTTTAATTTTCTTTGATGCTCTGCGGTTTAATGCTCTCTTAAATATTAAATAATCTTCTTAAAAGCTCAATTTTAATTTTAAGGACACATTATGAATTAAGAAAAAATATATAAAATATAGATTTTTTTAAAAACAGCTTTTTTAACATACTTATTGAAACAGGTATGCGCTTTTGAGGTTAGGATAAACAATTTTGGAGGTTAGGTTTCTGATGATCTGATCTGATGAATATTTCATTTTCTACATTCCTTTGATATCTGCTCTCGGACCAGTTGTTTCCATAATAACAGGAAAATTAAAAAAAGCAACAAAAAAAATGTAAGAAAACACAGGACTTACACTTTATAGATTTGTATTACCTCTTATATAATTTCATACATAGTTATTTACTTTCTAAACTTATGCATATCTGATCAAATATGCATATATTATGTTATGTTCAGCAAAAACCAAAACAACTATTTGAAGTTATTAATCAAATGATTTAATTTTAGGTCTGTTATTTGCGATTTACCAGCCTTAGTCTTTCCGGGTCTACACCATTTTCAGCTGTTAGGCACTTCAATATTTAAAAGTAAAAGGGCAACATTTTCCAGAACTCAATTTTTCTGCTTTTAAATCATATTTTTATACCCTGAACCCATTAAAAATGGGTAAAAAGTATATATATTCTTGATCAGCATCAATAGCCGAGTCGATCTAGCCATGTCCGTCTGTCTGTCTGTCCGTCCGTCCGTCCGTCTGTCCGTATGTATGAACGCAAGGATCTCAGAACCTATAAGAGTTAAAGACTTGATGTAGGTCCTCCTATTGCCTGCGCAGATCGAGTTTGTTTCCGATAATCGATAACTTGCCCCGTTTCCAAGCAATCGATAAACATTTATATCGAAATCCTGTTTTTTGGGCAATTTTGGTAAATAACAAGAGCTTGAGTCACCAAACTTAACATGTAGCTTCTAGAATTATATATATTTTTGCATTTGGTGTTGGAAGAAGAGGGTTCAGAGTACCCCCTAGTCGGGAGTTCCCGACTAGAACCTCTTACTTGTTTTCTTAAAGGTTACTGCCCAACATATTTTCGAGCCGATCATATTTTCAGCATATATTAATCAAAAAGCAAATAACCATTTGCGGTTACGACACACACACTTTGAGGTTAGATCTGGTGTATTCTATCAAATTTAATGCGCCACACATTTGGCGACTACAAAGAACCAAAAATGACAACTGCTCTGAGGCAATAATAATAACAACTACAACAACAACAACAACAACAGACCGAGCAAATCAAATGAGGAAACGAGTCCATATTGAAAATTGGTTCCGGTCAAGAAACCCAGAGTCGAAGACAATTTCCCGACATGTTCGTTTTATGTGTTTTATATGCAAAATGCGTTAGGGTAGAGGGCAGTTAGAGCGAGATGACACCACTGGCTGTGATTTGCCGTTATGGTAATTGAGTGTTGGACAACGCATAAAATGCAGCCCACCAAACAGTGCCACAGCACATAAATATTTTTGCGCCTCACAAATATGTTTGATATACCATATATCTATTTTTTGTATATTGAATTTTTTGGCACCGGAAGCTGCTCTAAGTCTACGCACACAAACAAACCGTAAAAAAGTTAACCCCCGCCCCCTCTCGCTGACCCGTCCCCCTGCCACTTTGGTCAGTGAAAACGATAGTGAAATTGATTTTGGTGCCAAGGGGTCGCCCAGTTGTCCCCGGACATAATCTCTATATGTGCGCCATTTGGGCGATTAAAGCGACAAGATTAAAAAATTTATTGCGCAAATATTTATGGGGAACAGTAGCCCAAAAAAGAAAACAGAAAGAGAGATAGAGAGAGAGAGAGAGAGGGAGAGGGAGAGCGAAAAAAATATAAAGAACAGACGGAAACATAGCCTACATCTGAGGTGGGGCTTACGGACACTGTCCCGTTATTAGCTCAGCTCTGAGTAACACGTGTGCCGAGCCAAAGGCTGAACTGAATATAATTTATGGCTGGCGAGCACATTATTTATTTGTATTTTATTGGCAAGGGGAGTGGATGTACAGCGGGGTGAGGAAACCATGTCTTCTTGTATTCACCATATGCCGCATATACGCATAAGTCAGTGAGAGTTTTTGGCGAAATGTGGACAAATATCTTTCTTAATTGATTATTTTTTGTCTAAAAATTTAAGCATGGGATAAACGGGGAAATTCTTAGCGTTAATATTATACATACATACATCGATATAAATGAAAAGCTCCTGGAAAATTTCGATACAATTCTTTCAATATATGTATGTTTCATACACAAAAAAGGTCTTAAAGTGTGCGCTGTTCGACAAAAGTGATTGGTTGATTGACAGATGCGATGATTGATTGAGTTACAAGACTGCTAACTATTTCGATGTTAGTGGACATGAGATTTTGGAAAGATCCTGGAAAGTGGTTAGAAAACAATTTAAGAAAATCATTGGGCTTGGCAAATTTTCAAAATCGTTGTGAAAATCCAAGACAAAAATTGATAAACTATTGTAGTCCTCTCCGGATTTGGGGCTTACCTCGATCACCTTCGAGCCTTTCTCTTAGCCTTGAACTTCAAGCTCATCTTTTTGCCAAAGACTTTGACTTTATTATCTTATTTCGAAATAGCAGCCTGACGAAACTTCGTTATCCAAAATCCTCATCATTAAACAGCGTTTATAACTTAATCCCAAGCACAGCAACTGCGCCAACCACAGAGAAGCCTAAAAGAGATATATATGGCAACCATTTATCAAGCAAGGTGGTGCCTCATCGATGAAGCTGTGCTCGCTGTGCTGTGTGTCTGAGTGTTAACCAGGGTCATAACGAGCCGCCATTTATACTGTTTACACCTTCGCCTCCGGGCGAGAAGACGATGCCCGTAGTCGTATCCGGAACCGGTGCCGGGCGACGCCAACGGAAGTCAACACATTGACAGCAAATATTTCAATTATGTTTGCCGGCAGTTTATTTATGGGATAATTCAGGGTCCGGAGGGGTCGTTTTTGCACTCAACCCAAGACGAGGTCAGTTACGCTGCTTTTTGGTTGACTTAATGTTGTTTACAAATTGCTGGCCATTATTTATTGTTCTTTCTTGTTTTTTGGCCAACATTCTGCCAATGAGTGAATGATAAACTGCGACTCGTGATAACCAACGACATTGGCTGATGGATGTGGGACGAGGGCTACAGGGTTGACGGGGCGATGAGTGGTTATAGAGCTCATTAGGAAACAATTACAAAAGCAGGCAGGCACACGCTCACAGCTTAGGGTTGCCAGCAAATGTCACCCTCTTGGCTGAGCTGTGTGTTTGAGTGCCTCGGAAAAAAGGTCAGGTACGGCATGTCCAAATGTCAGAGTTGACTGACAGTTGACAGCTGGGCGACGCCCACAAATGTGGCCCTCGTATAATATGGTTAATTTTTCAGTCTGAAAAAGTGGATAGGGCCAAGGTCTGATTAAAGTATTATTATCTGTAGTATATCTATAGAAACTTGTTGCTAATCGAAAATTATGAAGCGTGAGAGGCAGAACGAAAAAGAGAGAGAAAGAGAGACAGAGAGAGAGAGAGAGAGAGAGAGAGAGAAAGAGAGAGAAAGAGAGAGAGAGAGAGAGACAGAGAAAGAGAGAGACTTTATCTAGAAATATAATATGCGTAAAAGTCAATACTTTAGTCTTCAGCCATCTGACTGTTATACAGGTACTTCAATGGTCATACAGCATGCGTATAACAATTGGCCAGGAATGTAGATTTGTATAGTTTTTTAGAATCATATGTATGTTAATAAGAGAATAATATTACATATTCGGGTTTAAAAATAATGGAAAGCTATGGCTCGCATGTCTATAATCTCGCATACAGAGCATATTATAACAGCTATAGTTATAAATAGGTGTATTTCAGAAAACAGATAAATTTAATCAAGCATTGCCTCATTTGGTGATTGATTTTTGCTTTTACATAGTATATAATATAACAGCTTACTAAATTGTACAAAAGAGTTACATATATCAGTAATTTTAAACAACTGTATAAGAGTTGCATAAGCCTAGTCCAAGTTCGTTGGAATATATACAACATTAAGAGTATAACAGTTTCTTTGATATTCTATAACAGTTACTAAGCTCGAGTCGTATTGTAAGAGAGCGCGAAAGAAATAAGTGTATGACAGTTTCTTAACTTGTGTATAACAGTTACAATAGAGTAACTAGTTCATGAATATATGAGTAACCTGCCAGTAAAATTCTGTCAAAATCGATTCCCTACCTTGATGCGCATCCCTCACGTTCTCATTAAATCCGCCCCGTCGAGTTGCACCATACAGCACACACACAGACAAACCGCTGTTTGCAACTCTCATGGAAAAAGGGGGCGACGGCGTCAAGGGGATGGCAATGTAAATTTGTTGCACAAGTCGTTGTTAAGTCTGCATCGATTTTCTGTTGATTTACCAGAAATTATTTGTGATAAAACACGATATTTCGTCATGTTTAAAGTGCACTCCAGGAGATGAAGCGCTGAATGTGGGGTTAGGAGATTTTGCGTGGGGTGTGTGTGTGTATGTGTGTGTGTGTGTGTGTGTGTGTGTGTGTGTGTGTGTGTGTGTGTGGTTGACTGGATGACAATCAATCGCATCATATGGCAGACTGAAGATCCAGGCGGAGGACATGCGAGGACAACTATGCGCTTTTAATGCTGCCTAATCCGGCGTAATAAACATTCACGTAATATGCGGGAATCAATTGAAATGCAATTGAAAGGACTCGTCATGCAAATATTTGACAGGATATAGCGTATGACAATGGGTACAACACAAGCACACAACCACACACACACACACACAACCACACAAAGTAGAGTTGGACGCGTGTCGTGCTTTTCTCTCGTGACACGAACACGTACGGGCTTTTAAATACGTGAGGAGAATAGTGAAGATTATTATATTATATATTTGTATCTTTACCATTGTTATCCGATGTTGATTAGATTTTGCTGAACTGCAAGCAGCTCAGTATAACCAATAGATGCGGAAGAATCGTGTTAGAAAAAACCAACACGCGCCCATCTCTAGTCTTAAGTCTAAGTCAACAGACAAAAGTCGCGGCACTTGAGCCGCGAATTAGTTGTGAATACGAGAAATAAACCGCGGCATACTTTTCGGGATGAGGGCTAAATGTAAATAAAAGAGCAAGAGCTCACAGTTTACAATGCCCTGCTCTCCACGTGCCAGGCCAACAGACACACGTGTCCTGCCGCCACCTGCCTGGCCTCGTTAGCGTGCCGAATGCCCCCGAATCCTGCCTTGGCTGACGTTGATTATTACAATATTTTAATTGGCCGCTGGCAAATATTTGCACACCTTTAACCCTTTTTAATATGGCTAAGTGCTGCAGTTGTCTATTCGAAATAAATGTTGACTCTCGTCCAGCCAAACAGAAACCTCAACGGTTAAATCACAGCAGTCTGGACGCAGACTCGAGTCAGTCCGGAGCCCAAATGGTTCCAAATGAGCCAAAAAATCCAGCTTGAATCAAGTTAACTTGCGTGACTCGGCCATGAGATGCTCTGTTTCAACATTCATACCCAAATATAACATATATAGCTAAAATATTATTATATTATGAGTTGTATGTTAAAAAAGAATAACAAAATCCGGGCTATGATGCTTGCTTTAAAATAATCTGTTATACTTTCGTTTCTTGAATTTCTTGTATATTTGTAATTTGAGAAAAAAATGGCCTAAATATATAATTTATATATTTCCTAATATAATATAAGCTGCGTATGGCTCTTATAGAGATCAAATGGATTACAGTTACAGAGCTGCCTCCGCCTCAAACTACCCTCTTTATTATAGGGTATGCGGTAAAAATCCAAACAAAAAACCAAATGGAGCATGCTCAGGAGTATAATTCGATTGTGTTCAATTTAATTTTGACAAGCTTCAATGGCACAGCAATCCAAGCCCAAAGGATCTGCCCCCCGGTTGGGAAGGGCTAGGTAGTGGGCGGGGTGTGTGTGCTATGGCACATGAATTGGGCGAGGCGGCAGTTGATTTGATTTTGTTTTATGTTTCCTGCTGGCTGGGAATTCTTCGATTTCGCCCCCTTCTACTACATTGAGTCGAACGGGAGGGTTCGGATTTTTGTCTAAAGATACGAGCTTAGAAAACAACAGCAGTTGCCCCACATGTAGAGATTTTGTGGTCAGTTTTTGCGGCTTACCAAAGATTAGAGTAGTGAAATACTTCTTAAGCCCAATTAAGTGACAGTCGTGAGAATTAAAGAAACTTGAAACACTCCAAATTTTTTCATTCAAATGCCTTAGAAAACTAAGAATTTAAGTTTTTAAGGTGTGTTACATAAAGAATAATCGAACGCGAATTCAAAAATGGTCTTCAATACCCGATCTGAAAGACGCAGATGAAGGCATTTCGGAGCACATTTAGTATATATATACATACATATATATACATACGCGTTCTCGATCTATTTACATTCGTTATTTGCCTAAATTCTATCATTTTATTAGATTTCATTAGAGCTAGCGATTTTATTTTGGAATATTAGATCTTATATACCATAGTTTATTTCATTTGATAACTTCTTAGGAGACTATAAAAGCTCTCAATGCACTTTAAACATATTTTACAAGTAAGAAGTTATAGTCGGGAGCTCCCGACTCGGGGATACCCTGAACATAAAATGAATATATATATTCTATTTTAGAAGCTATATGTTATGTTTGGTGACTCTAGCTCTTATTATTTACCAAAAATGCCCAAAAAACAGGATATCGATATCGATTTTTATCGATTGCTTGGAAACGGAGTAAGTTATCGACTATCGGAAACAAACTTGATCTGCGCGGGAACCTGGAGCATCTACATTCAAGACTCTAGCACTTATAGGTTCTGAGATCCTTGCCTCCATACATACGGACGGACGAACGGACGGACAGACAGACGGACATGGCTAGATCGACTCGGCTATTGATGCTGATCAAGAATATATATACTTTATGGGGTCGAAGATGCTTCCTTCTGCCTGTTATATACATTTGGATTTTGCGCAAATACAATATACCCTTATACCCGTTTTTAATGGGTTCAGGGTATACAAATAGAATAGTGGAGATCAGGATAGTACGGGTATATTTCAATTTTCCACATGCGTTTACTTAGTGGAAAAATAATATCTAAAACTTTTAGCACAAAACGTTTGACGGGCAAGGCCGGGCAATACCCGCTAGTTAGAATATATTTTCTTATAATTAAAAAAAAACCGATTTAATAAAGTGAAAAATATAAACAAAATACAATGACACATAAAAATCGCATCAGTTAAGAGAGCCTAAAGACGTGGAAGCGTTTCCGCAAATTCAAATCTAAACTAATCCCAACCCGCAATAAATTAAACATAAGCCCGATTGTGCCTAACTTTATGTTTTAGCAGTATTCAATTGTTAGCCCACATTTAGTGTCCCTCGATGGACAAAAAGATCCGCTCGCAGCCCGCAAAAAAAACTTGTTGCATGAAAGTTGTGACCATAAAATACACAGCTTCCCAGTTCGGATAGCTCACAATAACATTACATAACAGAAATGAAAAATCTGTTTAGTTGCGGCAGCCAAAACATTTGCACAGCAAAAGAATAAAATTAAAAGAAACACACTAACAACAAGGAAAAAACTCTCAACGCCCATGTCCGAAAAACCGAGTCGAAGGTAGGGACAATTTAATGCCGAGTCAGCAGCATGCACCTGTGCAGTCCAGCCCAAAATCCTTTGCACAAGCCAAGCCAAAGCAAACACAAATACAGTTACAATATATTCATACATACGTGTGCATGTGTATGTTCGCATACTATATAGTGGAGAGTTCTTGGAACAAAACAAATCGAGCGACGTATCAACACTAAAATATCTACCATTGACTTATGCACTGGAAAACTGGAACAATGGATGCCCCAACAGGATGCTATACACAGTGCGTTGATTTTCCAATGCAAGCGCCAACCAAACCTTTGCCAGCCAACTGGAATGTCGGTATATGTAGGAATTTCTGTGGTAGTTTCTCATAAATATGCGCGAACACAAACACACACACGCACACATACAAGCCATGGTCAACAGCAAGTGGGCGGAGCCGTCGCAGCATAAGGTGAGCTTGTATATGTGTGCACCATTCGCTCTATGCTTGCCGTGTGTGTGTGCTTGTATGTGTGTGTGTGCCATTTTTATGCGCTCTATGGCAATTCAAAAACGCCTACTTCAAGAACAGCAACAACAACAGCCACCACCAAAGCCAAGCAAATGACGACAAGTGACGAAGTCAACAGAAAGCGAACAAACATAGCCGAAGCATCGGTAGCAAGAGCAAAACAAAGCTTTCAAGAAAGAGCAGAGAGAAGGTAAAATGGTAAATACATTAATTAAAGTATGATTTGTAAGTTATTGCAAAAAATATTATTACAACTATTAAAAAATTAGTATAACGAAAACAATAAAAATAAAAACACCATAAAAAAAAAAAAACAAATAATAGTAGTAAAAATGTGCCTATTTATAAGTATAAAAAAACAAAATCTATAATAAATGTATATATATAGAAAAAGGGCCTGTGAGCTGGAGATACTAAAACGCGTAAACGGCTCCGACTTAATTAAGGCATCTTATGAAAAAAAATCAGAAAATCGCAAAAAATTATTCTACAAAAATTCAATTAAACTTTATTATTATACAGTGTGCCACTGTGCAGAAGATGAGAGACATTCTGAATTGCACTGCGGAGCGCGAGAGAGCGCCTGACAACAAACATTTAACGGTGTAAGGGTGCCAAAATCTCTCTCACGCCGCTAACGCCTGTTGTTGTTATTGCGGCTAAGCTTTTACAATTCCAGCAGGAGCTCAACAGCGAATGGCGTGCAAGCTGGCAGCGCTTGGAGCTGTTGTTGCTCTTTAATACACACACACACTCACAGACTTACACACAGCCACACAGTCACATATACATCGAATTGAGGCGATGCGCGCGTCGCCGCCATTCTGCGGTCAGGGCCACCCTGCAGTCAAGTATACGACTAGAACCAGACTCAGTCGCCACCGTTAACTCTTTGAAACTGGACGCAGCGAGCGGCAAAAGGAAAAAATAAAACATAATAACACAATTCAAACGCGCTCGCGCCAAATTCAGAAAAATTAAACACAAATTTGAGAGATTTAAAAAAAAATTGTAAGCAAACAAATTTCAAATTTTAAACGCAAGAGCTAAGATCCAGCCAAGTGCAGTGTGACCCATAAGAAAGTTTAACCAAACCAAATTCGAGCAGTGTCAGTGCGTGAGTGCCCCCTGATAACTGTTAACTTAAAGCGACTCCCCCTCCACCCCAAACCCAACCCACCCGTAGTTGTATGTGAACCGGCGATCCAATGAAAATGGAAGATCCCACCATCGCCGAGTCATACCTGCAGGAATTTAATTTGGATCATTTGGGCGAAGGCGTGGCCGGTAACACGGTAACAACCCTAACGCCGGTGACCGCCGCCGCCGCCGCCATTGGGCATGTTAAGCGCGAGGATCACAGTCCACCACAGCCGGTTAAATGGACAACAGTGCATGGCGCTGAGCCGCCAGCGGATGAGGAGGCGGAACCGCTGCCAATGCCACTGCCACTACCCATTGCTGTACCGGAAGCGGCCGGCGCTGACGGCTCCCAGCTGGCTTCTGTATCGCACATAAAGCTGCGCTCCTTTTCGGGACATCAGTGGCACATAGATGAGCGACGCTTGCAGCCGCTCAGCCCGCCGCCCGAGGGCTATGTGGGCGATCCCGTTGGCGGTCAAGCTGTGTTGGTGAACACCGCCGCAGCTTCTGCCGCTGCCCCTACTGTGCCTGGCGGCGTACCATCCACACCGCCAGAGACACCGCCCGTAGTGGGTTCACCCACGGGCAGCAGCAGCTGCCCCAGTCAGGCATATGCGCATCATTACCATGCCGGACGCTCCAACTCCGGCGCCAATGTGGCCGCCGTGGGTCTCAGTCAGGAGATGATGTGGCTGCCTAATTCGATGCGTGCCGATCAACAGCCGCTGGATTTGCGCCCGCTTGCCTGTCCCGGCACACAGGAGGAGGCCGAGGAGTGGGAGCGTCAGAGAGAGTATGCCATGCATGCCGCCGCTGCGGCGGCACATCATCATCATGGACATCCGCTGATGCAGAGCCACCATCATCATCATCATGCCCAGACAAGGCATATGCAGGCACAACATCCCCCGCATCATGCCCATCATCATTTTCACAGTCTGGAGCACGCGCTGCCCATCAATATGCACTCGAACTCCGCGAACTCGTATGCGGGCAGTCCTGGCCCTGTTACCGGTGCCCCTGGCAGCCTATGTCAAACGCTTACCAATTGTGGGCCACAGCTGCCCTCAGCTGGCAGCAGCAGCGGAGCCAGCAGCGCCTCCAATTCACGTGGCTGTGTCCGTTCTATACTGCAGCCCTGTCGCCCGCTGTCGGCGAGCTCGACACGCAGCTCTAACAATTCGCCACGCACCTGCTCCGGTGCGTACAGCAATGCCACGCTAGAGGATTGCATCAATGATGACATGCTGACCACGTTGACTGTGAGAGAGCTCAATAAACGCCTGCACGGCTGCCCACGGGAGGAGGTAGTGCGCCTGAAGCAGAAGCGGCGCACGCTCAAGAATCGTGGGTATGCACAGAATTGCCGCTCCAAGCGGCTGCATCAGCGCCACGAACTAGAAAAGGCCAATCGCCAGCTCAACCAGGATCTGCATCGACTCAAGATGGAGTATTCGCGCGTTTGCCAGGAACGCGACGCACTGATGCTGCGCCTCCAGCAGCAGAGAACAGGCGCCGCCGCCGCCGGCGCGGACAGTCAAAGCTCGCCGGAGTTCTATCTATGACGCCAACTGGCGGCGGCCCCAACGGCTTCCATCTCAAATAACTCGCATCCGTTGCAGCAGCAACAGCAGCAGCAGCAGCAGCAGCCTCAGTCGCAGTCACAGTCTCTGCCGCCGCATCGTGCCTCGCATTCTCATCCGCATTCGCAGTGGCCACCACAGCAGGTGGTTAACTAATCTGATCTGGTAAATGACGCCAAAATAGTCCACAAGTGAAAATGCTTCCCAACAAATTTGAACAACATATTTAAATTTCCGTTTAATATAAGATACATCTCATACATTCAGTTTCCCTGGGACTGCACTAGAGTTTCCTAAATAATATCCCTTTACCGTAGTTGCTTTTATATTATATTTTACTATGGTTTCTTTTCGAAAATGGATTTCAATATAGCATAACAAAAACGATTTTTCCAATATATTTTCAAGCCCCGAAAAAAATTAAAATATGGTTTACCTCGAAAATAAATACTGTGCTATTTAATTTTGATTGTCTAAAAAAAATGGTTTTCAAAATTATTTCATCTCTATTGTCTAATCCGCAAAAATGCCAAAAAAAAAAATAACTTCAGCTTCAGCTCTTCTTCTTCATCTAAATAATTTCTCAAAAATATCCTTATAATAATAAAAGCCCAAAGAATACACAATATATAAATTATATACGAAATCATTTTAAAAATCTGCAAAAATATATTTTGTAATCTTAAATCAGCTTTTATTGCATAAACTTTTCCCAAAAATGATAGCTCAAAGAAAACTGAAAAAAAAAAAAATAAATAGAATGCAGGGAACAATATCAGGTTTCCTTAACATTTTTTTTATATTTATTTATTGGTATAAATAAATATTTTTGCATTATTTTTTATGCTTTTTATTAAGTTTCACGTTAAACCATTTTTGGAAAACTTGCTTAAAATTAAGTTATTAAATTATAATTTAATTAATATGTTCATATGTGGATTATTTCAGAGCGTCTCCCTTATCAATTTACTGCTGCAAAAAAAGGTATTTTCATGCATTTAAAGAGCTCAGAATTCATTTAAACAAAACGTTTTCACTTTCAATTTGTGACAATAAAATATTTCCAAATAATTTTGTAAGTTCTTGTTAAGTTATCGATCGATGCGATACGAATCGATTTAAATCGAACATTGGCTGATAATCATTTCGTATAGGAAGAGAGAGAGGGAGAGAGACAGAGAGAGAGAGAGAGAAAGAGAGAGAGAGAGTGGAGATCGCACACCCCGAACACTTAGTTCAAATTATTGATTATGAATTGTAGAAAAAAGGAATTAAAACATAAAACAAACATTTTTGTCAGCTACTGATTAATGATCAATCGACCGATCGCAACATTGTATTACAAATTACGAGTTAGTAACACACGCTTATTTGTTGATTAGTTATAGCTTTAGTTTTTTCTAGTATTAAGTGAGAGATGACAACAACCAAAATATCGTATACCCTGTACATAGGGTTAGACTAAATAGCTGTATAGCATGTTTCATAGCAGACGCTTTCATTTGGTTTCCATATCACAAACTCAACTCAACACACACACACACACACACACACACTCCTGTAATACCCTGCAAATGCAATAAAACAATATATAAGAAAAACTATAAACTAAAGGTTGTATTATGTTTTAAACACAAGCACTTGAAACAATTGAAAATACTAATGAAAACCAAGTCCTATACATGTAATTAACTCAATGAAAAACAAATATAACAAATATTGTAAATACAAATCAAATTGTATAAATTCTAAGCTAAACATTCGATGTCTGTCTTTATGAATAAAACAAAAATAAACAAATAAAAATGTTTAAGGAATACAATACTGAATACGACAACAATTGTGAATAGATTAAGTGTGCATAATAAAACTTAGTAATAAATACAAATACAAAAACAAAAAAAAAACAACTTTCAAAAAATAAAACCATATCGAATATGTTCTTAAATCTAAAGTGCTTTTCTTTTTGATAAGCATACTGTTTTGTTGTCATTTTTCTTAAGGTAAATATATCTCCTCAAGGAACCTTAAGATATATTATTTTAATTTCAGTTTGGCTGATTGATAAAAGAAAAAAAAAAGTCCAAGTAACTCGATGAAATATAAGCAAAATATTAAAGACTACTTTTAATTATTTGAATTATTTGGATAGTCTCTAAAAACAGCACGTCGATTTATGGACTTTAAAGCAATTCAGGAAATATTTGATAACAACTTTAATTGGAGCCCCGTGATTTTCTGAGCAGAACCTCTTCAACAGTATTAGATATAAAGGATAATAACCAGGAAAGGAAGCTGAACATTTCGTAAATTAATATTAATATTATGTTTGGAATATATTCATTTTGAATTTTAAGAAGGGTTTCTTATATTATTGTCCCAATTCCAAGTAGTTGTTTGTTTTAGATAGTTCATGCTTTATAGACATAACTGAATCACATTGAGAAAATAGAAGCAGAAAAAGAATTGACGTCACCTAACTCAGGTAATCACATTTAAAATGATAAGAGTTTTGAATTACAATCTGATTTTTGTTTGGGCTATACTTAGTTACAAACTATGCGGCACACGTGCTGCAAATAGCATTAACAATCCGACCTTCGGCCGAGATACTTAAACAAGCTTAGTCTAAGCTTCAGATCGAGTACCATTTTGTACATATTATATTATATTATATATTATATATTATATATTATATATTATATATTATATATTATATATTATATATTATATATTATATATTATATATTATATATTATATATTATATATTATATATTATATATTATATATGTACCCAAACAATTTAAATATATTCTGCAAGTAACCTGATAAATTGGGTATTTGTCTTCCTTTTGCATATCAGACTATGTATATCATGATGTATAAATGATTCTTATATATACTCTGGATTCATATACCGAATTGTTATAGTGTATGCCACAGCTTCCATGGAACTTCATTTTGTGTGGTCTGTGGGCAATTGATATAGGCGACCGACCACCAGCAACAGTGGCAAAATCCGATACGCTAAATGTAAACAAATTGAGCTTCAGATCCAGCTTCAGCATCTCCAGCGGATGCCAAGTTGCTTGGGTCCAAAATTGTGTCAACAAACAATCGATGGCCACTTGCGCTTTGAATGCCCAAACGTCCAAAGATGCCCGAGCAGGCGATCTACAGATTGTGCATGTTGATACAGAGGGAACAACGTCTCTGTTTATAAACAGCACCCGGAGGGGTGGAGGGGCGAAGGATCCTCAGCGTAATTCGGTGAAGTGGATGCGAGTTGTAGGCTTAAGATCAAACTTTGCTCTGGCTCTTCATTAATAAATTTTTTTGATATGCGATGCCAAAATTTGTCGATTGTTTGTTTCCATTTCTCTTGACCAGCTGTTGCCACCGACTGTGCATTTGTTTATATTTTTGATACTAATAAATATTGGCGTCGAAGTGTGTACACAAGCTGTCTGCTACAAAACGAAGTGCGTCAGCCTCTACAGATTGATTTTAGAAATAAATTGCAATAAACGAAAATTAAGCCTACGTTTTGAGCAAAGTAAAGCGTTTCACAAAATTTGTCAAAACTGATTGAATTAATTAGATACATATTGTATATTTTTAATGCTTTGAATAAACACGAAAATCTGTGATTCCGCATTCAGAAAAAAATGATTTCGACAATATATTTATGATATATTATTATAATTATATTATATTCCGTTACGTATTAAATATAATTTTCACTTGAATACTTTTTTATAAATACTCTAGAATTTTGAACTCCAATTTTAAAAAACTTTCTCCTTTGACCAACAACAATTACTGAATATTTGTAAACCCTGAACCAATTAAAAATGGGTATAAGGTTATATTTTATTTGTGCAAAATGCAAATGTATGTAACAGGCAGAAGGAAGCATCTCCGATCCCATAAAGTATATTTATTCTTGATTAGCATCAACAGTCGAGTCGATCTAGCCATGTCCGTAAGTCTGTCCGTCCGTCCGTCCGTCCGTCCGTATGTATGAACGCAAGGATCTCAGATCCTATAAGACCTAGAGATTTGAAATTTTAGATGTAGGTGCCGAGTGCCTGCGCAGATAGAGTTTGTTTCCGACAATCGATAACTTACTCCGTTTCCAAGAAATCGATAAAAATCGATATCGACATCCCGTTTTTTGAGCATTTTTGGTAAATAATAAGAGCTAGAGTCACCAAACTGGACATATAGCTTCTAAAATAGAATATATATATGCATTTGATGTAGGAAGAAAAGGGTTCAGGGTATCCCCTAGTCGTGAGTTCTTACTTCTTTTATTTTTGTTAACTTCTCAACACATTTTTTAATTCACATATAATGAATTATACATTAACCAATGGTACATTAAACTAATAGAAATTTTGTTTAAAAATTGTCTATTCCAAGAAATACTCAATTATATGTTATACATTCTTCAAGAAGGGTATCTTTCAGTCTTGCACTCTTCATTTCTATTATTGTTTCTGCGTTTTGTGAATTACCTGTGTTCCAGCGAACCTAAAATAAAAGCTCCATGGACATCGGCTTCTCTTTATGTAATGGAGAACGCGACGACGACAACGCGATAAAGTTGCGCAAGAATTTTTGACGAATTTTATTTGTCGCATATATGAATATATATATATATATATATGTATATATACGACATATGCGCTTCATAATGATTGCTTTGTCAATGTCCACCAAGTGGCCATTTTATTTTGTTTTCTTTTGGTTTTATTATTTATTTGCTTATACGCTTGTCACTCTGGCCCCGGCTATGGCTCTGTGGCCAGCAGGAAGTGTCGAATTACACTTCTTTTTTTTTTATGCATGAAAGCGGCGCATGCAACAGCCCAGATTTGATTTGATTTGATTGCTTTAAATGACCTAAAGCAACAATCAACCAAACTTGTTCAACTATATCTTTATGCAACTAGGTGGTTTATGAAACTATTATAAGCTTAACACTCTAGGGTTATACAAATAAGATAATATAAGAACTTTTCGTTATAAATATCTTCAGTTTGGCATATTTAAATATTTAGAAAGTATCTTGAACTACATTCAAATTCAAGTATACCCTAAATATTGGTCACATTTTGACTGTGTAAAAACCAACAAGAGAGTGTGTACGCGCCTTGGTTATACCCTATATGTATAGGGTAGTTTGACAACATTCCGATATGAGTTAGAAGCACGTTAATGTTAAAACACATACTCGTTTTTTTGCCCGCTCTAAGAAAAATTAATTCTTAATTAATCAATTTTAATAATTAATTCTAGGTTTATCAGTCAAACTCAGTAATTATAGACGCTATTCAATTTAATTGCCTTTACCTTTTAAAGGCATAGAATGGTGAAGAACAAATGTCCAGTAAATCGATCCTCTGTTCCGCCAAATGTACAAATTTATAATTATGGATTTAGCTGAAGAAAGGGGAGTTCGGAAAACCCTCATTCCAAATCTGAAGTGAATTAGTGTCAAAGTTTCTCAGAGAGAGAGAGAGAGGACCGTAGAATATATGTATTCTTGGGAAGAAGGTGCCTCCTTCTGCTTTAATCAATTGCAGAATATCATCAGACCTTTACACTTACTTATGTAAAGAGGGTATACACATTCTCTATAATATTTATACTTCATATACTTCAAATTTCATAAGAAAGTGGACTTTCATATCATAAATAAGCATTTACCAAATAAGTGAAAAAATGTCGAGTATTCTTATACGCATAATCAAATTGCAAGTAAATGAAAACCTTTTGTATACGAAGTTTTTAGAGTTGAACTTCCATAAGGAGTAACTATCCCCTGCCCTCCCCCAAAATTCCCACTGCTCGGAGCATCACATACGTCAATGATTGATAAGCGTTGGCGAAACTTTTTGGCACTTGTCCTTTGGCGCGATAAATTTCGCTTTTTCATGCTGCTTCGCCCTCCAACTGAGATTTACGAGCATATTCAGCAGCAAACTTTTGCCGGACAAAGCGTAAACTAATGAACTAATGAGCTTTTGAAACGCGCCACAGAAAGCGGCAAGTGGAGCGCTTCATTAGCCTAATGAGTGGCTAAAAAGGGGAGTTCAGCAAGTAGAGCCTCTGGCATGACGCGACAAATGAGTGCTCGTTGAGTATGTCTTAACGATTTAAGGTTAAAGTCAGCGCGCAAAAATTGGAATACCAGCACAAGTAAATCTCCCCCCGGCCATACCCACCGCCCTTCTACAATGTCGCCGCTACGTGTGCGGCATGCAAACATGATAAAAATAGACGCCACAGGAAAAAAAAAAGGAAATAGAGAGAAAGCAGGAAGCCCCCAATCATGCGATTACATGTGTGAACTATCGATTGAATTAAGACAAAACGCAACGAGCAGTGCCACACTGAAGGTGGGTGGGGCTGGCGTCGGTGGGTGGGGCAGGTGGCATATAGCCACTTAAGCGCGTCGCCGTCCACTTGAGGCATAAAAAAAGAAGAGCAGAGAAAAAACGCAACAACCCCAAAACTCAAACCTCATCCAAGTCGTCAACACGTCGCACTGCAGGCATAAAAACAGTACGCAGCATAATCAAGCGCTGCGCGAGCGTGTGTGTGTGTGTGCGTGTGTGTGTGAGTGTGTGTAATAAATGTTGACAACTTGGCCGGTCACCGCCCTCACACACATTCCTGTAACGCCCTTTGGCTGTGATTATGCCCACGAACTGGACCCTGAGCGCAGGCCGATTGTCATTGCCACTTTGCGCCGTGTCTATAAATTTCATTTTTGACGAGTTGCGTACAGCCCCTCTCTCTGTCCCGGCCAACCACTTGAGTGACTCTCTGGCTTTGAGTTTGCTGCGATTTGCATTAGAATTCAATAATTATTGTTTAATATGCACTTGAGCCCAAGCAAATGTCGCAGCACTCGAGTGCCCGCAGATCAGGAGTTATTTGAGAGCTTAAGGACTCAAGGTAATAGATAAAAATATTATAAAATACAGTCTGCAAGGAAATACGCAGGCTGTATGACACTTATGTATATGGTATAACAGAAATAATACTTGTTGAGTTTAAGTTATATGGCTTACACACGTTTTACTTTTTCAAACTTGTCTGGCATGAGATTCTCACGTATAACAGTTGTGCTACATCTGAGTGATAAACAAGCTGTATGAAAAGCTAGCCTTACTATATCAGCAAATCATTTAACAATTTATGAATGAAAATTAATAATTTGTCAAAAATTTACCTCGTTAACTTTTTGCCCCATATAAATCATTTGTAAATAGTATTTAAAACAGAAGTTGTGTAGAAGTCGATTTCCTAGTATAAAATAACAGTACAAAATGAAATTGAATGAAAATATTTGAAACAAAAAATCTCACACAACATATACGGTAACTATGTATTAGGCTTATATAACCATTATGCAACACTTGTATAACACTTAAATTTATGTTATTGAATATTATATAACAGTAGTATTTATGACACATACATCTGTTATTTAACAGTTGTATAACAGTTAAATGGACGTCATATAATAGTTGCAAAACTAACACACAACAGTTTTATAACAGTTGTATTACAGTTATGAACATCTTGTATACCAGTTGGATCTTAAATTTAAATCGAATCACGCGCATAATAATCTGGGCGTTCTTTGGCTGTCCCTCTACCGAGCCTATCTCCGGCTGGCATCTTGTAGCGCCGCAGCTCGAGCAAACCAAAGAGAAAAACCATTGAAAAGAAACCCACTTGTGAGCATTTCGCTCGGGCCCCATGGCTGACACGCTTTCGGAATTTTTCTTCTTTTTTTTTTTATTTGTTGCGCCCCATTCTATGTGGCATTGTCTTGCATTTTTATTGATGGGCTGCTTTGCTGTTTTTTACGACTTCTCCCACCCCAGCACGGCGAAGCAATGGACTGGACTGAACTGGACTTTTCCGTGTCATTCAAACTCGTACATTTCGTTCGTTCTTCTTCTTATTCTTCTTTTTTTTTGTCCGTGCAGTTGTCGTTCCCTGAAGGCGATATCCAGTTCCGTTTGCCATGTATCTTTATCGCTTTATACCCGTTTCCGTGCGGGTCAGTCGAGGACAGGCCGGGGACAGACTCGCATAATTTCCGTAATGACCAATGATATAAATGGAACTCATTTGCCAGTCGCCCCGCCCACCTTCTACCCCCTTGTGCAGTATTGATGCGCTGCCGTAAATCGAGTAAGCCTTCGATCTGGACTCCTTTTAACGTTTGTAATAATAAATTAAATCACATTTCGGCTTTTCTACTTGGCTTTTTTTCTTTTTTTTTTTTTGTTGTAATATACTTTTGGGGGTTCGTCTACGGTTCATTGGCTTAGCATATGAGGATTGGGCTCGGCCTTGCCACAAAAGTTAGCTCAACTACCATTGCGAATTGCAGCCAGAAAAACCAGAAAAGAAAATAAGGTTTCGCATAGTTTTCCAGCGCAATTTTCATTTGACTTACTTTAAGAACCCCGTTTTCGGTCAACCTTCGATGAAGAAGGTTGTGCCGAATTTGAAGCGAATGCGGTAGCTTCAAGCTCCAACCAGGTAGTAGCAGGTGCATTCATACATATTCTTCTTTATTTTTTTGTATATATATATATATATATATATACATTTATATATGTATATATCTCATGTAGCTCTTTTTGTTTTGGGTGTTAACTTTCCGCCAATTTGGCAGTTTTATGTCGCTGTTTTGGGTCTTATATAAAATGACAACAAAAAGGCAACAGCATAAAAAGTAGATGAGTAATGAGCACAACTATATATCTAGATATATACATATTATAACAATCAACATATATATGTATAGCTCATAGGATCCAACTAGTACAACTAGAAATAAGCTTTGCATTACCGAATTCCTAGAAAACCTGCCAGAAATATTTCTGAAAATATTTCACAGATAAATGTTTTCTGATGAAAAAATCTAATAAATCCGAAACAATCCTTAAGTCAAAGAGCTTTAGGCGACATAGAAATTCAAAAATTCTAGAGGTAGAATGGCAAGAGTTTAATACGAAATATACAACAACAGCCGCTGTGATATTTTGTAGTATAACTGGTCCTATAATAAAGTTATAAGTAATAATTGAAACAAATTGAATCCTTGCATGACCCTAAATCACATGTTTATCAGAACATGATGAAAAACAAATAGATCGATATTTATTTAGAAACCGTGTCATGTTCTACAATTCACAGGCTAATCCAATTGCCAGACCCTATAAAAAATAGATGTTAGACCAGCGTGGGAACATAAACAAAACGTTCTACGATGATGTCTTATAAACATTTGGAATTCAACAGAAACCTGCTCCATAAACAATCCCAAACAGTCATCGAGTGGGGTTAGACGAGCTTTTCCAGGCGAACAAACGAGTCTTCGACTTTGCATCTGTTTATAACTGTCTCGCAGCGGGTTACGAGGGGCTTGAGGTGCTCTATAAGACCTGTAGATTTGTGCTGATTAAAACAAAGACACGTTACGATTGCAAAATAAGTCTGGTGGTCGAAAGGGGGCGAGCGGCAGCTCGTTGCGAAGTGCTCGTGTCAGCATTCTGGGGTCGTCTGAGTCGGTCAATGAACCACGGGCGGAAAACTAAAAAACTGATTACGAGGGTCTACGCTAAGCTCTTATAAAGAAACATACAGATACATATACATATATATATATATATATATACATATATGCAATTAATTTTTTCTATAAGCTGTACGAGAAAAACTACACGCGCCGCTTTGACAACACTTTCAGCGCATAATAAGGTTAAAATTTATACATTTCTTTGTTGTTTATTTTTTTTTTTAATTTTCATAAAATGTTTATAATAAATTGCATTTCAATTTCAACAGCTTAATGTTATCAGAAATAAGGGGAAAAAAAGATTTGTGCAAATTGTTTTTAACGCTGAATTTGCAATAAATCGAAAGGTAGGCAGAACACAAAATAAAATAAACGTAAAGTAATAAATAAAAAAAATGAACGACTAAAATATGATGTATGTTACCTTGGCAAAATCCAAAATATGCGAGATAAAAGGCAGTATCTGATCTATTATATTGGCCCCTATAATAAAAAGCCAGTGTTGCAAAGTTAACTTAACTTTAGATAAAAGGCAGAATCAGAACTATTACATTGAGCCCTATAATAAAAAGCCAGTGTTGCAATGTTGACTTAACTTTAGATCAAAGGCAGTATATTGGCCCTTACAATAAAAAGCCAGTGTTGCAAAGTCAACTTACCTTTGATTGTTCAATTAAAACCTAACCTAACTTTTAGTTTTGAGAATTCCCAGTTGTTAAACCTCTTAAGCTAAAAGTTAGCCAAGTGTAGTATTTAATTTATATAAATTAATATATAAGAAAATAAAATAAATATATTTCTCAATATATCAGTATACTTTCAAACAAGGCGAGTGTTCCTAATTCAATTTTATTGTACCCAATAAAAATAACACCGTGAACTTAAAATTTTGTGAATTAAAAGAAAACCAACATGTAATAAAACTGCATATACCCTATATTGAAATGCAGGTGCCCATACAGAAAATCGATTGCAGAGATCAGCATTAAGTGCTGGCTTTTAATTTATTTATTGTGCTCGCATACTATGCAATTTGATGATTTCATTAATATTGAATTACACATTCAGAGGATGACCGTCCAATCCAGGCCATCAACAATTAGTTATACAATCGTTGTACATTTCAATCAGCTCTGCGCCGGTTTGTTAATTGGTGTGGCAACTGTACCTGGCCGTAAACAGGGAGTCCTTAATTTATGCCTGGCAAATATTTAGCATATAAACACACACACGCATACACTCACACACACACACACACACACACACACTGCCAGAGCTTATTAATTAAGAGACCGACCGCACTCATACTCTTACTCATACTCCATACGAGTCTCGTTCGGTTGTCTTCTTTTCGCCCCACAAAAATCGAGAAATCATAAAAGCGTAAAATCGAAATGCCGCCATTTCGTGGTGGCTGTTGCCAAACTTGCAGACTTCCTGTCGGCCCCGCCCCCCTCCCACGCCCCTCATGACAGCGTCTGTCTGTTATACTGGCCGCCCGCCCTCCCCGGCCAACTGGCTCCTTTATTAACACGCATATCAATTCATTTTGATTGTAATTTATGCCGTAACCAATCGCTGCATATCGCTCACATCAGCTCTTCCCCGGCTCTGTCGCGGCAGGGTAATAAAATTATTGTTTATAGATATGTTGCGGCTGCAGTTAACAGATACAAAGATACAAAGGATACACACACAGGATACATGTCATATGTGGCTGAATAATTGGACTACTTTCTTTCGAGCTGCTGCTTACTGGAGCGTGCTCTGGAAATGCAAAAGAAAAGAAAGAAAACAATGGGGTGTCCAAAAACAAAAATACTTGCAGAAAAGAATAGCTTAAAACTGTTATACAACTTGCAACATTTATAACTATCATGACAAAGATTATTGATAAAAATCAATTGGAGCTGTTACACTATAGCAAAATTTTTATAAATAACTTCCATAACTTTTAAACAAGGAATCACCAAGAATCCGATCGTTAGAGTTTGCTGCAAGGAACAAGAAAGAAAACGCAGATAACCTTGCCCGTTGACCAATATGTACTAAAATAAACTGTTATACAACAGGTATGCACTATAAAACGAACTGTTATACAGTCAATGAGCATACAACGATATATTTTTTACAATAGAAGACAAAATATTTTTGAACTATTTGATTAAATCTGTAATACAACTGTAATATTACAAAAATAGCACCATGATAGTTTATATACTTTACATTATAAATAAAATGTTTTAAAAGCAACAAATTATAACTAAACAGATTAATCAAACTGTTATACAAAATAATATAAAAGCGTTTTGTTTTTAACCAACGACAACTTGACACAGACCATGCTCCAATCAGCCTAATTTGGCTAACTGTTGGCAAGAACTTTAGGCCAGTCTCCCCCCTCCCCCGCACACACACACACACACCGCCCAGACCAAAAGCCAAAGTCAAAAGACAAACGTCGACAAATGACCCAGCAATGGGCTGGACGAATAAATGCGATTGTGCGAATGCGAATACGGGAATAAGAATGGAAATGAATGTATTCGGTAACAATTCATTAAGCAAATAGAAATGTGCGCTAAACGCATTAAGAGATTAGCACACATACACAACAACAATTGGGTAAGGGGACAGGAAGCGAGAGCGGACCAGCAATTCTCATCGATAAACTGTCGAACTGGACAACTTAATGACCCTCATTTCATGTAAATACCGCGCTGGGGTATTTTGAGTCAGGGGTTGAGATTTTGGCCAGCATTTAATTGCTAACCCGAGAGCTCAGAATTGCCATGTGTGGTTAACTTGGCTCGACATTTGCGCCATGTGTGTGAATAGGTAAAATCATTTGCATGGCTTTATTAAGTGCACATTGTTTCAACAACAATGTAAGCAAAACTCACACACAAACTGCAACCGGAAATTGACAGTTGAAACAACACTTAAGTGCAATTTTCGGGGCAGGTTGCGGAAAAGGCTTAGTAAAGGAGATTGCCTTGTCGCCAATCAGTATGTCGTACCTTTTCAAAGCCACGAAACATCCATGATCTATTTAACTATATTAAAAAGGGTATAATGCTTTTGTGCAAATGTATGTAACAGGCAGAAGAAAGCATCTCCGACCCCATAAAGTACATATATTCTTGATCAGCATCAATAGCCGAGTCGATCTAGCCGTGTCCGTCTGCAACGCAAGGATATCAAAACCTATAAGAGCTAGAGACTGACTAGAAATTTTAGCTGCAGGTCTTCCTAGTGCCAGCGCAGATCGAGTTTGTTTCCGATAATCGATAACTTGCCCCGTTTCCAAGCAATCGATAAAAATCGATGTAGACATTCTGTTTATTGAGCAAAGTGGGTAAATATTAAGAGCTAAAGTCACCAAACTTGATATGTTGCTTCTAGAATATTATATATACATATATCAAGTATCTTTTATCTTATACCTATCGCCACCTCCCCGCTACCACCGCAGAGCTATAAATTAAGTGAATAACCCAACTTATATTGTCCACCAATTTGGCGTTGGAATAAGAGGGTTCAGGGTATTTCCTAGTCGGGAGCTCTCGACCAGAACCTCTTACTTCTGAAATGTATTATTTGTTTACAATTCATAGCGGCAAAGTTCAAAAAATAATTTAATTTCGATGAGAACCTGGATTCGTCAGATTATTATCATATACGTATTATATATATATTTAAACCACTTATAGAAATTGGGTTAATGTGCAAAATTTAGTTCAAGGTTTTGTTCATATTCATATTCAAAAATAATATAATTTTACATTCTGGCCCTGATATGAATAAATTCTGATGCTTTCACCAAAACTCATCTAAATCTATTTCCATCTTGTTCTTCTTGTTCTTTTTTATACCCTGAACCCATTAAAAATGGGTACAAAGGTATATTGTATTTGTGCAAAATCCAAATGTATGTAACAGGCAGAAGGAAGCATCTCCGACCCCATAAAGTATATATATTCTTGATCAGCATCAATAGCCGAGTCGATCTAGCCATGTCCGTCTGTCTGTCTGTCCGTCCGTCCGTCCGTCCGTCCGTATGTATGAACGCAAGGATCTCAGAACCTATAAGAGCTAGAGACTTGAAATTATTTTGAAAATTAGATGTAGATGCTCCTAGTGCCCGCGCAGATCGAGTTTGTTTCCGATAATCGATAACTTACTCCGTTTCCAAGCAATCGATAAAAATCGATATCGATATCCTGTTTTTTGGGCAATTTTGGTAAATAATAAGAGCTAGGAGTCACCAAACTTGACATATAGCTTCTAAAATAGAATATATATACATTTGATGTTGGAAGAAGAGGGTTCAGGGTATCCCCTAGTCGGGAGCTCCCGACTAGAACCTCTTACTTGTTTTTTATTTTGGAATGTCAAAAAAAAATCTTGTAATCTTTCAAAAACCATCTTTTGTATTATAAAATAGAAAGCGTTTGATTGTTTATATAAATAAATTAAATACTTTCTTAACGCTTTTTCTTCCTACATTAACCACCCTTTGTTTTTCCTATCTAATCCTTGATTTTATTTATAATTTTAAAAGTAAATTGTGGTAAATGTGCGTCTCTGTTACGAATAAGTGGAGAGAATACAACACATTTTAAATTGTTATATTTTGCATTTTATATTTATTTTGTATCTTCTAAGCATAGATTTGCTATTCTATTTCTATTTTGAGTTGTAGTTTTGATTGATATTTTAGATATATATATTTTCTTACGTCTGTTTCAATTCCTATTTCCAGTTCTTAGTGCCATCAGCTCGCCGCTCTTCTGTACTCTTGTTATAGGAATATTCCGATGGAGTTTTCCTCCTCCTTGCATAGCTTTCATGCTGACCCACAAAAGAAACATTTCGATACGAATGTCACGTACCGCAGCTGAACTAAAATTTATGCTATCCTTTTCCATCAAATTCGTGTCTCGTTGTTCTCTGCCACAGATCAGAGCCGTGTTTTGTCTGTGTCCGCTATTGTTCGGACCTTGTGATAAACGTTTATGATTATTTTTATGGAGTTTCAACTTGGCTGCCAATTTGGCTGCTGATATCTCGGAACTTGATTTACTTTAAATAGCACAGACCCACCTCTGCTCTGCCTCTCTCTACCCGAACCACCCTCTCTGGACAAATGCAATTTATGTGTATGGTTGGAGCAAAAGAAAAAAAGAAAATAGAAGGAAAAACCTTACACGTGACTGCAGCGACCAGGTCCTGGTCAGTAAACATAAAAGTCAGGGCCATGCGTTACCCACATGTGTGAACAAATATTTTTTAGAGGGTGTCACCCACTTTATGCGGGCTCCATTTGCCTGGCCAACGGCTACGTGTCATTTGGCCTATCTGCCACTGCAAATCTTTGTCGTTCCCCATTCCCGCAGCCAGACAAGGATAACAATTTCCATAATCGCTGGTTAAACAAGGCCGCACACAGACACACGCGTGCTTGGTCAAGCTGACCAACAAATGCCAGGCACTGGGGGGCTGTGAAGGGGGAAATCTCTGGGCGTCACAACTCGTTTATGAAGCGCACACATTCCATTTTATGTGCCTGTCCATAAGCCTTTTTTCGACGCAGGGGGGCGGGCAAAAACATTGGATGAATTATGCTTTACATATTTTTATTCACTTAACACATTTGACCATAGCAGGGGGGGCTTAATCAAATTATGGCTTATCTCGACTTAGCGGAGGTCAAAACGCAAATAGCCATAAACATGTAGATTATAAACGAACACCCGAAATGCAACCCAACTGCCAAAGGTTGTCGTCTTTGGCCCTTCTGACCTTGTTTCCGGCCATTTTTATTGGTCGCCTTTAATGGAACTTTGGTCCGGAGCATTCCAAAATGTAATTAATGCAACAGTTTTATATGTTTGCATTGCGCAGTTCAAACAAATTTACAGATTTCGGTTATTGATGATTAAGATTTTGCAAAAATGAAGCGAGCATAGTGAAATCCTTAAATGCCGTGCTTAATCAAAATATCTTGAATGACAAAAAAGATGTCCATATAACCACTTAATTTTCGACCGATTGTTCCTATGGCAGCTATACGATATAGTGGTCCGATCTTAATAGGATTTTGCATTTATATGAGGAGCATAGTAAAACTAATAAGTGCCGAGTTTGGTCAAGATGTCTTTAAAAACAAAATGTTTTTTCAAACAAAAACTTAATTTTCGACCGATCGTTCCTATGGCAGCTATATGATATAGTGGTCCGATCCAGCTGGTTTTGACATATGTGCTGCGTGCAACAGAAAAAGGGACTTCTGCAAAATTTCATCAAGATAGCTTTAAAACTGAGAGACTAGTTCGCATAGAAACAGACAGACGGACAGACGGACACGGATAGATCGACTCGGCTGTTGATGCTGATCAAGAATATATATATTCTTTATGGGGTCGGATATGCCTCCTTCTATGCGTTACATTTCACGACAAAATAATAATACCCTCTGCAAGGGTATAAAAACGTTGGAATTTTTTAATGTCGATCTTATACAATTTTAACTTTCCTAAAAATGGTAGAGCATTGACAAGTCCTTATCTAATGCGGCTTCATGGTAGAGCTAATTTTCTTTTTCTTTAGGAAAATCTGACCTACAGATGAAAAATGCGCAGGGCTGGTTACCCACAAGTTTCCACAAACAAAATCTACAAATTAATATATTTAATTTAATAAATCGTTATATAAGTATAATTAAAACAAATTTATTTTTAACAATTCTATGACACATAGTAGACATACAAATAGTCGGAATTGATTATTTATATATCAGGAGTGGAACATTATTTATAAACATGGCCAGAAATTTTGTCTCAACTTCTTTGAGTTCCTTTAACAGCATGTAAGAATATTAAGTGCCCGCCAAACGAACAACTTGAATAAAGCTGAATTTTGTGTGGTTGAAATCAAACTGGTAGCAAAACACATGAAACAAAATCTATTAATATCGACAACGGCTGAGGAGTCCATGCGACAAACCATATCTGGAGCAGGACGGAGCATCATTTCATGCTCAATTCAAATGTTGTTCAATCTCATTCAAACAATTTGTATTGTAGTTTTATTACCACAATAAAACGGATTAAGCGGCCCGGCATACAAAAGGGATACAATGAACCCTGCTACGAAATAGTGGGCGTGCCGAGAAGGCGTCGCCCTCATGCCATGCTCTAACATGCTGTGTGTGTGCGTGTGTGTGTGTGTGCAAGTGTGTGTAGCGCCTTTTAAATTGACTGAATTTCCGCACGAATTAAATTTTCCGTTGAGCCGAAAGAAAGAAAAAAAAAAGAAGAATATTTCACGCATCAACTGGCAGACAAGACGCTGGGCGATGGGCGTGCCGGCCATATTATAGAGTCCTTCAAGCCTATTGCCGGCGTTTTTCACACTTTGCCGTCTGTCGTTGTTGTTGTTGCACAATCAGCGACACGTGGCAAGTGCCATATAATTTATATCAACTTTATATTTTTTATGATTTCTTTTTTTTAGACTTTGCGAGTGTTAAATTTGATATGCTTCAAGCTTTAAAAAAATGTATGAAATATTTTCTGGTCTTAAATTGTTTCAGTTTGTTCGCTTTGCAGTTCTATCAAATTCATTTGGCTTAAGTCTCTTTTTTCTCATTATGAAAAGAAATTAATTTTCTTTTTAACTTTATTTGTACATTTTTTTATCGCTTTAAGCTGCTTTGGCCAAAACATTTTCAAAGTAATCATTTTTCTTGATCAATTTGTTAGATTTTACGGTGCGACTGTTCCTTTCACTGGTTCCCCTTTGTCTGATCCCTATCTAAATCTATTAGAATTCATATTCATATTCCGCACACACACACACACACACACATTGCCCAATCCCACACGTCTCTGTACCATGACATAGTCAGAAAGTGAAATCAAGTGTTAAAGAGTTTTGAGAAAGAAGTCAGGAAATATTTTCCCCTAACAATGTCGCATTTCTTTTGCAAGCATTTTCTTGCCCCATTTAAAATGGATAAGCATAGGGTATAATAGATTCGAGCATGAGTATGTCATAAGCAGATTAATGTTACTGTAAATATATAAGTTTACAAGTATTTATATATAATATAGCATGTAGATTCTCTGACAATTAATTAAAAGAATAAACATTCAAAAGTATAGCCGCTGCCTAGAAGAGAATATAAGTTTATGTTAGGACAGTTCGGGTACAGGGTGTATTCCAGTCGGGCAATCTTAACTGGAGCACACTTGCTATTTTTTGTAGCCCTTTTACGAGCATTTCCGTTTGCTGCTTAGCCTAATATCGAAATAAACATACTTTATCCGTTATTGCCGTCAAATTTATGGTTTCTTAAATGCTGCCCCTGCAAACCCCCCCTCCCTTTCAAGGGAAATATGAGACGCACATGTTACGCATTATGCAAGCCAAATTGGATGGATTTTGAAAAGGGTCGCAACTATGTGGCCAGTTCCTTAGATGTGGCCAACAATCTTCTATTTAAAAAAAAAAAAAAAACTTCGACAGCTGCCCAAGTTTATTAGAAGATGACAGTGAAACGATAAGAAACTTTTGACAATTCAAACTGGAATCAATGCATATGTTGTTGAAAGAAAAATTAGTTTTGATGGTTTTTTTTTATTTTATTTTGGTTCATTTATTGAGGCTTCAAACGTAATGCCTCGAAAGTGCATTCACAATCGCAATTAAAACCAAGTACAAGGTCACCGTTTTTGCACAGACAAGGAAAAATTGCTACAAATGACTGTGACGCCGCCGCTAACAAAATTGCAAATTTTGCACATGGGAAACAAATATGTATGTACATGTATGTGTTTGTGTGTGTGCGGCCTTTCCACGGAATGCAATTGAAATCCGTGACAAGATAATTCAGCGCGGCGGGCAGAGGAGACCAGCAGACACCACCTACCCCAATATAGCAAAGACAAAAAAACAAAAAAAAAACAAGCTGAAAACAAAGTTTCCCAGCACTGCTTTTGCGCAGGTCCAAGACTGGAAATGAATTACAAGTGCTGCGAAGTAGGGCCACACGACTCCCTACAACAACAAGAAAAGCAAAGCACCGTGCAGTAATGGCGGCTACAGCTGTGGCTGTGCTGGTTTGAGAGATATGAAATAGAAATTAACGCAAAAGGAGCGCGAAAAAAGCGACAAATGTATACGGGAGCAGCTAGCACATAATTCGTGATCTACAAAAACAGCAACGCCCTCGCCTGGCTCACCGAGTGTGGGGCGCGTGGAATCTAACCTACACTTATGTTTTATGGAAAGCATAAATGCAAATACATATACTTACTTGCATACATTACCACATTCCAGAATATGTGCAGAGTTACAATAAATATATACGTATGTGCATATGTACAATTCCATATGTGCATGTATGTATGTATGTTTGTGCATACATATGCTAAGGACTTCCATTAAATTTTATATGCAAGCTCACATGACACACCTGCAAATTGTTTGCGCCATTGTTATGTTTTTTGAATGTATGTTTGTTATTGTTGTTGCTCTTGTATCATTTTCTTTGTTTATTTACAGCGAAAAGTCATTCGCGAATTTAATTTAAATGCACGCACTTCTGCTCAGACTTTCTTTACACTACTTCCAACACAACTTCTTGCGATCTGCGTTGCCAACCAATCTGTCGATCGCATAATAATCGACACCGCTCTCTGTAACACCTGCCCGCTACAAAAGCAATAAAGAAAATAGCCACAAAATAAAGAAATCATTAGAAAATCGTGTAGCACATTAGTCCAACTGTCGGTACCCACCCACAATTTGCACATAATGTTGAACACGCAAGTCAATTGATGCAATTTGTTCGACAAGCTGCCGGCAATTGGGTCGCCTCCGACTGGTGCTGGCTTACCCCATGTTTCTTATTCCTTGGGTCCCCAGTGACAATTGACATGAGAGTTGAAAATGCCGTAACAGGTTCACGGTCTGGCGCACGTGTGGTTTGGGTATCGATCTCGACGGGTGTTGATGCTGGTTGGGTGTGTGCTCATCAACAGTTTGCAGTTGCTTTGCTGCTGATTTAAGGGTTGGCCGACGCTGCCCTTAAATGAATTGCGGCGATTTATTGCGGTAATACTCATTTAGTTGCCTGAAAACAGTGGGTGTCGAATGTGTGTGCGTGTGTGTGTGTGTGGGTATGTGGCCGTGCTCAAGACGAGTGCAAACAATGCGCACAATAAAAATAAATCTCCAACTGGTTAGGGCAGGGGCTGGGGAGTGGCTTTAGCTTACAAGTGTGTTTAGTTATACCCGTGGGAAGTCGTCTGTGGCGACGACTGTTTTAATGGCTGTCAATGCGTCGCGTTGCCAATTACTTTGAGTTTGATGTGCCATTGATTGCTAACGCTTTTTGGTATTCATGTCACTTGCAGCCCTGGCAGCTCTCTAGTCTGCTTATTACAATAATCACTATAATTGGGCTTTACTTTGACAAAGACGGAAAAAACTACGTGATATGCATTTCGGCCAACGCCGGAGCTATGTTGGCTGGCAATTAATAAGCCAATTTCTTGGCACCACTCTTATCAGTGGACCACGTAAATCAGCATTATGTTGAAAACGAAAATGAAAATGAGCTCAAAATTCAATTACAGCTAGAGCGGGGGCAGGGCGCATTAAATCGCCTTCGTCTTTCAAGGCGCCACCATAAATCAACCACCACCGCAAATGAAGACCTCGCATAATTTTGCCAAGCCAGGTATGTGTCTATTACATTTTAAGAAGCTTTAGAAGCAAACTTAACTAGCAGCAGCTCATAACTCATTGCTTTGCTTGGCTGCACGACGTTTTGTCGCATATTTTAATTTGTTTTCTAATTTATGAGCAGCTTAGCCGTTGGCGTTGCCAACCTAACCGAATAGTGTTGCACCATTTTAATTGTTTGATAATGTTTACGTCCTGCGAACATAATAGCATAATTAATCGATATTAAATGAACACAGCAGCAGCAACAACAACAGAACAATAAACACCGGAAAACCTACAAAAGGTTAAATTAAACGAAGTAATTGTTACCGAAACAGACAACAGACGAAACACTCCCCCACAACTCGAGATCCAGAGTTTCTGACTGGAGGAGGGCTGGGCACACTGGCACAATGCACAGCAAACAGTTGCCCAGACACGCACAAGGCATAGCCCGATGGGTTTTTAGTGTGAGAGGGAGCGGGGGTAGCTCGTTGAGAGTTTTTGATTTTTAAACGGTGTGGAATGGCTGGGAGGGTGACACTGTAGAAGGGGCTGACTGGTAAAGCGCACAAAGTCACACTGCAGGCGGCGGCACTGAGCCAGGGGTTGGTGCGCAAAGTGATTTAAATGCATTCTTAATGGGATGAAATTATGTGCTCGGTCTGATTTGCGGTTTGACGTAGTAGCTCCAGACCAGCTCAAGGGCAGCCCCCACCTCTTCTATAAACGTATATAAATATGCATAAGCTTGCGCTTTTGATGTACGCCCTGTCTAGCTAAAACGAACCTGGCACATCCTTCGCATAGAATATTAATCTTAAGCTAACTTATGTTGCTCCTTAACTACAATTTCTTTAATTAAAAACCTTGCCTATAAAATTCTAATTAAAGTTAGGAATTCGACAAGTACAGCGCGAACCACGAAATCCGCTTAAAATCATAACAAAATAACAATTTGTAGCGGATCCCGCTTAAGGGTCACATTCAGAGTCCTTATCTATGCTAAGCAGCGGTCACACACTTCCTTTGACCCCGCTAGCGTAAGCCTCTGCCCGAGTGGGATAGAAAAGCTTTAGACAGGAAAGGCGCACGAATTTTATATTATTGTATTATATACTTGTGTCAGTTTTATTTTACTTTATTTGTATAATTGTTCTGCTACATTTTGAAGCGCAATATTTTGAGCTGAGCTGTTAGAGTATATATTCATACTTAATATATTATTTAAATATTTGTATTTAATATTTCTGCAATTAATATTTGAATAGAACCAATAAAACAATATATTGAAAAGTATATTTTAAGCGATAAATGTATTTTAGTGTATTTATAAAAACATTAACATTAATATTTTATAAAATATTGCTTTTAGGATATTACAAAATTATGTGCTTTAGAAAGATTATATTAAACAAGTAAGAGGTTCTAGTCGGGAGCTCCCGACTAGGGGATACCCTGAACCCTCTTCTTCCAACATCAAATGCATACATTTATTCTATTTTAGAAGCTATATGTCAAGTTTGGTGACTCAAGCTCTTATTATTTACCAAAATTGCCGAAAAAAACAGGATATCGATATCTATTTTTATTGATTGCTTGGAAACGGAGTAAGTTATCGATCATTGGAAACAAACTCGATCTGCACAGGCACTAGGAACACCTACATCTAAAATTTCAAGTGTCTAGCTCTTATAGGTTCTGAGATCCTTGCGTGCATACATACGGACAGACGGACATACATACAGACGGACATGACTAGATCGACTCGGCTATTGGTGCTGATCAAGAATATATATACTTTAGGGGGTCGGAGATGCTTCATTCTGCCTGTTACATACATTTGTATTTTGCACAAATACAATATACCTTTTACCCATTTTTAATTGGTTCAGGGTATAAAACCGACCAATACACTAAATACTAGAAGAGAAAATAATAAGTAAAGCAATTAAAATTTTACAATAGAAACGAATTTGAAAATATACAACAACACTAATTGAATGTTCTAATTCCCGTGTCCGACTCTAAATACAAATATTTACAAGCCTTATACCAGTTCTTTATATACAACGTTTAACAAAAATTGTTTATTTATAATTTGTCTACCTTTTGACTAAACTTGTCCTGATGATCAATTCAAAACTTAACTTACGTTACTTCATTTCCGAAACGAGAAGCGCCTAAAGTTTGTGCAGCGGGTTTGGCAGATTCTGTGGCAGCAGATGGCCATTCGGAGCAGGAATATTTAAATGTACTCTACAAACAGTTGGTCCGGTAAACTCATAACGATGTAGGCAAGTGGAGCGCGCGCGCAGCTCGTCAGCACTGCCCGGAAAGTTAATGGGTTCAATGGCCAAATGTGGCTCGGCCACATAAAGTTCATCGCCTGCATAAATATTACAAAAATTATAAGTTTATCTATGATTAAAAAACCGAGCACAGTTTACCTGGCAGAGCAAACACCATGCCATCGCTGCAGTTGTAACCCACCGGTAAAAACAAAGTAGTGCCCAATATGCTACGCTGCGTTGCAAAGTGCAGCAGTTTCCGGTAATCCGGGATAGCTAGCAGGCGTAAGAGCTCATAAATTTGTGGTGGCATAAGCCAGAGTTCCTCGTGCTGGTACATACGCAAAAATTCGACTGGAGTGCGCCACTGTAAAAAGATTTTACATTTTTATTTATAGATATGGGTGAGTTGCACTTAAGTTAGTTACCAAGCACTCCTTGACCTCAGTCGGCTCTGCGAGCAGGATAGGCTGGCTGTCCAAAAATACCATGAAGAAAACTGTTTCATGGCTAGAAAAACAAAAAAATAGTTTGAATTCAAATCAAAACCAAAAAGTTCGATTATGTAGTCTTTCGACCATTTTCCCGCCAGGAAAAGTTTAAAGACAATCGCATGGCAAAGGAAGAAATTTCAATTAACCTATTCCACCAATTTTCCACCTGGGAAGACAGTTTATAAACTAAAACTTCTTCAACCCCATCGGACTCACCCTTTTTTAACAATCGCTGGACTCGCCCAGGCGGACCACTCGTGAAGGGCCCACAAATCCGGCACCACTTGCAATTCACGGCACAGCTCTAAAAATTCACTGGGCTTATTATGTACACGTCGCTGCCAGGACTCACGATCGAAGTGCTGCTGCTCCGGCTGAAACTGCGCTGTCAGAGCCACAGCATCCAGTTGATTCAGCTGCGCTCGGCTGCGGCAAATCAGAATGCCCACCTCCTCGAAACACTCACGCAACGCCGTCAAGCGTAACGTAATTTCCCTAATAAGCCACAAAGATTAGATTTAATCGGTATATGTATTGCACCTTGTACTGACCGTGCCCAAATTTTGGAGCGTTTAAAAAAACGATCGTAGCAACCGTTGCCTTGGGGTGCCAATATTCCTGGCCTATGTTCACTGATGAGTATCAGGCTACGCAGCGACTCTTGGGACACGCCAAACTGCTCAAAATACTCCAGCCAGGCGACGCTCTCATCCCCCTCCACGTCCAGTAGGCCGCCAGGAAAAACAGTTTGATTCTGCGCTACGGCCGTGGCCTCGCTGCGCTTCAGCATTAATAGCTATGGAGAACAAAAACAAAATTATTTTGTGCACCTGTTGCTTCTAATGTTTGTCACTCACATTGTAATCCTCGCTAGCTGCTGCGGCTGGTGCCACCAAAATGAGGCTCGCCGAGGTGCGCCATCTAGTGTTCGCATTTGTTGCACTCTGCTGCTTTATTTTATTATCCATTTAATACTTATTTTGTTTGTTTTTATTGCCAAAAACCTGTTGCTAATAGGTAAAATCAATTGGATGCGCTTTGGACCGTCAATAATATCGATAACAACGATAGCAACGCGATTAACTCGAAATCGATTACTAAGTGATAAGCGCAACCACGATTATGGTGCGGGGGTACAGCTGCACCTTAAAACATTTATTGCTTGTTTTTTCACGTTGCGAGGGTTACCATTTGAATTCTGAGGCACAACTATTACATATTAGATTTTCTATATCAATCGTTGAAAATGATCAATTATTCACCATGAAGACTTTTTCGAGATAGTTTTCTAATCTTTCTGATCTTTCAATATTAAGCCTCCACGAAATTGAACCGGAAGCCTTTCACCATGATTAGCTGCGTTAATTCACTGCCAAAGTCAAAGAAAATCAATGGCTGTCTTAAAAATTCACAAGTTTATTATATTTGTTTCGTTTAGTATATAGTTACAAAACAATCAATTATTTAGCTAATATAGCCTCCGGCTAAGACATTACTACATCAAAACACAAGTCTGAGCTGCGAACCCGTCTGCTTGATATTCAGTTAACTGAAAGGCTGGGTCACTTAGACAAAGGTACCAAGGTGCATAATATAAGAGACAGCCCTCGTAACCATTAAGTATATGCACACAACATTTTCACAAGTACATATATATTTATATATTTAATCAGCTTTCGCCATTTAATGTATTTCTGGCTTTATTTAATGTGTTTTCGCAGACCATTTATGATCATGCCAGGGTATTATGATTTCTCTTTACTGATAGTTAAGCATAGAATTTGGTGCACTGTTTTGATTTTGATATACCAAGTTATTTTGGTTATCTTTTTTTAAAACATACATATAAATCTTATAATATAGTTTTCCCATACAATCTAAATGTTTTTACAGCTTGCCTAAGCCAGGGTGTGAGTGCGTGTGTGTGTGTGTGTGTGTGCGGTAGGTGTTGGTGTGGGTGTGTGCTCAAAATGTAACTAGATTGCCAATCCGATCGCCACCTGTCGCTTTTGTGCTAATCATCGTTACAAAACAAAAGTTTTCCACGCCAAAAGTTTTTTATGCCTTCCCATCTATTCGTCTTTCTTGGTGCCAGCGTCAATATTGTCATCATCATCGTTGCTATCGTTATCATAGTTGGTCGGCTGCTCACCATTACGCAGCAATTTGCCAACAAATTCGTATTTCTCCTTGAATTGCATTTCCCAATCGCGCACTGAGTCCATTTCCATGGTGCCCAGATCGCTCAGATCATCGTAATCATCCTTATCGTTGGCCACCACACTGAATGTGGCCAGATTGCGCGATGCATCGCGTCCGGCAAATGTGGCATATGGTCCGCCTGGGCCATAGAAACGTTTGCCCTTGGTGACGTCATAAACATTGCCATTGACAGCAACCAAGACACGGCCATCTGGCTGGTTGCCATCATAGGCTCGCAGCTCCTTAACAGTAAAGTCACGACGCAATTTGGGCAACTCCGGCTCAGCCGGTTGCTGTGCCAAATCCCGTGTGCCCGGTCCCTCGCAACGGTCACGCACTATTTTATATACCAAAAAGCAAATGATTGAGAGCAGAGCCAGATTCATGGGACTGTAAAAGATTTCACGAAATGCGGCCGCCAGAAATGACGAATCGGCTGTTGCATCAGCTTCGACTGTATTTTGTTGGGATTCCATCTTTGCAAGTTGCTTCTTGTGGCTCCGGTAACCGATTGCGATTGTTGAACTTTGCACACGATTTTTGTCTGCGCTTTCCTCGCTTTATTTGCGGTGCGTACGTTTGTATGCGATGTAAATTGCAAAGTGAACACAACAAATACAAGCGCACGATTCTTGCATTTATTTATACACAATATGTTGATTTCTCTTTCTAGAACAATGTATTTTCTTTTCACCCTGTACCAGTGCCTTTAAACAGCTGAAAAGCGTAGTGCTGACAGCTGACACGAGCCAGCGAACTGCAGGAGCAATCGGTTATCGGTACTAGAGACACGCTATCGGTTACTTGTTGCTCCTGAATGTAACGGACGTCGAAACATATTTATCAACACTACCGTTCAAAATTCGTGCACAACGGCAACCGACGACACAGCGAACTCCGATTACAGCAGCAGCCGAAATAACAATAAACATTTGTTGTGCTCAGAGTAAAAAATCACTTGACAGATAGCTGAAGATGCACACAAACACGTGCCACTGCAGCTGCCCAAGTGGTGAGTAAGTGGTACATAAGGGCTAGCAAGACTCAGCCCAAGGCACTTGCATTTTCTGTTTCCAAACTGAAACAATATGAAAATTCTGTTAACAATCATTTTGCTGGGCTGCATCTGTGCAAGCTCTGCTGAAAAGGAAGTCAAGAATATCGAACAGCTGGTGGCGGAGAATACCAAGGAACTAAGCGACACCAAGCTTATACTACATCACATTGATGCCACAAACGAACGAATTAAGGCCAGCATAGAGCAGCAGCGCGCCTGGCTGGAGTCCATTAAACATGTTGATGGTCTGCTGGCAAAACTGAATCTATTTCTTGATGCGCAAGGCGCTGTTGTCCAGGAGGCTTTTAACAACATAACGCTCAAGTCTGGACTACATGCGGAGCGTGTGTCTAAGGAGCTATGCGGCCTGGTACGCCTGCAGCTCTCCACACAACAACAGATTAGCGGCCTGGAACAAAAGCTGGATGCCCACCAGAAGCATGTGCTTCAGAATGCACGGAGCATTGACAATAACATACTGGAGCTCACCAAATTGATAACTCGCGCCGTTTTACCACAGCTAAATGGACTGCAGTGCTCCTTCGATAGTCTGGAGACATCGCAAATCAACATAGAGGTGGAGCTCAAGAGTTTGACACGTGTCAAGGACATTAGTGAGGATTCCAATCGCAAGCTGAAGGTACTGGGCGACCAACTGGTCAGCTTGAATCGCACCCAGGACGCACGTCTCGCAGTCCTCACGCACGCTCTGACACAGCTGAAGCCTCTGAATACCTGGCAAATTGAGCACGCACTACGCGAGCTCATAATTTCCCAAAAACGCATTGAATTGGATCTGGAGGCTTGCGAGAGACGAGCATCGCCGCATTTCGCCAATCTGCCTAGTTCCGCCTCCTATTCAGCCTATGAAATTAAATCCCACGCACCATCACCGCGACGTGCTCAGCCCAGCAAGCAGGTGGATCTTGAGCAGGTCTGGAATGCCGAGGAGCAGAACCATCAGAGTATGTTATGACAAATAATAAAACTCATATAAAACACAAGCTTACTATCCACATCTTTTTCAGATGCGCACGGTAGTCCCTACTACGCTATCGCCCACGGACAGGCACCTGAACCGAAACCCAAACCCGGCAAGCCATCAAATGCTATGCACAGCCATTTTGTTGCGGCAGCTGCCAAACCCGCTGGCCCAAGCTCCGTCTCCTGGCAACAGCCTCTACCGTGGGAAGCTGTTTCCTCCTACCAATCCGGTCCAGCGTCCAAGCCCAAGCCCAATCCACTAGCATGGCCAACTGAACCACACTATCTGTCCGCTTCAGCGCCCGCGCCTAAGCCCTATCAACCTGGTTCGGGTCGCAGGAGACCCACAGCAAACCAGAAGCCATGTGCCCAGGACCAAAGGCCGCACAATCCACCGCGGCACTCAGCTCACGCTAGCTATGGACCAGCAGCTGCACCAGCAGAGTCTTATTCCCAGCAAGGCAATAAACCTGGTCGAGCGACGCCCCAGCAAAGCCATGCTCCCTGGTACGGTGCCCACTCACCATCCGACGGCTACTAAGGCACATCAGCTTCATGTTTTGTGAATTTAGCAATTATTTAAACTAATAGATATAGCCCAAATATACATACATATGTACAGCAATGTTTTTAGTCAAAAGTTTTAGACCATATAATAAATTATATAAACTATAAACAACGGTTTTTAAAGATAATAAGTTCTATTTAGACAGTTTTTTTCGGCTTAACAAGTTAAACCCGGTAAAATTTTTTATAAATTCAAGCTTATAGCTGCTAGTATAAACTCTCTATTTTCTATCCTATTTAATCTCACTCTAGTATTTACAGCAAGCGAATCCCTAAAGGGATTTTGGATTTCGAATAGATTTACTGGCGTCCTATGATTTTCTACATCCCTTGCATAGGGTATTATAATTTTGTCGTGAAATGTGTAACCTATAGAAGGAGACATCTCCGACCCCATGAAGTATATATATTCTTGATCAGTATAAGCAGGCAAGTCGATATGGCCATGTCCGTCTGTCCGTCTGTCTGTTTCTATGCGAACTAGTCTCATTTTTAAAGCTATCGCTAAGAAACATTTTAGAAGCGCATCTTTCTGTTGCACGCTGTATATATGTCGGAACCAGATGGATCGGACTACTATATCATAAGCTGCCATAGGAACAATCGTTCAAAATGTTGTATGCAAACTATTTTTGTTCAAGATAACTTAACCATAGTCGGCATTAACTATATTCCCTGTGCTTCTTAGATACGGGCAAACCACTATAAACCTTATTGGGTCTGCAAGGGTATTAAATATTCGGCGTGCCAAAGATTTCCCTTCTTTCTCGTTAAAAAGTCGTATCCTTCCTGATTGAGTTACTTAAAATATTATTTTTGTAAATTTACTATTTAAAAAATTAATGTAAAATTAATATTAACATAATACAAAATATATAATCCATTAATATCTACAGAAAGTGCTCAATCGCAAATTAGAATAATTCAGTTCGGGGAATTTATATATTTATATATATATATATATATATATTTATATATATATATATATTTTTTTTTTTTTAATTTAATAATTCCTTTAACATCCTATTTCACGGATATTTATACAAAATAATATAAAACAAAAAGGATTTTATTTTTTTCGGAACAGTTGTGATTATTAAAAACTCGAATTTTCACTACAATATAATAGCCTGTAAGGTTAACCTACATTTTACTGAATGAATTTATTAAAATGTATATTTAAAATTGTGCCGCATTTTTGGAACAGTTGCATACAGCCGGAAAGGTAGAATTTGGCACGTTTACTTTTTGGACTTACACTTGAAAATGTTGGTCAATCGGGGGCTCCAAGTCTATTAATAGCTATCATAGAAGAATGTCAAGACGTGACCCAACAAATGTTTAAATTATTTTTTAGTCCAAAAGTCGTTGAACTATTTTTTTGGGATGATTACGAGGGCTAAGACCTAGAGCTTTTGGCAGCTGGAACTGATTTTAAGATTCGAGGTTATGGAAAATTGTGATTACCTGTGATACGAATTATGCTAGCTTATCCTAATAACTAACAATCCCCCATTTCTTAATGTTATCAAATAAAATATGGAGCGCTTAAGCTCAATGCTGCCGCTGATTAGGTCAAGTCGCACCTGGCACGCACCAGCTATTCACAGCTGTGAGTATTTAAGATGTAACCCACGCCAACTGAGGGCAGTTCCAAATTAACGGTCAAACATGAAATCTCAACTAGTTGTGCTTATTGTGTGCTTGGCTGCCTTATGCGTCGCCGAGGAGCAGCAAGCGGAGCAGGTGCGTCCCATAACAAATCAATAGCAAATTGCATTTCCATAGTCAAATCCTCTCCAGCAGCAAGCAGCAGCGGCTAAGCACGTGGAGCACGGCCATAACCCAAGCAACGACCCAATCCGTCGCATTTTAGAGGAGAATACCGAGGTGCTGCAAAAATTGGACATTAAAGCACATAGCATTAGCAACTCCCAGAAGGGCATTGAGAACAAGCTGAGGCTGCTGGGCCAGGATGTAGCCGGTATTGGTCGCTTGGAGGATGGACTCAAGAAACTGGAGCGTGTCTCGGAGAGCAACTTTCAGCAAACAGCCAATGGCATCAAGATCCTGTCGGCCAGCATCAAAGCCGCCGAGAATAGAACAGACAGAGCTATTGTGAGCTTGGCACGTGGCCAGCAGGATATCAAACAGGTGCTCGTCAAGGTGGATGCCAATCAAAATAGATATGAGCGTAACCTAGATCAGGTGGCCAAGTCGGTGCACCAGCACCTATCCGGTCTGGATAATTTGCTCAAACAGTCGGTGCTCAAGGAGCTGGTGGCGCTTGTGCAACTCTCCAAGAAACTGGACCATGCACAGCGCCACATTGAGGGCAAGGTCAACCATTTGGATGAGCTGACGGCGCTGAGCAGCATTACGGCCAATAAAGTACAACATCTGGAGCTGGGTTTGCGCTCCGTAAACAGCACACAACAGCGCCAATTGGCGGCCATTGGGCAGACAGTGCAGCAGGTGGGCGCCACCACCTGGCAGATTGACAATAAGTTGGGCGTGCTCCTAAGCACACAGAAGAACATTGAGCGTGCGCTGGTGGAGTGCAAGAAATGTCACCACGAGCCCGAGCACAAAGATCACATTAAGCTACCAGAGCACCCACAAGAGCACTGGGAACAGCCTGCCTACATAAACTACGAGTAGGTAACATAATCCTAAATGACTTTTATGATTAACAATACTCTTAACAATTTCTAGACACAAGGATCAACACAAAACACCCTCGAAGCCGGACTACGATAGCGGCTATGCCAATGCGGATGAGGCTTCCTACCTGTACCAGCTCTGGTATGGCAAGGATGATAAATAGATCATCACAGCTTCTTGCCCTTGCAGCGTAAGAGTTAATCCTCATAGAAGATGAGACATTCGTTGCCATCATGTTTATAATATGCGTTTTATAACTGCGTCAGTAGTCTATATACCCATTGGCATCTACAGTTATAATCAATGTAACTTAAAGCTGGCTATATTAACAATCTTTTGCAAATTGATTTCCTGTATATGCATATTTAATTACAACCATCCGCTAATTAGGTATACATATAACGAAAGGGTTTTAAAACGGATATTCATATATATAATAATCCTTAAAAGCATTTGAAATCTTTGATATTGATAAATATCTATAGATATTGTAAGGGCATAACATCTTCTTTTAACTTATCCTAAAGATATAGTTGACACTGCAAGCGGAAAGAGTCCTCGGCATTCCCATAGTTCTTGTTCTTTGTCGTTTATTTTAACATTTCTTTGTTTAGAAAAAATATACAAAATATAGTTCGTTTTTAACTAAAAATTGCACCTGATAAAGCCTCTGTTGTATTTATGGTGGAATGACACCTGCAACAATCAATTAACCATTTATAAATTGTTAATAAAGTTATTTGTTGAAAAGTAAATACCTGTGTTTTCATCAATGCATTTTTATGCTTCTCACGCTAAAGACTTCTTGGATCTATGGGGTTGACCTGACCATCGGCAGGCTTAAAATTGATATGGAGCTGCGATTCGTACTGATTCTTATGCTCTGAACGATGCAAATTATTTTTGGCCAAAGAGCGAAATTCCTCTGTGGAGAGGCCTGTCTCGATTTTGTCGTTGCTGGCATCGGGATCTTCGGGATACATGTCATCACCGGGCAACAAATGCACCAGTCCATCTGTGCATTTGTACATGACCGGGTGTGTGAGCACATAGCCCATGGATGCGCGCTTCTGTGCAAAATGACGCAGTTCCTCCAACGTTTGGAAGTTGAGACAACGCGATAGTTCATAGTATTGCGGTGGAGGCAGCCAAAGTTTTTTTTGTAGCGTAGCCTGCAGATAATCCAAGGGGTCTCGCCACTGTTTTGAAAATTAAAAAATTAGCAGGGATAACCAAAACGTTTTATCTCTGATCGTTTGCCTACCGCATAGTCCTTGACTTCGTTGGGCTCCGTCAGCACCTGTGGCTGAGTCTTGAGTGCGGCTAAAAAGAAGGCAGTTTCAAAGCGTTTTTTGAACGTGGAGGGCGTCCGCCAGGCGGACCATTCGTGCAACGCCCATAGATCTGGCAGCACGTCCAGCTCCTCGCAAAGCGTTAGGAACTTGCTGGCATCATTGTGCACCACATGCTGCCAGTGCTTACGGTCGAATTGCTCATTGAACTGCGCATAGCCATCGGTGCTGGTCAAGGTTTTGCGATCACGGCAGAGTAAAATGCCCATTTCCTCAAATGTCTCACGTAGCGCAGTCAGACGCAGCGAAACAGCCCTGAAAAGGGAATGGAAATGGAATGAAAATTGAAGAACTATGAAATTTTCTACTTTACGAATTGAGAGTCTCATCAAGGGTGTTCGGTGAAACAGCCACCGGGAAGAGCTGTTGCAATTTGGCAGCGTTAATGTCGTATCGCTGAAAGTGTTTTAGCCAAGCGGGTGAGCTGTCTACCGCTTCACAAACGCCGCCCGGAAACACGGAAGAATCCGGCATGAAGCTGGACTTGGAGTGGCGTGTGAAAAGCAGCGCCTGTAAAATAAATCTAGTAAGCAAGCTGCTTTAAATATAATGTAAGTATACAAACATTGTAATCATAGCAGGACGGCGCAGCACTGTTGTCCTTGGCCAGAAGTATTAGGCTGGCGGATTGACGTATTTTAGCCAACACTTGCTTCGACATGACTTAGGTAATAATAATAACGATACGATAACAATGCACGCACCTATCGATCTGGCTGATGGTGGAGGTGGGCTGGCGCCACAACTATCGCTTGCGCCGATATTGTCATTAGTTGGCCACCACTTGCATCACCTAGGCCATAAACTATAATATAAACTGTGAACATATCGATCTGCCTGTTTCAAAGTGAGTTTACGCCCATTCCAGTTACCGTTTTCAACTATAGTTTACTTTGCTAATCAATAAACGCAATAAGCGATTACAAACATATGAAAAGCACGCAGCTATCGATCTGGCTGCTGCCGTAACTATCGATTGTATCGTTAATGTTTTCGATATATTTTCCAGCTGTCGAACTCTCGCCTCGCGGTGCAAAGGTGAAAATAAAATATGATTTCGATATGAATTAAGTGGTTGAAAAGCCACGATCAGTTACCAACTCCCAGCATGGCGACCTCAGATAAAGTTCGGGTCAATGGGTATAGGCCATCAGCCAGCTTAATTCTAGCAGGCAAAGCGGTGTCCAACTCAAAAGCGCAATTTGATTACAATGTAAGAGTAAATAAATAAAATACAAAAAATATTTGTCACTTTTATTCTTTTGCTAATTAGCTTTTGCTAATTAAACGCACAGAGCGCACATCATATGCACTAAATCACTGCGTCTTTCCTGGCGGCGTTTTTGATGCCAACGCAGATGAATCCGCCGATTGGCTGACCTATTTTCAGCATTGTGGCATTACCCAGGCGCAGTTGGAGCTATTAAAATGCCGCCAAGCTACAGGCAGACCAGAACTCTTGAGCCGGGGCGTTAATTTCTCACGCGATATCTCACTGCGTCTAACAGCACTACGAGAAACCTTCGAGGAGGTGGGCATTCTATTGTGCTGTAAAAGTCTCAAGGACTTGGACAAGGGTCAGCCGGCACACGTGCTGTTGCAGCCACTCGAGCGTGAGCTCTGGCAGCAGCGCGTACACGATGATGCAACACAGTTTCTCGAGCTATGTCGTCATCTGTCTGTCATACCCGATCTGTGGGCACTGAGCGAGTGGTCGGTTTGGCGCACACCAGCTTCAGCGAGTCGCAAGTACGATACGGTATACTATTTTGCAGCCTTAGAGACCAGCCAAGTGGATTTGTTGCTCGAACCTACCGAGGTGGCTTCGGCTCACTGGCTGCACCCAGGCGACTGCTGGCAGCAATCTCAGGAGGGCACAATCTGGCTGCCTTTTATCCTGCTCTATGAGACGGCGCGTCTAATGAGCATGCATTGCTGGGAGCAGCTTCTACAGTTTGCGCATAATCGCAGCGCCCGAGGCTCGACGCTACTGCAGCCAATCTATTATCGGACTACTGACTGCCTGCTTGGCGTCTTGCCAGGCGATGAACTCTACTTGGCTAAGCCGGAGAACTGCACCGAGTCCATAATATTACCGAGCTCCATTAATGAACTTAATGCACTTGCCAAGCGTTACAATCGCTATATGATCTATGGCTTCGAGCGCGTGGATTTTGCCTGCAATGTATTGCCCCTGAATGGCCATTTGCCGCTGCACGCGCTTGTAAATACTCGGCTAGCCAAATTATAACATAAAATAATTTAAATATGTATATAAACTGAGTTGTGGCTAATTATAGCTCATTTGTTGTAAACTCCTATATGGATCTTTTGTTGCCGTCAAGTTAATACAAAAATTATGAAATTTTGTACACAGACGAAAATAATGTATAAAAGGGATATTTAAAAATGTATGTAAATATAATTAATCAATTTGGACTAAATTAAGCTACCATTAGTAAGCTCAGCTTGTATATTGCGGCAGGCGTGACACAAATCCTCCATTGAGTTTAAACGCTGCCTGGCGCGCTGTTCCAGGGCCTCCATATTATCCTGCTGTTGCAGTGCAACGCCCATTTCGGAGACGGCGCGCGAATATTCAATCGCTAGCAAAGTGTCGGAGAGCCCAGAATCCAGATCAGATTGGCACAGCGCACAAGTCGAGTTTCCCTCTTCAATTGGTTGACGCTTGGCGGCAATTTTATCGCCCGTGCGAAAAACCGTAGACACTGTGGATGCATAATTCAATTGCAGATTTGCCACAAACGCACTTGTCAGATTTTGGAGACTAGCATCGGACAACTGACTAGATTCATCTGACCGAAACGGTTTCAGCTGCTGGGCTTTAATATAGAACTGCACTTCCTGTTCGTTGAGGTCCTTCAAGGGACGCAGAAGCGTGACGGCGCCCTGCAGGCGATCGTCCAGCAAAGCCACATCCAAAGCAACGCTACCGCCGCGCCCCAATGCCACAGATGTTAACAGCTGTGCAGCCAGGCTGGAGCTTATGATAGGCTCAAAAACATGAGTGCACTGTAGCTGGAGGGCAACGGCGCTTATGAGACGTTTGCGCTGCTGCCGTACATAATCCTGCCGAGCTGTCAAGCTGCGCAATTTGTTATCAGTTGAGTCTAACCGAGAGGCACTGTAATCCTTGAGCAGCTGCAAGCTGTGGACCTCTGCACCCAGCTGTATCGCATAGAACTCAAATGGCGCATAACGTTTACGCAGTTCGTTTAGCATTGATAAAGGATCATTCGCGGACGGCGATGATCGATCATCTATGTGAAGCACACGTGCGCTGCAGTGCAGCCGCTTGAAAGTGTTTTGCGTTTGCGCAAAGTGTAACATGTCCAGCAGAACTAAAGACTCGGCGCTACCGTCTACCAAAAGTAGAACCTCAGCATTGCGTGGCAGCGCCTTTGCCGCCCCCAATGCCGCACGAAATTTGTGCCTGGCATAGCTGAGGAAACATTCATGGCATTCAGCGGCACGAAAGTTCAATTTGTACAGCTCCAACGAGTTGAGACCGCACTTGTTGCAGCTGCCTGCAGTAATAACAGTGCCCACTATTGAGGAACCAGGCAGCATAGCATGCGTTGCGCCTTCGTCACCAAAATCATCTTCGCCAATGCTACACATTAAATCTAAATTTCAGCAAATAACGAAATATAAACTAACCCTTACAACAAACTGTGTGTGTTAAGAATTAGTGATGATATGTGAACCGATAAGACATATCGTTATTAGGGCTGTGCACAGGGATGTTATGGATTTCGATAGCTTTATGTATCGTCTTAGATTGCGATATGCAGCCAACTTTTCTAGCAAGCAACCTTGCGCCCAGCAATAAAGTGCAGTGAAAAATATAAAAATAACTATTTAAAACCGTAATTTGTTATACAAAACTATTGCATAAGGTTAATTTAGTGCATAAGGTATGTGTACAAAGTGTTAATTTATAGAAAAGAGTTGATAAAATGTCCCAAATTTGAGCGCAAAATTTTGGCTGCTCCCTTCACATGTGTGCGTGCAAATGTAAATTTGTGTGCCCATGAGTTTGTGTGTGTGTGCTGTAGTACGCAAGCAAAAGTATCGGGTAGCAAAATCGAGAAACTTTCTTATTGGAACATACACAAACGAGTGGCTGCCATAGTGGTGAGGTGGACTGTATGTACGTTCAAGCCAGCTGTCAGTCACTACAAAGTTTACATCAATATTTTGAAGTCTACGAAAATCAAGTAAAAAAATATTCATAAATATAAATTGTGCCCAGCCTACTTAAAGGTATGCATGCTAATGCCCTTTTGGTGCTAATACAATAATAACAACAACTAAAACGCTGGCAAACAACGTGTGTGATAAGCGATTTAAAATACAAAGCACTTTCGTTGAGTTTAATTGACCGAAAATTTCAATTAACATGAACAGCAACTCTGCAAGTAGCCAGTGTTAATAACTGTTTTTGCTTGTGTTTTTCAGCATTCTAGCTAACATTGTACATATAGTGTATAGTGCAGTTAACTCGCAGCAACCGCACAGCCTTTGTGGCGGGCAGAGAGAGACAGCGAGTGAAAAAGTGAGCAGAGTGAGGCAGAGGTCATATTAAAAATAAGTATATTTTTGGGCCCCCTAAAACGATTACAAATAAAACGCAGAGCAGCACGCAGACCAACGCAAGCACAAGGCATACAACATTTGGGGCCATTCAATAAAATGATATTGGAAAACTCGGATAAGCTCAAGGATTGGCTGAGCGTTGTGCTCGAGCCACTGTAAGTAATTGACTCTTCACTAACGATTGACTTCGATAGCTACTCGGTATAAAATTAAATATATTAAAAATATACATTTTTTTTTTTTTTTTTGTTTTATTTTAATTGTCATTTTATAGCTGCGATGCTGATTCCTCGGCTTTGGCGCGCTACGTAATTGCGTTGCTGAAAAAAGACAAATCGGATAAGGATCTCAAGCGCATCATGATTGAGCAATTGGATGTGTTTCTCTCCGAGGAGACGACACGTTTTGTTGATCGTCTATTCGATGCCATTGCCAGCGAGGAATATCTAACGATGCCCGCTCCAATGCCAGCGGCAACGTCGGGCATTGCGGAACTGGAGCTGGAACATGATTTGGATGTTGTGGCCGATATTGAGGCTGTGTTGGCTGCCAATTCATCGCCGCCACCGCCACCTGCGCCAAAAGATATTGTGATAAAACCAGATAGCAATCAACAGCAAATAACTAGCGATAACAACAGCAAGGAGACCGCTACGGAAACGTCTAGCGCCGGCGGCAGTGCCTCAATCGCCACAGATGCCAACGCAACGGGAACACACAGCACCAAGACAGCCTTCGATGTAAGTAAAGCTCTCTTCACTCTAACAAACACTCTCCCTCAATAAATTGTTTAATGCTTACAGCACAAAACCAAAGACTCTCACAGCCAGCAGCATCAGCAGCAGCTAGTGCATCATCATCACAGCAGCAGCGGTGGTGGAGGTGGCGTCAGCGCTGCGGGTTTTGTGCGCAGCGCTAGCCCGCCACTGCGCAGCAGCGGTCCAGCTGGTAGTGGCGCCTATGCCGCCGACAAGGAAAATCAGCCGCGTGACAGTCGCCGGCGTCGTGCCTCATTGCGTTCCCGTTCGCGTTCCCGTTCACGATCCAATGATCGCTCGTTTAGGCGCTCGCGTTCGCGGGATCGTCGCATCAATGAGCGCGAAAAGAGCCAGAGACAGTTTCGCAATAAATCGCCACCGGGCGGTGCCAGTGAGCAGCGGCACAGACGCAACAACAACAATAACACTTTTGACAGGCGCCGCATTGGCAACAACAACAGCAACAATAACAACAACGTGGATGAGCGCAATCAGCGCTTTGGCGGCAACAAGGGTCGCCACTCGCCGCGCAGTCGCTCAATATCGCCAGAATCGCGCAATGCTCGTCGCAGCAACAACATAGAACCAGCTGCCAGCTCATCAGCCTCAGTGGCAGCGTCAGCGCCTGTGCCGGTGCCTGTAACGCATCCAGTGGCTGCAATGGTTCGTCAACGTTGCCGCGACTTCGATGAGAAAGGCTATTGTGTGCGTGGCGAGACATGTCCCTGGGATCATGGCATTAATCCAGTAGTCTTTGAGGGCATTAACAATTCAGCGCTAATGATGTCCATGCGCGAGTACAATCCAGATGCGCCTGAGATTTGGGCACGCGGTGGACCAGCCGGTGTGCCGGGCGTGCCTGCCGCAGGCCCAGTTAATCAACAGGCGTTGCCAGTACCGCCCCAGGCTGGCCCAAACAACATTAATCCGTTCAGTGGCAATGTGCGTGCATGTGCGCCCCTGGGTGTACCCAATCCCGCTGATTACGCACGACAGCCTGGCCAAGCGCCACAAGTGCCCGCACCACCGCCAATGATGCCATTTCCCTTTAATCCTACAGCCGTGACAACACCCCTACAGCGTCAACTCATACCTATACCCGTAATGGATGGCGGCGCTGGAGGTGCCGGAGGTGGTGGCATGGCCGCTGAGATGGGCAAACGGCGCTTTGAGCTGGAGGATAGCGTGGCCATAGCTGATGTGCCCAGCAAGATGCGCAAGGTGCCAATCAATAGTCGCCTTGGACCGCGTGTCAATCCGAATATGCAGCAGCACAATAGCTCCCTGGAGCTGCGCAAAGTGCCGCGTGGCCTAAATACAATAGCGCATCTGAACAATCATTTTGCTAAATTTGGTAAAATTGTCAATATCCAAGTGTCATATGAGGGTGATCCCGAGGCGGCCATTGTCACGTTCTCCACGCATGCGGAGGCGAATGTAGCCTACCGCAGCACCGAGGCGGTACTCAATAATCGCTTCATCAAAGTCTTCTGGCACAACGACAACAACAGCAATAGTAACAACAACAACAACAACAATGAGGCGGGCAACTCGAATGTGAATCGCAAGAGTCAATATCACTTGCATAATGTGCCCGCGGTGCCGACGCCGAATGCGGACAGCGCCAAGATTACCAACAACAGCAATAATACCAATCAGACCCAACCCCTTGGCGAATCGGGCAGCTCGAATAATGCTTTGGCAGTGCCCACAACGGAACAGGCGCTTGCCAGCACAGCAGCGCCCGCATCCATGCGTCTAAAGCTCAATACAAATGCCACACCCAATGCGGCAGCAAACGGTGGCGTGCGGGCGCTAACGCCGGCGGCAAATGCGGCGAGCATACGCAAAAAACAAGAAGAACAGCAGAAGGCAATGCATCAGCTGGCAAATGGGCTGCGTAAGCGCAAGCAAGAACTACTCCAGAGCTATGTGAAACAAATGAAAACGGCGCTTGAACTAGTCGAACGCATGGATCAACAGGATGTGCAGCGTGCGCCGACGCTGGAAACGATCAAAGTACTACAGGCGACAATTGATAAGCTTCGCAAGGATGTGCACGCCGATCAGGATCAGCTGCAGGCGCAAATCCAACAACAACAACAGCAGCAACAACAACAACAAACGCTGCCCGTTAAAAAAACCAAAGAGCAACAAAAGAAGGAACTGCTCGACATGGAACTGGAGCTGATTGCCCAGCAGCAGGAAGGCAATGATACAACGGCCATACAGAAACGTCTAGAGGAGCTGCAGCGCACGCTCTCAGCCACAGCTGGTGGTGGCTCATTGTCTGGCGGTGGTGCCAAGTTGCCCGGTGGTGGTGCACGCAAACGTGCCACATATCCTGAAGGCTCCACGCGTGTAGATCGACGAACAAAAGCGATTGTGGTCACCGGCTTTGCAGCCGAGGAAGCCGATTTTGTGCTGGGTCACTTTAAGGTGAGCAATCGAAAAACCCATTCCAATTAAAGCCCACTTAATAAGTTGTTTGATCTTGCAGCATTTCGGCGAAATATCGAAGCACGATGTGGACCGTGAGATTCCCCAGCTGATACTCTCCTATGCTACGCGTCTAAATGCCGAGCAAGCGGTGCTCCGCGGCAAAATGTACAAAGACAAACGGTTGCAGGTGAGCCCAAATCAAGTCTCAGATTGTTTTCGATAAGCATGATCATTGCAATTGCAGATATCCTGGGCACCCGTGGTGGCGGCGCCTGCCGCTGTGCCCATGGGCGCACCGGCTGATAAATCGCCGGCAGCGTTGGCCTCTCCGGCTGGCGATAAACTGGACAATCCCAAGCAACTGTTGCATTCATCGGTCAGCGAGAGCGAATCTGTGCTGGGCAGCGATACACTGCCAGAGCTGCGGCTCGAGGATGAGGAGGAGGACGAAGAGTCTGAGGATCGTTCCTGGCGTCGTTGATGTAACGCCATGCGCTGCTCCTAGTGGCTGGTTATCTCCATGCGGCTCATAATCGTTAGAAAAGCATTAATTGTATTTCTATTTGTTGTTATTCTATATCCAAAACGTGCACGTACACATATATATATAGATATATATCTAAATATGTATGCATGCAAGGCAAACATCGTTAACTGTATACAAAAACAAAAAAAAAACTAAAAAAAAATATGCTAATGTTATGTACCATATTTTAAACTAAAAGGCTGGCCGCCACACACCAACAAACAACACACACACACACTGGAAATTTGCAACTGTTGGTAGCTCCATTTCTAATCCAAGAGCTAATAATCGATATACGTCTTAAATTAAAAGAAACGCTCTTAATATTACTAATATTTACGGAATATATAAGTTATAAATGTATATGTACATTGCATTCGGTCAACGAGTGCAATTAGCTAAGCGCCTATATATAGTCCACAATTAACAAGAGCCGTATATAACATCAATAACAAACAACAACAAAATTAGAACAGAAACAACAACTACACAACTATGCGTTACAAATGCAAAACAAATGCATTGATTAAGCATCCTTATATTAGGTACTTTGTATTTACATACTTTTCCCGCTATCCTTATGTTCAGATAAAACAAAAAACAAAAAAGCAAAAAATTACTAAACAAAAAAAATGGTAAAAGCAAATCAAAGTTAAAACAAAAAACAGCAACGTGAATACAAAAGCAAGTTATAGAGAGAGTATAATAAATAAAGTAAATAGTTTCGTATTTGCTATTAATTTCACATAAAACAGAAAACTTGTTTCGTTTCAAAGTGGCATTTGACACGCAGAAATGGGAAGGTCTCAGATTTCCGCTCAAATGGTCATGCTAATTTAATAAGGCTTTTTTATGAGCCACTTTTGCCAATATTTAAGGGTATACAAAATTCTATTAGCATGAATTTCTTCAATCAAGCCCCCATTGAGAATCCGATAAGTTGAATCCAACGATAAACCACTAACCAGGATATCGATAGTTCGTGTTTCCTACATGCCTAGCTTGTCGATAGACAATGTGTAGTGCTGAAAGGAGAGTTCTATCGACTTCATCGTGCATAGCACTCATCTCTATGAAAAATAATTATTGTGGCGGGAATTCATGGGTTTTTCTCTTGGAATGTTTTTAAATGCTTTTTAGCCCAATAAAATGCTTACGGTTAGCCAAATATGCGCGTCACTACTCTAAGCTATCAAAGGACATGAAGTTTCTAAATGTGGCCGAAAAGAATGATGCGGCCAAAACGATTGCCGGGCTCCTATCAAATGGATCCGCGCATCGGGTAAGCAACTAGTTTATTATATATTGGATTGCACATTGGTTTATAAATAATAATTTTAGCGCGAAGGCTACTCTGTGTACAATAAAGTGTACGATTTCGAGGCACAGGTGCGCGGTCGCAATGCCAAAATGGTTATGACATCTGTGTCGGGTCATTTGATGCAATTGGAGTTTCTCGTCTCGTACCGCAACTGGCGCAATGTGGATCCACGTTCGCTTTTCGATGCGCCCATACGCAAAAGCATCGGTGAGAACTATGAGCCCATTAAGCGGACACTGGAGCGCGAGGTACGTGGCTGTCAGGGCCTGATCATCTGGACGGATTGTGATCGCGAGGGCGAGAACATTGGCTATGAGATTATTGATGTATGCAGGGCTATTAAACCCAATTTGACGGTGTATCGTGCAAGTTTCTCGGAGATTACGACGACTGCAGTGCGCCGCGCCTTGCAGCAGCTGGGACAGCCAGATAAACGCCAAAGTGATGCGGTGGATGTGCGCTCGGAACTGGATCTGCGCACGGGCGCGGCAATTACACGTTTCCAAACGTTGCGCCTGCAACGTCTGTTTCCTGAGAAGATTGCAGACAAGCTCATTTCGTATGGCAGCTGCCAGATACCCACGTTGGGCTTTGTGGCCGAACGCTACAAGGAGATCGAAGCATTTGTCTCCGAGCCCTTCTGGAAAATCAGGGGTAACTGTTTAGCATAAACTTAAGATGACGTTGCTAATGCATTACTCTTGCAGTGCTGCACACCATTGAGGATTTGACGGTGGAGTTTAATTGGGCGCGTAATCGTTTGTTTGACAAGGAGGCCTGCGAAAACTATTTCCTGCTCTGCCTCGCTGAGCCAGAGCCGCGTGCAACCGTAGAGAGCGTAACAGTTAAGCCTAAGCACAAGTGGCGACCCACACCGCTGGATACCGTGGAAATGGAAAAGTTGGGCTCACGCAAACTAAAGCTATCCGCCAAAGAGACCATGACCATAGCAGAAAAGCTATATAGCAAGGGTTTTATTAGCTACCCACGCACAGAGACCAATCAATTCTCCAAAGAATTCGAACTGGCGCCACTCGTTGAGCAGCAATCTGGCCACGAGGCGTGGGGCGCATTCGCACAACGTGTGCTGGAATGGGGACCAAATCCGCGGAATGGCAACAAATCCGATCAGGCGCATCCCCCCATACACCCCACTAAGATGGTAACAAGTAAGTTTAACGCTGTAAAGGTAATCTATTTAACTATTTGTTCTGATGATGGATGACTGATTTAATGTGCAAATTTTGAGTTTCAAACTTTTCGGAGAAATCATCTGGGTAAAAGATGAGATTTAAGGTTGAATGTACAAAGGCTTCATAAGGTCGACTGCTTACGATCAATAATATATAATATAATAATAATAATAATATAATATAATATAAAAATAATATAATAAAATATAATAATAATATAATAATAAATACTATAAATATCAGCTATGGATTATTCAGCCTTAAGGTCGGAAAATGGACGGAAAAGTGTTTTAGGAAGTTTACTTTCGATTTTGTAAAAAATTAATGTATTCGCGATGCCCCAATATTGAAAAGTTCACATGGCCGTTCCGAAAAAGGCCGTAAAACTTATTTTAAATTTAAGAGACCATTATTTGCACGGAGAAAACCAAGCTAATAGTTGCCTTAATGTTAAAACTCTACTCGCAGATCTCCAGGGCAACGAGGCACGCGTCTATGAGCTAGTCGTGCGTCACTTTCTCGCCTGCGTCAGCAAGGATGCCGTCGGCTCGGAGACAATTGTTAATATAGACATTGCCGGAGAGAAGTTCAGCGCCAATGGGCTGGTCATACACGAGCGAAACTATCTGGATGTCTATGTGTATGACAAGTGGAGCGCCAAGCAGATACACAACTATGAGCAGGGCCAGCGTTTTGAGCCCACAGAGATTGTGTTGCACGAGGGCGCAACAACGGCGCCGCCGCTGCTTACCGAAGCGGATCTCATAGCGCTGATGGAGAAACATGGCATTGGCACAGATGCCACTCATGCGGAGCACATAAATACCATCAAGGAGCGTGGATATATAGGCGTTGTGGACAAGGGCGCCTTGGTGCCGGGCGTTATTGGCATGGGCCTGTACGAGGGCTATGATGCCATGGAATTGGCTTTGGCGAAGCCGCTGCTGCGTGCTGAATTTGAAGCGGATCTTAAACGCATTTGCCTAGGCGAAAAGGACCCCAAGCTGGTGCTGCGAGAGCAAATAGCCAAATATAAGCAGGCCTATCAACAGATTATGGAAAAAATCACAGCCATGGATGCAAAGATAGCGCAACGGATTAATGAAACTCCGGCGGCGGCGGCAACAAGTGATGCATCGCAGGAGCAATCGATCAACATGCCGCGCGAACTCTGCCAATGTCCCAAATGCGAATTGGCGCCTCTGGTGCTCAAGCCCAAGAAGAATCAGACGAGTTTTTTCATAGGTTGCTTTAATTTTCCCGACTGTAAGAATGTTATTTGGCTGCCCGAGGAGTGCAAGGAGTACAGCGTGCTCGACGAGTGCTGTCCCAGCTGTGGTGAGGGATACCACATGCTCAAGTTTCGCTTAAGCAGTGCCTACTATCGTGGCCTATTTAATGCGCCACATGGCTGGTACAAGAATTGTTTGCGCTGTGATGAGCTCTTTAGGAGCACCTTCAACATTAATCTGGATCAGGTAAAGCGCGTGGGCGGCATCGTGGGGCATGCGCCGGGTTCAGGCGGCGGACCAGGTGGAGGGGGAGGTGGTGGCGGTGGATCTGATCGTGGTCCAGGAGGAGGTGGCGGCGGTTCTGGTCCACGCGGCCCTCCAGGTGGCGGCGGTTCTGGTCCACGTGGTCCTCCAGGTGGCAGCGACGGCAGCTCCTGGGGCACTGCATCCAATTCAGGAACTCAAAAGCCAGCTAAACCGAAGCGCAACAATAAAACCTCAAATGAAACAACCACAGGCCCGCGAAAGGCAACCAAAACCAAGCGCACGACCGCTCCAGCAACAACAGGCGGCATTAGAAACTACACCACCAGTACCAACCAGCACACTGCCAGCCTGGATGGCTTCTTCGACAGCAACGATGGCTTCGACGAGCAACTACTAGCTGCTGCAGCCATGGCCGAATCAGGTGCCGCTCCAACTCCACAACTTGATGCAGACATTGCGGCCGTCTTTGCTGCCGACGATGATGCAGATTTTGAGGCGCTTCTGGAAGCTGGCGACAGCAATAACCAACCAACAGCTCCGACAACAGATAACTTAGACACCAGCCTGACGCAATGGATGCGCAAAGCGTACGAGGCCGAAGAACAGCCAATGCTTTGGGGCAGGCAGGCGCGTGCTGCTGCGGAGGCGCAGCCAACGGCGAAGCGGCCGCGATTGATTGAAAATATTGTTCCTACAGATTCTGCTGCTCCTGTGGTGCTTTGCAGCGGCTGTCATCTGCCGGGGCGTCAGCAAACTGTGCGTAAAGATGGACCCAACCATGGCAGACTTTATTATAAATGCCCTAAGCCCAATGAGTGCAAATTCTTTCAGTGGGCAGATGAACAAGCCCCTACAGCAGGCGCCATGGCAGAAAGCGATTGGGGTACTCGAGGAGCTGCAGGAGCGAGGATGAACAGTGGATGGGGTGCCGGCAGTAGCACAACCAGTTGGGGCACAGAGGCCGCAGGGCAACAAAACAAAGGAAAATCTCGGGAAACCGACCACTTAAGTTGGGGTACAGGAGGATCCGGCCAGCTGGGCGCAGGCACCTCGCAGCAGACCAGTTCATGGGGCACAAAAGCAGCTGCTCAGCAAGGTACGGACGGCACATTGGAAGCTAATACATGGGGCAGTGGCAGCACCTCCTCTAGTTGGGGCACAAGAAGAGCTTCACAGCAAGGAACAGGCGACTCGCAGCATACCAGTTCATGGGGCACAAAAGCAGCTGTCCAGCAAGGAACAGGGAACTCGCAGGAAAATAATTCTTGGGGCAAAAAAGAGACTACGCAACGAAGCGCTAGAAATTCTCAAGAATCCCATAGCAACTATGCTTCAAGTTGGGTCACAAAGCCAGCGGCACAGCAAGGAAATGACAGTTCCCAGGCATCAAATGCCCGCAACAGCAACCACAACAACAACTCCTCTAGTTGGGGCACAAGCGCTGTCACAGGTGCCGTTCAGCCAGCGTGGGGCAGCAGCAACAACATGTCAGCGGCCAGTTCTCGAAGCAATCAACGTGGTGGTGGCACCATTGTACGCTCCAATGGCAGCAGCACTGTGACTGTCACCAAACCCATGCAGCCCGGCGCCGTAAATTGCAACTGCGGCAAACCAGCCAAAAGTCTGACCGTGCGCAAAGATGGGCCCAATCAAGGACGACCCTTCTATGCGTGTGAAACGCGCGAAAAGTCCTGCGGCTTCTTTCAGTGGGGCGATACAATTGAGCAACAAGGTGAGCATTGGATCCAATTGATGACTACGACTATTTAATACTCTCTATCCAATTAGCAGGCAGCTCGAATGCATCGAGGGACAACGCCAAGACAAGCACGGCCGCCAGCGCTCCCGCTGGCAGTCGCACGCGTCGCTGTGGCCTGTGCCGCGCCGAAGGACACACGCGCCAAAAGTGTCCGCGAAAAGCCGATTTTGACTACTGATCAAAACATAAAAACAATTACCTCGGTAATTATATTCAATTTAATTTTAAACATTTATTGGAGCAAGCAACAGACATCGGTTATGTATATAGCTGCATAGCGCAAAAAAATGGATATGTAACATACACACTCGCACAGTTAAGGTACACATTCTGTATATACGATTTATATATATCGAAAATTGATCCATACTTAACAAACAAATATTTAAAGCTCTAATTGTTGAAGATCTTGAAGAGAGCAAAGCATTAAATTAGCCATATACTGCCTAACACTCGTTGAACAGGCCCTATGTAATTTGTAAATAAAATGCCTCATATTTCAAATCATGATATTAAATTTGTCACAAATGATTGTAAATATATCTGGAAAAATTTAAATCTACACAGTGAATGCTAGAAAACTATAAATGCTTAGAATTGACATTTGATAAACAATTGTTAATTGAATATTCTAAAAAGAAATTCTAATTTTTAATCTCGTAAGTTTTAAAGGTTTTTTCTTTATTATTTGAAATATTTTCATTTTAAGAATTTGAAAGTTTATTTTCTTTTTTAGTTTGTATTTAATTTTTTTGTGTATACTCATAAATATTTTCCGAATGTTGATCTTTTGGAAGTTCTAAATTTGTTCAGCTTGCGAACGTTCTCTGTATTTTATATCAAAAAATTTGTTATTTAACTACAAAGTTGAACATTAAAAATAAAAATCAAAACTATTTTAAGGTTTACATAAATGTATTATTGTATATATATTTATAGTTGTATATTTTTAAACAATAAAGAAAAATATTTTTGAAATAATATTTAAGACCTTTTGGTGCCTGACATGTTTTTGTAAATATTAAACAGTATATAGCTCATCTAAGTCCAGTTACTTATTATAAGGTTATGTATACATATCGATTTTGTATATATAATCTGTATATAGGCTTAAAAAAAACTAATTTTTGTATGGAGACGCGACTATATGTTTTTTTTTTTACATACATACTCGTTTCAGTTATCGGTTTCTAACATCTAGAGCTTGTTTGTTTATTTTTTAATACATTTTTAAATTGCATTTTGAAGTTAGTTGAAATAAAATTCATAAGCTTTTATGAAAATATAAGCATAAATACATCGAGTGAATAAATAGTTAGGTTTACGTTAAGAGCATTTAAGTATCAATTACTTGTGATTATTATTAAAATTGAAGTAGTTAAAAACGATAAAAGAAATGCATTTGACAGTTTTAAAACACATTTTAGAACACATTAAAAAACAGTTTGACAAGTTTTTGTTAGGAAATGCTCAAAGTTTTTTTAGACCCAACGTTCATATATAGTTTAAACAGTTTTTTGTATACATTTAAGTTATAAAAACTTTCCAGAGCAAGGTTTTGAGATGCTTAGTTGAAAATATTGGAACGTTTTAAGTACATATTATTGGTAAACACAGACTTGGGGTTACTTAACTTAATGGACGAGCACTCAACAGACGAGTAGACTGCGCGCTTTGAGATGCTTGGTTACTGGTATAATTTGCCAAGATTTAAAGGGATTTTATAATAAAAATATATACATATACAATGGAAAATATATATTTTTTTCGGGCATGTTTTGGTTCTCATATTAATAAAGTTATTTATGTGGATACTTTCGAAGAAAAAGACTATCTTTCTTTTATTTTTTGACTTTGGTCTTACCTTTTAAAAAAAAAATCCCAATTATGATTCCAGCATATGATATATTAATATTGCCATGCATTTTGTAAAAATAAAATAATTATTTTATTTATATAAGCATTAGGAAGAACTGATTCGATTTTTTCTGCTCTCCGTTTCTATGCTTAATCTTAATCTCTAATTTTTGAAGATATGTTAATAAAACTTATTTTTGAAATGATAATTATTATTATATTGTCCGAGTCTAAAAAAATCTCTTATAGGGTTTTCATTCCGCATTGTTAGGAAAAGACTCTTGAAATTAAGTATTTTTTTCACATTTCATATTTAACGCTCGCTGATTAGAAAAATATTTGCAGACATTTTAAAGTTAACTCTCTCTCTGTTATATAGAATACTAATGAAAGACTAATAAAACACACAGTTTCATAAATGCATACAATTGAAAATTGTACTGAACGGACTGATATCCTTTAACTAAATTTGGACTTTTGAATATAACATATCTAATCATTCTCATAGTCTCTCATACTGAAACGAAACACAAAATCGACAGAGCAGAAAGGAAAGCGAATATTCAAACGCATACTGAAGGAGTTTTCATTTAAAATCATCCTCGATGTTGATTAATTCTTTATCTTATTCGCACGCGTGAAATACTGGAATGGAACGTACGCGGAACACTGAAAACCGAAACAAGCCGTGGGAATTGATTGGGTAAGTGAAATAACTAGTTTTTTGACAAATTATACCATATTTTGAGCTGCAATTGGAATGTTATTTTTGGGCTTTATATTTCGACCTCTTTCGTGAATTTGCGTCAGAAGTAAATCTCCTCCTCCTCGGGTTTGGCGCGTGGAGCCTGCCCGGAGTTGGCCAAAGGAGTAGCTGTGCCGCGCGCTGTTGATACATGCGCATTGCGGCTGCTTGTTGGCGTTTGCCCCAGACGCTGCTGTCCTGCGTAGTGAGCAGCCGCATTTGGCGTTAAATTCGCAGCGACAGGCGTTGTGGCTTGTTGTATGATGGCCGGTGAGCTTCCGGTGCGCGCATGTTGCGGCGCGGGCGTGGGCGTGGCCATTTGACGCTGCTTATCGGCCAGTTTGAGTGGAAACAATTGCTGCACCCCGCCGCTGGAACTAGAGGCTGCAGCTGGCGAGGCGACACTATTGGAGCTATTGTTGAAGCTGGCGGATTTGTCCACACGCGCACCGGAGGACAATGAAGACAGCTTCATGGGCAGCTTTTGTTTGACCAGCGTTGAATTCGCCTTGGGCGCATTGTTGGCACTCAGCAAATGCACCGGCGGAGTTTTGCAATTGGAGCTGCCGCTAAGCCACTTCTCCTTGCGTCGATCAATTGTGGAGGCAGTTGATGTGCCGCCCGCTGATCCGGTGGGCGTGTCCAGCTCGTGTGCATCCTCGGGCACTGCCACGGGTGCCAGCGCTGGCGATAGCGTTGGCAACGGCGTGCTGGGCGATAGCAACAGACCCTGACTGGACAGGAGCTCCATTTTGCGATATAGCTGCTCGCGCTGCTGACGCACATCCTCCTGCTCGGCCTTGATCTGCTGCTGCAGATTTAGCTGCTGGGCACGCATCTCGGCTAGTTCGTCCATTTGCTGTTGCTTTTGACGCAGCCAGGCGGTTTTCTCCTCTTGCAGTTTATCCTGCAAATTTCGCAGCTCCTCCAGCTGATCCTTGTGCGTATAGGCAGAGGCGCCGCTGCCACCACCACCACTGCTGCCGCCGCCGCCGCCACCACCGCTGCTGCTATTCCGCGGCGATTCGCGATACAGGGCAAGCTGCAGTTGCAGACTCTGTATGCAAGTCATCTGCTGCGAGATGATGCAGAGGAGCGTGTGCAAATGATGCGAGACCTGCAGCACCGCATAGTTATGCTCCTTGCTGTTGGCGGGCAGCGTACTTGCATGCAGCTGCAATTGCAGCTGTGGCGATGGCGTTTCTGTGGGCGTTTGAGTTTTCAGCTCACGCTTCTCCTCCAGTTCCTGCAGTCGCGGCGTCAGTTTGGCATCGCGGCCCAGTTTGCCACGCTTCTCATCGAAACCGGCAAAGGTTTCGGCGCGCTTTGGCAGCGTGGGTGAGGCATAGAGCACGCTCTGTTTCTCACCCACGCTGCTGACGGTGCGCGAGACGGGCAGGCCCGTTGCGGCGCTATAGATGCTCGCCGCCAGCTGGCTAATATCCTGCACGGTGTTGAGCACGCGACGCCAAAGCTCCGTGGTGTCGCAGTCTGTATTGACCAATTCCTTGTAGGAGCCAAAGGCGGCCAAGAAATTGGCTGCGCTTCCATTCATATTGGCCATATTGAGATCCCCAAACGGTTGTTGTTGCTTTAGCAGATTGAACTGAAGCAACAGCTTTTCTTCCAGAAGCAGCGCCTGTTCGATGTCCTTTTGACGCATCTTCTCAATGGTCTCGCGTTTGTTGACGCCAATGCGCAGCTTCTCCTCGGCGGTGAGAGCCTCCGCTTCAATAATATCCGTGGCGGGACAATCGAGCACCGCTTGCCGGATGCTCTGTATCCAGGTTTGTTTATCCTTTGGAGTTTGCACCTTGAGCTCATACATTTCCGGAAAATCGGGATTGGAGCTGATTATATAAATACCGCGCGATTCGGTGCCCGCTTTTTCGCGTATTAATAACTTCTGTAGCGGCACCACGCCCGCCTTATGCTCGGGCGTAAAGAATGTGTATTTGTTATGCGCCGAGTTTTCGCTGAGAAAGCACAGACAGTCCGTAAGCACCACAACCAAGACCAGTTGGGTCTTGGCGCGACCCTGCATCAGCGTGGCCAGCCCATCGAATTTAAGGCGACGTCGCGACTCCACGCCCAGTTCAGTTTTGCGAAAGGGTTTATTTTTATATATAGCAAACGATTTGGCATCAACGCGCCCATAAATCTCCAGCTGTCGCTCACGCAGCTCTTTTTCCGCCACACAAGCATCCACGTCGACCAGTAACGATTTAACCAGATTCAAGGCATGCTGCAACTTGTCCGTCTCCAGTTTATTATCCCGTGCGCTCTTGAGCAGTGGTTCAATCAGCAACGGATATTTGGTAAGCCGCTGAGTCACAAACAATATGCACTCCGGTATGCCCTTCTTTTTGAGCAAAGGATTCTGCAGGCAATGCTTATACCATTCGGCAAAACTGGGCTCCGACAGGCACTGCTTGAACTGTTCCAGGGCGGTGCGATGATTAGCACAGAATTCGCCATAGGCCAAGCGCAGGCATTGCGCCTGTTCCAGCGAGAAGAACTCCAGCAGTATGTCTGCAATGCTGTCCACCAGCAGATGTTCGCGCTGTTTCTGGCGCAGCTGGCGTAAAAAACAAGTGTGCAGCTCGGTCAACTGCTGCAGGCGCGGGAACATGCTGTGCGTATTGAGTGCCGGAAAATGCCGCTCCAGACTCTCCACAAAGACTTTACGCATAACAATCAGCGTCTGGCAGTGATGCTTCTCGGTCATGATGAATTCGTAGATATGCTCCTGACGCTTGATTTGTAGCTCCTTAAGCGTTTTCAGCTGCTCCTTGGGCACATTGGGTGTCCAGGAGTCGGGCTCCTGCAGCACAATGCCTAAAGCTGGATCGGCACCCAAATCCTGCGCCTCAATGGGCGGCTCATTGAGAAACTGCAGCTCGGCGGCGCGTATGAGCGGCTGTTGATCCTCCTGCTCTAGCAGTTGGTGCTGTTGATGCTGTTGCAGCGCCTCAGAGCCATCGCAATAGTCCTGACCCGATGTCAGTTTCTTGCGTTCGAGATGCGCATCCATGTCGATTAGTTGGACACCACCCACCAATGACTTCGTCTTGGCCTTGGGCTTCTTTTTGCGAAAGAACAGGGAGCCGCGCTTGGGTCGCTTCTCTACGTGATCGTAGACCTCGATCTTGGCATGCGAACGTAACAGACTCTGATTCTCATCTTCGCTATCTGTGAGATGGCGAGCTATGGCCTTAATGTCCTCCTTGGCAATAATCGACGACGTCGAGATGCTTTTCTGCAACGGTATCCGGCTGATTATTTCCGTGGCCAGACTCCTCTTTGCGGCAATTCGCTCAAAATCTCGCGCCAGCTCCGCCTCGTTCAGCGAGTGCGTTGAAATGCCTGCGGGGAAAATGTAAAAAGGAAAACAGTTAGAAAAGCTAAATGAAAACCAACTTAAATAGTTTACTAAGGTATGCGCAACTTATTCTTGGACTTCGTTACGGGGCACTGATAACACGCCCCGCGCGGTTCTTGCGGAACTTCTTATCGTAATCGAAACTAGCCCTACTAAAAACGTCGACTACTGCGGCATATTAGCGCATGCCAAGCGTTTGCTCCGTGTGAAAACCTAAAGATTATTTAGCATGTCAGAAATGTGAATACATGTCTAAACGCTGTCTATGCACTGCCTAAAACACGACGGATTTCAAGACATTATTGTGTATAGAGCTGGACAGTGAGTTTTGGCTATATTTAATCAAATTTTGCTAACATGTTTATTTCTTCATGGTGTGTCTGTGACATTATATACATTTTTATGAAATTATACATTTTATCCAATTAAGTTTTGAACTTCTTGGTTCTAAGTGGAAAGCCGGCTGTTGACATTATTCTTTATAATCCCACCTGGTTAATGGTAAAATATCACTCGATATTGCTAGCCACAGAAAATACCTGTCCATTGGGATCATCAGACGACCTTCAACAGTCGATGCATCTACACAGCATATGCCAGTCGCATTTTTCTTACTTATACTTATATTGTATTCAGTTTTATGGCACCACAAAACCAACCCACACGGAACCAATTATAGAAATTCTATTGTCACCCAGTATCATCCGGCATTGCCCGTTCAATGCCATCCCGTCCATTTTCAGCTTGTGGATTCCACATTCTATCATATTAAAACCTCCTTTTCCACCCCTCGGTGGATTCCTTCGAAATACTTGGAAATTATTTTAAAGCGGATTAGATGAAGAACATAAGTGATGTATACAATAATTTTCCAATATACTGTGTTAATGTTCACTTACAGAAATAAACTAGCAAAATCCGAATAAAAGTCTGAAAGTCTGAAGAGGGGAGGTCCCAGGGGGTCTGGGAGATCCCAGCCTATGAAATTACTCACCACCCGTGCTGTTTCGCGCTGAGCGCCGACGCTGTTCGGTGACGCGTATGGTTTCCTGCTCCTCGCTGTCAAGACTCGAGAGGCTGACGCTCTTGTTGGTGCAATCGCCCGCGGCATTGGCATCGTCCACGGCCGTCCAAGACTTGCGGCGATCCGTGTGCAGTAGCAGACATTGTTGTGGTGCCGCTGACCACATGACGCCAGCATTGCTGCCGCCGATGCCGCCAGCGGCGCAAGCGCCCACATTACTGAGATCGGGCAGTGAGGCGCTAAGTATGGCCGCATTGAGCAATCCATAATTGTTGGCCAGACCATCTTGTTGATGCTGGCTGGAGGAGTTTTTCATTTGCTGCACCGTTTCACGTATGTTTTGCAGTTGGCTCAGTGTGTCCTCGAATATGTTATTGTACTTAGAGGCCGACGCAGGGCTGTGGGGTGTCACATTGATCGTGGGTATCATGTTGTTGTTGTTGGGGTGGTGGTGCGTATTGTTGCTATTGCTATTGTTGTTATTATTACAGGGCAGAACAGCTGCTGCAGGTGCATTTATAACGGGTATGCAATAATTTTGGCTCTCCACGGTAACGCGCGGGGCAGGGCTCAATATTTTGGCTGTGGCACCATTTGTAATGGAAGGGAGTGGTACCGGTGGAGGCGCAGACACATCGGCGACGCCGTTACTGTTGCAATTGGAGTTTAAAAAATCGGTGACCACATCATTATCGCTGTCATTGTCGTCGGCGGTGCTGCTGCTGGCGGCTGTTGTGGCAGCGGCGTTGGAGGCGACTGTAGCATTGTGCGTATTTTCCATAATACGAAGTTATAGTTTTGGTATTTTTATTTTTGGTATTTTTTGACTGCTTTGCTTGTGGCTATTCGTAGAAAAAGAAAGTTTAGTACGCAACACCTACAACTGTTCACACACAGACGCATATCTACACGCACACACAAACAAGGTATGCAGTTCTTGTTTTTCGACTATTATTGATTTTCCCACGCACACACACATACCGACTCACCCGCCTTGTTGGGCGTTCTAATTGTTGCGCCTTCACCAGCAAGGACGAGCACAACGTAAACAGCGTCCCAGCAACGTCCTTGCACACAAATACACGAAACAAGTGGAACAAACAACAACAAAAAACAGCAGTGCACAGTAAGCGTAGACGCAGGTGAAATATTTTGAGCTGGCAAACACACACAGCAATTGAGCAAACCGTTAAGGGTTTGCTTTCAATATTCAAAACTAAAAGAAGCTAAAACTTAATGAGATTTGCATTAAACACTATTTGAGACACATATTTTTTGCTTGTATCGAATCGCTTGGAATAGGTTCGCTCAAACGACTCGTTAAACTAAATGAACTAAATGGAACGAACTAGTGCCAAATGGCTGTTCAATTAGTTCGCTGCAGCTCGTAATTTAACATATTGCCTATCTGTTATTAAAAATAGCATTTATTGCATAGCTTTCGTCAAAATATCAATATTAATGTATCAAAATTTTACATTTTTTTTACAAGCACCAATTCCTTATTTTATAAAGCTATAATCATGCAACTAAAGTAATACATTTATTTACTTATGAAGCTTGAATTTGAATTTTGCAGCTGCTGAATTGACATTAACAGAAAAAATACCAGACTACAAATGTTATTGAACAATACAACATTCGAGCCTTGCGCAACACTGAGCGGACGACGATTGCAAGCTAGAGGAGGCAATAAGAATAGAGAATATATTTTTTTTTTATAAACTAGTTATAAATTGGCAAATTTTTAGTTATAACTACATTTAGTGGATATCATTTAGGCTTTTAACCCGCATACAGCCATGCAGGTAAGTCTGGCGCCATACTGCAGCAGAAAAAGCAAGTACTTAGTGCAGTGAGCTGCTAGTTGCCGATAACGAAACGTTGGCAAAAGAGACACGCAATCAATTGTTTCTCATCGCATTTGTTTATGTTCTCATTTTCTTTCTTTTTTTTTTTTTTTGTAGTGGACGGTGATGTTGGCGCTGCTTGCCAGTAGCAGCGTTGTCGTCATTGTCGATTGCTTTTATGTGCCCGGTGTGGCGCCCGTTGAGTTTGTGCGTGGCCAAAAAATCGATGTGAAAGCGGTAAAAATGACCAGTAGCCGGACACAGCTGCCGTATCAGTATTATTCGCTGCGCTTCTGTTATCCTAAGAATGGCACACTCATTTTCAAGTCGGAGAATTTGGGCGAGGTGCTGCGTGGCGATCGCATTGTCAATACACCGTACGAGGTCCAAATGGCAGAGAACATCAATTGCAAGCTTCTGTGCAATAAGAAGGATTTGCCCATGACCTGGAGCAAAGAGGATTCGTCCATGGTCGCTGAGCGCATACAACACGAGTATTTTGTGCATTTGCTGGTGGACAATTTACCGGTGGCGACGCGCATTGTTAATGTCAATAATCCCGCCGAAGTTACCTATGAGCATGGTTACCGATTGGGCCAAGTGGATGGCGACAAAATGTACATCAACAATCATCTTAAATTCATACTCTCCTATCACATGTATACTAAGGATAAATATCGCGTCGTTGGCTTTGAGGTGATAACTGGTTCTGTTAGCAATAAGGAGATCAAGTTTGAGGGCGATAGCTGCAATTTTCCGGATAGCCCGAGTCCACAGGTGGTTAATCCTTCGGGCGAAACTCAGCTGTATTTCACGTACTCTGTCGTATGGAAGGAGTCCAAGGTTAGCTGGGCCTCACGCTGGGATATTTATTTGGGCATGCGTGATGTGCAGATCCATTGGTTTAGCATTATCAATTCGCTGGTAGTCGTCTTCTTCTTGTCGGGCATACTCACCATGATTATGATACGCACATTGAGGCGCGACATTGCACGATATAACACGGATGATAACATCGAGGATACGCTGGAGGAGACCGGCTGGAAACTGGTGCATGGCGACGTCTTTCGTCCGCCCAAAAATACGCGCCTGTTTTCCGCTATAATTGGCAGTGGCATTCAAATCTTTTTCATGTCCATGATTACCATATTCTTTGCAATGCTGGGCATGCTCTCTCCCTCCTCACGCGGCGCTCTAATGACCTCAGGCATTTTTATGTATGTCTTTATGGGCACCATTGCGGGCTACTATGCTGCGCGGCTCTACAAGACGATGAAGGGGCGTGAGTGGAAGCGCGCCGCCTTCCTAACAGCCACGCTCTATCCTGGCATTGTCTTCGGGTGAGTTTGATGCCTCAATGTGATTGCAAATTGTTTTTTATTAAGGCTTTCAATTTTCATTACAGCACTGGCTTCATATTGAACTTCTTCATTTGGGACAAGTCCTCGAGCGGCGCTGTGCCTTTTACCACAATGATATCGCTGCTATTGCTATGGTTCGGCATCTCTGTGCCCCTGGTATACCTGGGCTTCTACCTAGGCTATCGCAAGCAGCCGTATCAGCATCCAGTGCGCACCAACATGATACCACGTCAGGTGCCCGCTCAGCACTGGTACATGAATGCCGCTTTGAGGTGGGTTAGCTGCTCCTTAATTAGTTGCAGCGATGCTTAACCATGTCTTTCTTTCCACAGCACCCTTATGGCTGGCATATTGCCCTTTGGCGCCGTTTTTATTGAGCTTTTCTTTGTCTTTACAGCCATTTGGCAAAATCAGTTTTATTATTTGTTTGGATTTCTGTTTTTAGTCTTTTGTATTCTGGTTGTTAGCTGCGGTCAAATATCGATTGTCATGACATATTTTCAGCTGTGCGGCGAGGTAATGCTATATACAATACTTTAATTAAATCATGATTGGTTAACGCTTCATCTACGCAGGATTATCGTTGGTGGTGGCGCAGCTTTATCGTCTCCGGTGGCTCGGCTGTGTATGTGCTATTCTATAGCATATTTTACTTCTTTACCAAGCTGGAGATTACAGAATTTATACCCACGCTACTTTACTTGGGCTACACAGGTGCGCGACGAAGTGGGCAACTAAAAGGCGTGTTTAAATAATAAATATTCCTTTTTAGGTCTCATGGTGCTAACATTCTGGCTGTTGACCGGCTCCATCGGCTTCTTTGCTGCCTATATATTCATACTGAAAATCTATGGTGCCGTGAAAATTGATTAATACCTAAGAGACATCACACTGGCACACTATGCTGTACACCAAACTATCCCTGCAATATCATTTGATCGTAATACTTATTGCGTATAATATAAATATTTATATATATATATAGAAAGAACGCCTAGCAGTCCGCAAAAGGCCATGTGTAAAATCTTGTTTAAGCTATTTAGCTCTCAACTCTTAACTAAGTCTGCTATAAGTTTCCTTTTTGCCTGCTGATGCGCTTTAATTACCGACAAAACACCGATTCAGAAACTTAATTAAGAGTTTGGTTGGGCGTCGCTCAAAGTGCGAGTGCATTGCGTAGGGTACATTATAGAAATGCCTAATTTAAATATGTATTGTAAAAAAAAAAAAAAAAAAAAAACGAGAACCTAATCTAAGCTAAAACATAAAACCAAGAAATCTAATAAATCTAAGCTAAGTATAGATTGCGACCAAGTGATTAAAGTACATTTATTTTACTGCGATTTGTTAACTAAGTGCTGCGAATAAGCATTAATAATTAGGTTAGTTTAAAGCGCTGGTTAATATTTGTTTATGTGCTATTGAAATTAGCGTAACATTCCACTATTTACACTCGTCTGCTTACCATTATCAGTTCTTACTGGGACGCCAAAGCGTTTATAACTTGGAATGTCACGATCTACGGTACATTTGAGGATTTTTCCCTTGGTCGTTGAACAGGTATTAGGTAATTAGGTAATTAGTTTTCGTGTTTTAAAGAACAGCGCAATGTCAAAGTCGCGCAATTAAAGGTAGTTGTCTTATCCTGGGGGGAATTTTTGTTGATTGTTATTTAGTAATATTTTAGATATTTGACACTTTTACTTTTTTAAGGAAAATAATGCAGATTATCTAGGAGTGATTTGAATTTTTCCCACTATTGTTAAAGTGATATTAACAGCTGGAAATCAACAATAAAATGTTGAGGCTATAATCAAAAGTTGGGCTGCCAGATGTGCAGTTGTTATAGACTGTTTTCCAAGAACTGCGCCTTTCTGTTCAGATATATAGAAGCTTTGCGCAGCATATTTAAACAGTTACATTGAACAGCCCGAGTAGGTTTGATTAGCAATTTTACTTGAACAATCCATTAAGAACTGTTCATATAATGTTGAAACTGATTAGATTATTTTTCCTGAGAGTTGTCGGCTTTCAACTTGTAATTGGCATTCGATTTTTCGATGATTATTATAAAGTAAGTCGCGATTTATTTAAGTGGATTCATAATTTAATTAAAAATATAATATTTTCATTTACAGCCACGTGATGTTTCAGATAAAAAACGTATCTTGGGGAATATCACTCATTCGATGTATAATTTTATGGAAGCTGCATCTCCTTCCTGGTTGCCCACGGATGATAAACATAATAAATGATTGCATACAAAGTTATATATATATATATTTTTTTTTTAATTTTTAATTATCAACTATAACTATGAAAACTGACATAGAACAAATTAATTGATAATTTATTTAGCTTGTTTTTTTTAGTATTTTACACAAAGACGATTTTAAAACTAAGCAGTAAAGTATATATAAATCGTTTCGTATACACATAACCACGTTGACTGCAGCCTAGATACACTACCTATGCGAGCCTAACGCTCATTTAGTTTAGTTAATGCACAATTTAATATGTATTTTAAGTATTTTCCATTTAGTTTATCATATAATTAGCTTGGACACGACACGAACCCATTCAATGTGAGCGATTAATAAAGTTTTGCATATATAGCATGTAGCACTAGGTTTACAAACCATTACAAATTTAAATAATTTTTTTTTTTTTGGGTCTCAATATTGCGCTAGTGGATTTGTTACTTAAGATTTACACTTATCGAAAATAGCTGACAGTGTTCCTAATGTGTATGTGTTTCTGCTGTGCCTTTCGAAAACTCTTCAGGTTCTCAGTCAAATGTTTTGCGAATCGGTTTACCTCAACGGGTTCCGATTCTTTAAACGCTAGCGATTCCGTTTGGTCTTGCGACTCACATTGCCCTCGATGATGATCTAAATAGATAAAGAATAATAGATTTAATTATTTTTTTACATAATATACAAATCACGAACAAATTGCATGGCATTGTCTTGTTCTACTTTGCCAGGTGGTAACTGCAAATTATAGGGACACTTGAATTGCTGCGGGCATGATTTTAGTTTTAGCTTAAACATAATATCACTTTGCATTATATATAAATGTATATTAATACCTGTAGTATCTGGCTGGCCTCGAAACAGGTGCCAGGTAGCAGTATGACTGGTGAGGTGACATTGCCAGCTTCTACGCACAACATATTGGGGAATTCGTCGTCGCCAAAGTCGCTCATTTCACGTGATCGATCAATCCAGGGATTCCAAATAACTGAAAAAGACCAGAAAATATAAAAAAAAAACGTCCAAAATTATTAGCTATGGCGCGCTGTAAAAGCTGTTTTAGAGATGAGCGCATAACAGTTTACTACAAATTTAACAGCTGCTATCAAATGAGGTGATATGTTAACTAAATAAGGCTGAATTATCAGTGACTGTTAACGGGCAGTGATTGTTATCGGGCAGCGACTGTTAAAGAACTGTTTTAGGTGAATTTCATATATTTAAAAAATTGTGAGTTTGTAGAGCATTTGTTTGAATTAAAAATATATTAACTGCGAAACTCCTCAGGGTCGGCGTTTTGGCTAGCTGTGAGTAAAGATTGGCATTTTTTTTTTCAAAAGCAAATTAAATGGTTTTGAGGCAAAAATCATTAAATGAAAATCTTAATAAATCCAAAATTTTGTTGACCTTTTAGTTGGTTAAATTGGTAAGCTTTTAAAGACATTGCATGTTATGTTAAGCAAATGATTAACATAAATTCATCATTTTAACAGAGGCTGTTCGAAACTCACCCGTATCTGGAAAGTTGTATTTGTGTAGCCTCATCTTACGGCCGGATACCACATTGGTAATCACATGCTCCTGCGGCGTATGCTGATAGATGCGATCTGTCCACTCATTGACGGTGACTACCTCGCGACCCTCCTGAAAGTAAATACACAGTTTAAGTATATAGTTATCTGAAGATACGTCTAACTATACCTGATACAAAGCACCCTCGCGTGTCTTGTCTATAAAATGACAGCCCTGCAATCCAGTTATTTGGCAGCGTCGGACATCTGGCACCTTTAGATAGGTGTGGAGCAGCATGTTGAATGTAAAGCTCAGATCTTTGCTAGGATTATAGACGCCAATGTGAAAGTGTAGCTCCTTCTCGCGCAGTATCAGCCGATAGGTGATGCGAAATCTTTAAAGTGTTTGCACATGCATTATGTTGTATTGATAGACCCATGAAATACCCACTGATAGTTCCATATAGATCGCGTAAACTCGTTGTCCATTAGCGAGAAAATTGCCTCCACATCGCCATTGTGTAAGCGTTCAGGTGCGCGATCTAAGTGCCAGCGCGTGATTCTTGCAAAGCCATGCTGTGGTCCAAAGGACCAGGGTCCAAATTGAGCTGCAAATTAGGGAAGATTGAGTAAGAGTAACGCATTGTACTATTGACATATGTGAATCTGTACTTACGAAATACAAAGGGTATGCCACCTCGTATCGCCTTTTTGCCATCAAACGACGCCAGCTTACTGCAAGTGTATGAAATAAATTTTGTATATTAAATACTTCTGTTTTATTTAAATAAAAAAATCTAAATTTCGTTAAAATATATTTAACCAATATTTAAAATGAATCTAAATCGAACTACAAATTAAAAAGGAATAATAAGCCTCAATGGATTTCTAAAAAAAATTTAAAGAACAAGAGATACTTCAAATATATTTCAACACGCTCAAAATCTTTTTATAATTCATAATTAATTATTTAATCATAGCAGCCCTCTGTCAAACAAATTGAATGTGATCTGAATATTGCTGGAATACTTAAAAACAATACGTCTTGCTTGATTTCCAAGTGATTCAAATTTTAAATCTCAAGCAACTAATTTAAAAGCAACGTGTTTTCTCTCTTAAGAAGGAAAGAACGAAAAGATTGCCATTAATTTGGGTTGGAAGCCTTTGAGCTGACAAAATATCTTTCATGAGTTGACGAACCCGCTGCATAAAAACCAGCGTAGACATTCAGAAATTTCTGAATCTTCAGTTTGAGATGGGGATGCAAGCAAAAAAGTGTCTGGCAATTGGCAATTGGCGTTTGGCTGGCTGCTTTTTGCTGAATGATTCGGTTGGTTCGCCTTTTAGTTTTTGCGTGCGCTAATTTGCCGACGCATCCATCAACGGGGCCCCCTTTTGGCACTCTGGCCCTCTTCTCAGAGACTGGGCAATTGTGTCATTAATATTGTCAGGTTGTAGCTGTGCAATGGATCAGTTTTGCAGTGCAGCATTTTGTGGAATCTATCCAAGTGGCATTTATTGTGGCAGCTCTTTAAGCATTAGCTGCAGCTGCCTGCTCTGATTTTCTGTTTTAGTTTCTGGTTCTGGCCACAGTTGTTGCCCCACGTACAGCTCCTTTTGGCTCGCACGCAAAAAATTTGTCCCTGCTTTTTGCCACAAGACCCAACTTCAACTCAACTAGCAGCAGTTTTTGTGCTGCAATTTTCAGAGTTCTTCGTCGCTGTTGCACGGTTTCCAAACGCCAACGAACAAAAATAAAAGTATTTGAAAATAAAAAAACACATTTAAGAAAACAGGCGACGCAATGTGTAACGAACATTCGGACAAACAGGCGAAGCACATCTAAGCAAAAAAAGATGTATGCTAACAAAAAACTGTATCATATTATTGCCATACAGAGTTATACCCTACGAAATGTTATGGAATATACAATATATTTATTATAAACATGTTGTATGCATGTCCTTAAATTCTTAAAAATATTTTCGCAATGCTAAGCATTAAAAAACGTTGCTTAAAGCCTAAAAGCAACAGAATCTATTAACTACGGGAGAAAATAGGTGCTAAATAAATATGTAAGAAACTTTCATTTCAGTAAAAGCTTTAAGGAAACTGACAGTTAATAATTGCTAAAATATTCAATTGATCAAATTTTGTTAAATTGATAAATTTGTAAACCTTAAGTTATTATAAAAAAAACCTTTAGCAAACAGTGTGAACACAAAAATAAAGCTCTTAAGACACTGATTTCTATAAATAGTCAAAGTTGTGCCTGAAAGCATTCACGCTTAAGATTTCTAATTGGAATACATTTGTAAAGCTGTTGCTAACAGCGAAGACGCCAATTTCACTGATGTGTATAATGATTTTGTGCCACTGTGCGAGTAATGCACAGTGTACATGGCACATCATGTAGTCGTAGTCGGGATTTATCGATCTAGATGCCGCGCCAAAAAACTTCATTCATAAAAACCAGCGCATTGTTTTCGTTGTTGTTGTTCTTTGTCTTTTCGTTATCGTTGGTTAGAGCAGGAAGCCTAGCTAGCGAGAGAGCGGCCCTTAAAGCTGCCCAGTCCGCAGGCCTGTTTTGTGCATGTGCAGCACGCTCTCTGCAACAAGCTCTCGCTCACTCTCGTTCTCTCTGGCGCTGCCCTCTCTTTGGCTGAGTGCGCGTTTTTTCTTCGTCTCTTTTTGGTTCGCTGGTTCGCCGTGTTTTTGTTGCTGTGTCATACAAAAACATTTTGCCGCCAAACGGAATGTCTAAGGCTACCTTACCCCACCCGTGCTCCCGCTCAGACCCCATCCTGTTTATACTGCAGGGCATCCTTTGTGGCCAGCTAACGTCCAAGTGTGCATGTGCGTGTACGTGTGGGTGTTAGTGCTTCTGTGTTTGTATGTGTTCGATTGTTGAAAACTTTTGCCCAACACTTTTTTGGTTGCACACCGTTAGTTACGATGGACTTGCGTAAGTTGCTTCAACTTCAAACGGCTGCCCGTGCGCTTTGGGCTTAAAGCGCATGGTTCCCTCCGCCAATGCGGCGTATGCGTAATATTTAAAAACTTACCTGACAAACAACTGTTCCTGATTATTAACACGCCAGGACACAACTGTGGCGCCTGTAAAAAAAAACAAAAACAAGCAAATTTGATTAACAATAGAAGTCAGTATGAAGTGCCTTAATGTTGAGCATATCAATAGAAAGGATTATTAATACGAGTTATTTTTGTGTGCTTAAAATACAATAATCATTTATCATGCATACATATATATATATATATATATGTATATGACAAGTTTTGATAAAAGTATTCTTATTTTAACAACATGTAGATTTCTTTAAACTATTACATTAGCAGTGTCACTTTATCATTTGTAAGATCTTTACATTGTTTACAGTGTTATTTTAACATATGCATTTGAAACGCTTTTTACATTTTGTTAATGTTGCACCTGGGTTACATTTTCGTTTACATTACATTCTATTTACGACACATTATTAAATTTACGACTGAATTTAAATATTGTCACCCATGATGAATGCACACACACACGCAACATGTATATATATATATATATGTATATATATATATACATGCAAAAATCTAACCCACATAGACAGAGAAAAGTCTAAGTAAACCGGCTAAAAGTGAGGAGAATGAGCAATAGACCGACTCCCAGTTCCAATGGCCATTCGACTATTGGGTGGGAGCAACACAGCTGCGTGTGGGTGTTTGTGTGTGATTGTGTGTGTAAGACTGGGCCTGTTTTTGGCCACAAGCCTGCTGACGTCTAAGCAGCGTTTACAATTAGAGTTTTGCGCATAGGCCTAGCTGCAAATTCAAATTTTAGAAAAAGTAAATATAGTGTAAGCCAAGCGGAAATCAAAAAGACTAGCCAAAGTTTAAGGTTTGACTCGAGCAAAGCGCACACAAGACTTGCCAGAGTTGGATCGCATTTTGTGGTGGCAAATGTGTCTGGCTGTGGCTCAAACCACGTCAAAAACACAACGTGGGCAGGGCGAACGAGTCGTAATTGTTGAAAGTGCGCTCTGTACACACATATATGTATATGTATGTGTACGTTGTATATATATATGTATATATATATATATACATATATAACGCCTAATCGAAATGTGTCGTGAGTAGGGGCCGTACACAGACACAGACGATCTCTCAACAAGCCGCTTTCCGTCTAGTTGCGCATATCCCCAAGGGAGAGAGATATAGAGCGTAGCTAGATCATTTGGACAATGCTGATAAGATACTACGACAATCACTTGAGCGGGCTACGCAGTCGAATTGGAATGAGAACAAAACAAAGTTAGCATACTATAAGCAAGGTTACTTAACCTTAAGTAAGTAAACTTTATTGTTGTACACAGAAAGCAAATGCTATTATTTGACATTACATTATATAGGTCGAGTCGAGAAGGATTTGAGAAAGATACATTCTGAAACCAAGTGAAAAATGGCTTAATCAATTACAATTGATCTTTATCTATATTTTTTTGTGTGAATTGTTTTGATTTCAAAATTTGTTTACTTTGATTCGAGTTCAGTCGAACTTAACTTTGACCCATTATTTTTCCCGCTGTGTATTATCTCTGATAACCTCAATGGGTTGCATAAATTGTCGAGCGTCAGCGCGAACGCGGCTCAAGTCAATAAAACGAAAGTCCATAAAATGCTTAACACAAAAATACAGTAAAATAAAAAAAAAAACAGCATTGCTAATCATGCGCTAAAAATAACGCCAACAACTTTTTCAAAAGCTCCGAAACACCAAAACCGAAAATATTAATTGCGAATTGTTGTTGCTTCGCGTATTATTATGTTTTGGTTAATTATGATTAATTATTGGTTTAAAGCCACACACACATTCAGACACACGCTTACCATGCAAGTTGATTGTGCATGTCGTATTATTGCCACGATCCAATACGACGACACTGGTGGCTGCCACGGCAGCCGCTGTCGTGGCCATTTTGTTTCGGTGCAACGGTTCTTGAGGCTCACCCGCTATTTTCCGTTTGGTTGGGAGCAACTGCAGCGCCCCCTATGGCCGATCACTATAAGGGTCTAGCGCGATATTTTGAAAGGATCTTTATTTTTAAATAAGTGTTTCTTTTGTGTTTGTGTGTATTTGTTTTTTTAAACTGTTGCGCTTGAACACAAAACACAGGGCTAGTGTGAGTTTTAAAATCTTGTTAGTGTTTTTTAATTAATCATATATATAATATTCAAATTAATTGCGAAAAATGTATTCTGTAAAGCAGCCTAAAGCCGGAGCTGCACACACACAAACACACATTCGCACAATACACGCAAAAGACGGCCTCACAAACGCGCGCATTCACACACACATACGGAACGCAACTCGAGTTTTTGTCAATGAATAAATACGTAAGGAAAAAACTCGTGCAAAAAACGTTCAAGCTCGAAGTAGCGTAGTCCGCACTTGAGTTGCTGCGCTCACAAACGACCGATTGAAACTGAAAGCTTGATTCACACAGCTGATGGGGCCTGGCGCAAAGTTTACAAATTGAAACTGAAGAAGCTTAATTCTAACAGCTGATACAATCAGCTTATCGCTGATATCGATTGGCTTATTACCAAAAGAAAAATATCGTAGCATCAGACTATCGATAAATTGTTGCATCGTTGTTTTCTTACATCACTAAAAGCAGACTGCTTCTTCTTGAATACGTGAAATTTTTTTTGGTCATAAAGAGCAAAGGGATTTTCAGTAATTTGGGGCGTAAGCGACAATCAAATCCACCAAAACAAAAATGCCGAAGTTCTATAAACTTGACATTAATCGCACCGAATGGGAGATACCTGAAACGTACCAAAATCTCCAGTCCGTTGGACAGGGGGCATATGGCCAGGTGTGCAAAGCTTTGGTGCGAGGCACCACCACAAAGGTGGCTATTAAGAAATTAGCCCGCCCCTTTCAATCGGCAGTGCATGCGAAGCGCACATACCGCGAGCTGCGTCTGCTAAAGCACATGGATCACGAGAACGTTATCGGACTGCTTGACGTCTTCCATCCGGGCCAGCCAGCAGATTCGCTAGAGCAGTTTCAGCAGGTTTACATGGTGACGCATCTGATGGACGCCGATTTAAATAATATAATACGCACGCAGAAGTTGTCCGACGAGCATGTGCAGTTCTTGGTCTATCAGATACTGCGCGGGCTGAAGTATATACACAGCGCTGGCGTCATACATCGTGACCTGAAGCCATCGAATTTGGCTGTGAATGAAGATTGCGAGCTGCGTATTTTAGATTTCGGTCTTGCGAGACCCGCCGAGAGCGAAATGACCGGGTATGTGGCCACACGATGGTATCGCGCTCCGGAAATCATGCTCAATTGGATGCACTACAATCAGACGGTGGACATTTGGTCTGTGGGCTGCATTATGGCAGAGCTTTTGACCGGTCGTACACTCTTCCCGGGCACTGATCACATACACCAGCTGAACCTGATCATGGAGATATTGGGCACGCCAAACGACGAGTTCATGAGCAAGATTTCATCGGAGAGCGCACGCACCTACATACGATCGTTGCCGGTGATGCCGCGCCGCAACTTCCGTGATATTTTTCGGGGTGCCAATCCACTAGCTATTGATTTGCTTGAGAAGATGCTGGAACTAGATGCGGAGAAGCGCATTACTGCTGAACAGGCGCTGGCACATCCCTATATGGAGAAATGGCATGATCCCAGCGATGAGGCGACATCAACACTGTACGATCAAAGTTTTGAGGAGAACGAGCTACCGGTGGAGAAATGGAAGGAGCTCGTGTTCACCGAAGTGCGTGACTTTAAACCGCCGCAGGCATTCGCCGACCTCTTGCCGCAGGCTCAATAGCTAACGAGGTGTTTTTCAAATGACGGAGGCAGAGACGTCAAGTCTATGAACGATGCTACAAATTTAGTTATTAAAATATGAGAGTCCAATTGTATTCGTAATTTCATAACTGTTTCAAAAACAAGTCACAGCCTTAATGTCCAGTTCAACTTTTTGGTGTTGGTGTTTAACAATATATTAACATACTATTTATGTATATACAGTGAAAGCTCTCTTGGGCGGACAAATACGGTCAACTATGTTTTCCTGATAAGAGAAAGAATTACTAAATTCCTTCATACGTTTTTTTAAATTAATTAATTTTACATAATTTGTGTATTGTTTGAGATAAATTTAAAGAAAAAAATAACAAGTCATAGGATAGCAGGGCTTTCACTGTATATACTTTTGAGTATTGATTGTATAAATGTAAATGTATGTATATTTATGTACAAGTCTTCAAAGTGCAGTAGGTAGCTATATAGCCATAGAAGAGCATAAGCTCTGCATTAATAAAAGATAATGCTATTGTATTTACAAAAGTGCAGTTCAAACCAAAACATTTTGACTTTTTACTGGAAACGATTTTTACTTTTACAATAATAGATCCTCCAAATAACGTTCGAATTCCTGTTCACGCGACGGCTGTTCCTTGCTCAGATCCAGTTGTTTGCTCCAAATGTCCTCGTCCACAGTTTCGTCGGGTTTCTCCGATGCAGTTTCACCGCTTGTGGCTGCATCGTCATGTTGCGGCTCTTGTTCTTCTTCCACTTCTTCACTCTCTTGATCCTTTTTATCCAGTTTGCGTTTCTTATGATTTCGTTCGGTTTTTCGCACGTCCTTCTCCCTGCGCCGCTGGCGTTTGTGCTCCCTTTTCTTCGTTCGGTAGTTTAGCTGCTCTGTATGTACGGGACAAAGACGTACCTGCAGAAAGTAATGATTTAGACACACATTTAATAGCCATCAAATCACGAAATGTTTATGAATTGAATGGGACAAGATCTATATCTATATCACATAGTCGACATAAAAACGATATAATCTTTGGTAGCACGACGATAATTGTGATGTGCTATTGTTGCCTACCTTGACTAGTGCATTTTGCGGAACACCTTGCTCAATATATTTAAAGTTGACTTCCCAGCTGCGTAAGCCCTCACGCTCGCCGCAGTGCCGACTGCCGCACTGGAACTGACCCAGGCCGGTGACGACCTCCTGTTCGGTGCGCCAGCGCAAAGCTATTTTATTGTCCTTGTAGCGCGTGAGATCGGCTATGCAGTACTCTTTGAATAATTTTCGGTAATAGCGTAACGCCAAGCGCTGTTCCCAGCTCAGCGACCCATTATCAGCATCATCTTCGTCCCAAAGGAAACGATGGTTTTCACGGATGACATCAATGTCACGTTTATGGTTGCGCGATTCATTTTCAGCAGCTGTGGGCAACACATATTGATTAAGAATATAATTGTGACGCTCCTTGGCCGTGAGCTTCTCTATATTAATAGGAAATATTGTAGGGGCGCTCATAATATTCCAAGATTATAACAAAAATAGTTGTTGACAGACAAAAATACTAAAAATACGAAATAGCGATGGTACGAGTTAAAATCGATAGGCACACAATGCCTACGTAGCCTACTACTAACCGATAGTCTGTTACATCGGTACAATCATCAGACGTCAATTTTTAGTGACTAAGTACCCATACTTTCGGACGTCTGCTTATCACCACCGAGATTTGTCTGGCTACTCCCTAAGCCAAAGATATATACAAAGGAAAGTTAAACTTTTCGTATGAAAAAAGCTTAGTTTTACACATTGGTGTTGGCGTCTTCATAGGACGGCCAAATAATCCAAACTAGAAGACTTTAGAGCAAACAAGTGCAAAAAACAAAACAACAATGGCGTGTAGCTGTTCATTGTTTTATGTGTTTTGGCATAAAAATTTTCTATATTTGAAGTACAACTGGATACCATTGATCATCATTTGGTTTTTATGGACAGGAGTACTATTTAGTTATTTGCATTGGTCGAACAAGTCTAACTTATACAAAAGCGAAGAGTTCGAGAGCAAAGATTATGTGAGTATTGATTATAACTTCTTTTATTTACTAATTATAACAATACTCTTTGTTTATAGGTGGCACTTAAGGCATTGTACTTTCCCGGTAATGAGTTTGATTGGATATACTATGGGCCAAATACGAACAATGTGGCATCACTAATGGAACATGTGAGGCAAGAATTAGAAATTCCATATGAACGTAAGATTACTACTATTTCTATTTTTATAAACATAACATTATACGATTTCCGAACATTTTTTAGGCATGCGAGAGTACAACAATAGCGTGGAAATGGAATTGGATATGCAACGACAGTGCAAAGGAAGCTGTTTTGCCATAAATTTCCAAGCATTGCCAGACCCGAGAAGTGGGTGGGGATTAAAATACAGTCTTTACTCAAATCAAATGCGAAACTCGCCAAAAAAACGCTTTGTAAATGACGAGGAAATTAATCATCTGAAGAGTGCGTATACAGCTAGACAACATTTATGATTATTGTTTACACGATATCGTTCACACTTTTGCAGATGACGATGAGTATATTCGTGAGGGATTTCTCACTCTTCAGTATGTTATTGACCGTCAGTTTTTGCGCTATCAGCAAATTAATGACAACTATGAGCTGCTGTTGAATGTCATGCCGAATTTGGAGGTTGGCAACTCGGACAGCTCTCGCCTGATTAATTTCGGCACATTATTTAGCATATTATTTAGTATTATGTTGTTGAGCACATTTCTGGTGCCCTTCGTCGAAGAGAAACAGAATGGCCTAAAGGAGTTTCTTAATCTGGTCACACCCATGAGCTTTTTGAACGGCCTCACATTTTTTCTAATACGTATTGTTTTCTATGCAACATTCCTGATGTTAAGCCTAATTATCGCCTGGCAGTACGGCGCCTTGGGACTGATTCCCTTTATTTATATATATACCTTGTATTTATTGTACATTGTGGCAAATATGTCGTATGCCTATTTAATATCAGTCTGCTTTTCTTCAGGTAAGCTGCGCTTCTTTATATGTGCTTGGTTCTTGTACTCATTTATATTAATATTTTATCTTGCAGTGTTTTACGCTAAAATCGGTGGACTTATCCTGCTCGTTATCCCCTACGTGTTTAGTATTGTACACAGTTTGCTTACTAATATAGCATTTTTCTTGTTTTGCACCAATTCATTTTTGGAGGGCCTGGATGTGCTGCAGACCTTCTGCAATAAACGTGAGTTGCAGTTATATTATCCCTTGCGGCTGTTTTTTTTAATTAATCACAGACTTTATAACCGTAATTACCAACACGATATCTTTGGAACGCCGATGTTTTAATATACTTGTAGACATTTACCTAACGGCAAAACTGAATAATTTCGCATGCAAAAACTAATTCTTCGACTGATTCTTTCTGTACAGCTATGCAATATAATATTGCTAATATAAGCAGCATAGTTAGTAGTTAAGTGCCAGGTTTAGTCAAGATACTACCTTACGACCGATTGCTATGACAACTATATGCAATATTTATCCAATCCGGCATATTAACAGAGAGAGTGCGATGGCTATATTCGGCTGTAGATGTTGATGAGGAATATATATACTTTATGGGGTCGGAAATATTTCCTTCTATGAGTTCCACATTTCATGACAAAATGGAAATACCTTCTACAAGGAAATATTAACGAAAACCTAAATTTTGTAATGTCTTCTGGAGTCACACCACATCTTGACGAATATATAACTTAGGCCCCCCAAATTGAGTTTACAATCCAAATTTAACCCAAACATTTATTTTCGTACATTTATTGGATACAACTAAAAGTGCAAGTGGATTTAAGCTTCGACAATCAATAAAATATTTCTTTCGCAACGAAATCTCTTACAGATCGCGACTTTGAAGGCGCCGATTTGTTTCGACTTATTAAAGATGACTCCAGTCGTATCTTTACTGTTTATGTTGTGCTCATCTCTCAGACCGTTTTTTACGCCTTGCTCTACAACTATTTGGTGTGCGTATTTCCCGGACCTGGCGGTCTCAAGCGCCCATTCTTATTTATTCTTAATGTAAGTTCTTATTCTGGCTACAAGCTATGCTGCCATAAATTTACTACATTTCCTGTCATGTTCAGCCCGATACATATAAAAAGCGTCAGCGCAATGAATACACGACATCGCCGCGTGGCACCCATGCAATCATCATCAGTGATCTTTGCAAGAAATTCCAGACGAGCAAACGCGAAATCCACATTGCTGATCATTTAAATATGACAATCAACAACAAGGAGATCACAGTACTACTGGGCCACAACGGTGCCGGAAAGACAACTATGATGAACATGATTATGGGTACGTTGGCTTGCGGTCATGTATTTGCTCTCTTATTTGCTTTAGCTTGTCACTTAACAAAATGTAAAGTCCTGTTAATATGTCTATTGTAATTGTGAAACTCTTACTTTTACTCTTCTCTTTAATTTTCTAGGCATTGTACCTAAGGATGCGGGCAAGATTGTTGTTTGCAGCGAGCGTGATGTTGCCTCGTATCGCCACCTAATCGGCTTCTGTCCACAGCATAGCGTCTTCATGAGCTACATGACGTGTCAGCAGCATTTGGAATTTTTCGCACAGCTGCGCGGCGCCAAGCTCTCTGACGCACGCAACTGGGCAGAACTTAAGCTACGCAAGCTGAACCTTAAAGACAAGGCCAATGAATATGGTCGCAATTTATCAGGCGGCATGAAGAGGCGCCTGTCGCTGGGAATTGCAATTGCGGGGAATACCAAGTTAGTAGTTGTTAATAGCTAATGTTTTTACAAAAAATATACATACGTTCGTAGCTATAACTGTTATATCTGTAATTCTAAAGATTGCATCCTTTTAATTAAGTGGTATTAGTAGCAAAAATTTATCTTTAATATTTCAGCAGCAATTTATCTGGTATACTGCAACTGTCGTTCTGTCAGACTGATTTTTTTTTTTTTATTTACAGAATTGTGATCCTAGACGAACCATCCTCGGGCCTGGACATTGAATCACGTCGAGAACTTTGGGACATTTTGCTGGAGCTGCGCAAAGAGAAGGCAATTTTAGTGACTACACATTATATGGAAGAGGCCGAGGTGCTAGGTGATACCATATGCATACTGGCCAACGGCAAGCTACAGGCGATCGGCTCGCCGCTTGAACTTAAACGTAAATCGGGCAGTGGCTATCGCTTAAAGCTGCAGGCCCATGAGACGCTGTTTCTGAAAGAAGAAACAATGAAAGAGATATTGAAATTTATACCGACTGCTAAAGAGGAGGTTATTAATTGATGATAATATTTCTGTTTTTGTTATCTTTAGACTCATTATCAACTCTTTTGTACACAGAATTATGTAAAGCCGACGCTTTATATATGCCTACCATATGACTATCGCCTGCAATTTCATGACATGTTACGAAACTTAGAGAAAAATCAGTATAAACTGGGCATTGAAACGATCTCGATTGCAGACACCTCACTGGAGACTGTGTTTCTAAAGTGAGTGCTCCTTTGGGCCTGTATTTATAACCTCGACATTAATATCATTCCCTTTTAGCTGTGCTGGGGAATATGATCAAGTGGATACACCGGATATTGGTACCCACAATAATGCGCCACCCTTGGCTGTTCAATACAAACGACTGCGACATATTGAGACCCCTTACTGGCAGCTGTGGCTTGCAATTTTCTACAAAAAATCAACATTCCTTTTTAACGAGTGGCTCTATGCCGTCTGCATGGTAAGCAAATTAACACCTTCTTTCTATAAGTAGTATTAATGCACAACTATAAAACAAATGTAGCTAATAATAGCTGACTTTGCTATCGATGTTAAATTTGTAAGGCACTGTCCTTAATCAGAAGCTGTAACTCATTGAGAATACGATAAAGATAGCAAAACAAAAACCTGATACCTTTTCCTGACCAAGTAGATAAGGCTGCGAGGCAAAAAACAATTTATAACAATATGTTTACTTACATACACATATACTCAAACACTGTCAAGCAGACACACTGCAAGCTGCAAGCTATTACCCCAAATTGTTATTTAATAACTCTCGTTATCATTCACAAAATTATTGGCGAAGGTATCAAAAACAATGTCTTATCTTTGTATGCTTAGCATCAATTGAAACACAAATGTTGGTGTCTTCAGTTATTAGTGCTGGACAAACAATGCATATAGTCTTCGACATCGATGCGTTAAAAGGCAAACAAGCGGATCTGTCTAGACTGATTCGACTTGTCGCTCTGATCTTAAAATATAAGTAGATATAAATTTAATTTTCATGCTTAGATAGAGTGCTGTTGAGCAGATTATGGTTTATTTGAGTGGTTATTCAAAACTCTGCAGTACTATTATTAACTTGAATTATAAATATTATTATAATTATTTGTCCCTTATTTATTGCAGTTGATCTTACCTATTCTGGGAATCACATGCGCTATTTTGCTAATGCATTATTCTTCCGTGGTTACCAATGAGACGGCATTGCCGCTAAAACTTAGCCAGCTACGTACGGGCAGTGTCTACATTTACAATCCAACGAATCAACATGACCAGTTGGAGCTGCAGCTGCGTCAGTACATCCAACAGAGTGGTCTGAATGACAAGACGCTCACATTGCGCGGCAACAACAGCGTGAGAGAAGGTAATATACCAAAATATCTGTCATAAATTAAGCTTATGCAACGCATTATCCTTACCCCAGAGTTACTGCAGTTGCAGCGCGATAATTTGCCTTATTTCCTGGAGGATGCCGTTGGCCTAATTGAAATGATCGCTGAGGAGCGCAGCACCAGTGACACGCCTGTATTAGAGGTATACTGGGCAAGCAATCGCTACCATAGCAGCGTCATGCTCGTAAATATGCTGGACACTTGCATGCTGCAGTTGCTCAGCCGGCAGCCAGAAGCATATATCGATACTACTTATGTGCCCATGAAGCATTTCGTGAGCGACATCAGTGCTGCACGGCTCGAGTACTATGTGGTCATCGTATCGGCCGCGATGTTCTTCAGCATGTTTTACTACGTCGCATTGCCGTTCCGAGAGAATGCCAACGGTTTCCGTCAACTGCAGCCCATGTCACGCTACACATATTGGTGTGCCACGTTTGTGTTTGATATGACATTGCATGCCCTGGTCTGTCTGTTACTGTTTTTGGTCCAGAAAATGATAATGCCCGCCGAACTGTATAATATCGAGGAGCAGCAGCTGATAGTCATGAGTATATTCTTTTATGGCTGCAGCTATTTGCCCATCATGTACGCTCTTGGGAATAATTTCCAATCCATATCAACAATTTCAACATATCTGCTGCTTATGCTTAACGTTTCAGGTGAGTAATCAACAATAATTTTAATATTCTTTGGGACACAGATTACCTTAAAAGCTTGCGGAGTTTGTGGAGCTTAGAAGCGATCGGGAAAAAAATTTTAATCTTGCTGAGGTGCTTTTTCCTTTTTGTCAATATAATATATTAATTGGTATATTTGCATAAATATAACAATATGTTTTTTACTTAAAGCTATTAACTTACCATAGTGAGTGATTAAGTATGCATGTTTTCACTTATGAATATGTTTTATATGGTTTTTTTTTTATTATATTTTAAAGGTATAAATGAACATTATTTAATAACCCAAGCTGATATATATTTTAAGCCAACAAAATCAAATTAGCAGCTTGTTTGGAGTCGTTGCAAGTAAATCAGTTTTGTGTCCTTTTTTTTTTAAAGTATTTGATCTTCGGTACCCCCAAAAAATGATTTTTTTTTTCTTCTTTTCCCGCAGAAATTGCGCCACTAATCACCTCCAGCAATATTCAGGCCATGCAGCTGCACGGGACAAAGATCGCATTTTTACGCTTTTTGCCCGATTTCAATTTAAACCATCAGCTGCGCATCATAAACGAGAACCTTTTAGCACAGCGAAGTAAATCGAAGAATCCCCCGGAAACCACCAGCGAATTTTTTGCGTATGCTCTAACTGTTTTGACCCTGGTTATGGGCTTCTTTACTATTGTGCTGGAACACAAGTACTATCGCCGGCAGTTAAAAGACTTCTTTTATGGCAAAACCTGTAAGATACCACCGAAGACCGGCAATTCGAACCAGGAGCTGGACTGCATCAATGATTGCGTCAACGAGGAGCAGCATGTAAAGCAGCTGCTGGATGGCACTGCGCAACAGGCGTCAGAAGATTATCCCCTGATTGTGAGCAATCTGCGCAAAAGCTATGCCGGCAAGCCGGCTGTCAGCGGCATCAGTTTTGCTGCCATGAGTGGCGAATGCTTTGGACTCCTGGGTGTTAATGGTGCAGGCAAAACAACCACCTTCCAAATGATTGCGGCCAATAAAACTGTGGATAGCGGGCATATACGAACCAAGGGCATTGACATACGCCTCAACGAGGTGGCCTATCGCCAGCAGTTTGGCTATTGCCCGCAAAACGACGCGATCAACCAATTTATGACCGCCGAGCAATGTTTGCGATTAATGGCGCTGCTGCGTGGTCTTAGGTGGCGAGGCAATGAACCCGGGGATTTGGAAAATAGCGTTAATTTTTGGCTGCATAAAATGCATTTACTTAAATATCGCCATGTGGCGGTGTGCAATTATTCGGGTGGCACCAAACGTAAGCTGATGGCAGCTATGGCTATGATCGGCGCACCATCGCTGGTGCTACTGGATGAGCCGACAACGGGCGTGGATCCAATATCGCGAAGATTTTTGTGGAAATGCATTAAGGATTTCCTGGCGCAGGATCGAACGGTGGTGCTCACATCGCACAGGTGAGTTATACTGAATCGCATGTCAATCATTCATTTTATAACATCTACTGTAAATCCTGTACACAGTATGGATGAGTGCGAGGAGTTGTGCAATCGACTGGCCATCATGGCGAACGGAAAATTCAAATGCCTGAACAACATTTGTGCTTTGAAGCGCCTCAGCGGCTTTACCATTAAACTAAAAATGAAAATCGACACGGAGACGGAGGCAAATGTGTCGACTATTACCAACACTCTAAAGGGACAATTCGAGGACTTGGACTTAAGAGAGAATCATGCTGGCACATTAACCTATTTTGTACGCACAGAGGATCACATCCTTTGGTCGAATGTATTTAAGATAGCAGACCAATATCTGGGGGATAGTCTAAGCGATCTAGTCGAGTATTATTCTGTAAATGAGTGTACGCTCGAAGACATATTTTTGAAATTCGAGAGACAATCAAAATCATTGTCAAATTCGGGCTCGGAAAACTATGTTTGAGCGTCCCATGCATAGTGGGGCGTTACTCGCTACTGGCTATGGCAATGATACTTTTAGCTGTACATTATTCGCTGCATGAGTGCACAATGGAAGTGCACAAGTGTGCTTTTGCTGTCAGTTTACCAAACAAATCATATACACGGGCAGGATCAAATAATTAAATGATCCTGCCCGTGGACTACATTTGAATTATTTGTCAGAGCCAAAGGGATATACGCTCATCTTTAATCACCGACTGGCATCAAATTTCAACTTAAATTAAATAATCTTATTTTAAAATAATTTATTATATCTTAAATTTAAAATGCTGGCCATAAGATACCCTGTACCCAGCGCCTTGCTATGGCATGTGAATGCATATCGCAAAACCTTTACTATTTAAAGCCCGTTTATTTTGTCAAAAGGTATACAAAAAATGGTAATCTCATATAGCTTCTAAAAATTCAAAATCAATATTTTAATATTATAAGTCTAGTAATAAGCGTCGAAAATATATGACTTATCAACACAATAGAACTAATTTTTAGTTCAGTAAGTCTTTGGGAACTATTAAATTGTTCTGCTCATTTTCTTCGAACTAGAATGGCAGTCATATGAACGAAGCGACCAAGGAAAAGGAACTAAATGAACGAGCATTAAGGAGTTCCACGCTCGCTCAATTGAACCACCCCACTGAACTTATTCCAAACGATTCGATACAATTGTATATTCAGAAATCGATGCTAAACAACGTAGACAACCAATAATGGCGCGTAGTAAAATTTGGAAATACTACGATAAAATAAATCTTCAAACAGCACAATGTTTGCTTTGCGAGAAGATAATCAAAACCTGCGGCAATACCTCCAATCTGATGAAGCACATGAAGACCCATCCACAAATGTAAGCCAGCATATCAGTATTTGTGTACATGCACTAAACGCAGACGGTTTTGTTTACAGCGATGTGAATGACCACGATTCTATTGTGGTGCGCGGCATGCTCAAACGGGAGCCAAATCCCATCAAGAGCCGTGGCAGAAAAATGCTCAAGTATGCATCCATTAAAATAAAATCGGAACCAAAGGGAGAAATAGAAGCCGACCCAGTCGGACCCGACATGGATGTGAACATTATCGAGCTGGTGGACGCAGAAGCCCATGCTGCCGTTGAAAGCGTTGTAAATGAAGAAACCTATGCCAATTGGGCTGCGGCTGAAACAGAATCTGCCGCTGAGACAGCCAGCGCTGAGGACATTATTGAATTTGAGCCAAAGGAGGCACAAGATCACAACGATCAAACCGCCGCATTGTACCAAACGCTGCAACAAGACGAACAGCAGCCCGAAGTGCAGTTGATGGTCAGGTAAATTACGCGCAAACACATGTAAATGTAATTTATGTATAGTTAAATTATTTTTTAGCAATTTCCAAACGTCTCACAATACTGCTTACCAGGACAGCCTGGCCTATTTTGTGTGCCGCGACAAACAGCCGCTGCACATAATACAGGGAGAGGGCTTCAAACGTTTAGCTCAAGTGCTCTGCCCCGCCTTTCAGTTGCCCAGCGTTGATCAACTGGGCGCCCACATTGGTCAAAAAGCACAACTGCAAACGGCGCAGTTGCGCCAACACTTTGCCCACTTACAAACGCTTTCGCTAAGCTGCGCCATTAACACAACGGTCGAGCAGCAGAGCAGCTACCTAGAGGTGACTGCCCATTATTACGATGGCGTGCATCGTCGGGCACGCACACTCTCCGTACAAGCGCTGCCAGCACAGTATAATGCCAGCAATATTGTGGAGCGTTTGGAGCGCGTTTGTCAGCGATTTGACATAGATAAGTCGAAAATCGTTTGTATTGTGAGTCGAAGCAGCCGTTTGCTGGAGAACGCTGTCGCCTCCCTGCTGGGTAGCCAGCGGCATGTGCCATGCTTTGCTCATTTGCTGGAGACGTTGTTTGAGCTAGTGGTGCAGCGGCAGGAGTTTAGTGCACTCTGTGACAAGGTGCGCCGTTGTGTTGCTTACCATCTTAGCAGCTGCAGTAATTTGGTCGCATCGCAGATTCAGTTGGATGTAACCGGACGCGCAATAAGCACTTACGAGATGTTGGAACGTTATGTCAGGCACGCAGCTCAGTTGCAGAAAGTACAGCCTTTGGATCCGGCGCTTATGCTGACGGCCAGTGAATTGGAGCTGGCTGGAGAGCTGCTTGCCGTGCTAGCGCCTTTGGCTAGTGCGGTACGTCAATTGTGCGGCTCAAGCATCGTTTCATATCCTAGTGCTAGCAATGCGCTGCCCATAGCTTACACCGTGCTCAACGAAATGAAGCAGCCGGAGAACGCCGAGCAGCAGCATCAAGTCTCGTATGACATTCGCCTATTTGTCATTCGACTTCTGGAGGAGCGTTTTGAGGGAATGGAAAAGAATACACAACTGGCTCTGTCCAGTCTGTTGGATCCGCGCTTTCGCAATATGCCGTTCCAGAGCGCCTCACTGGTGGCCAAATATATGACACAGCTGTACGATCTGTACGAGGAGAAGGGCGGTGCTATTGCCGCCGAATCTGGCGAAGAAGCTAACACGGAAAGTTACGACATTTGGGCGGCATACAGGGCATTCTCCCACGAGAAACACAAACATATTACTATGAATGGTGAAAGCGAAAACATGGATGAAATTTCCAGCTATTTTTGCACAAACATTAGCAGCTTACAAACGGAGCCCTTGCTGTTATGGAAGGATCTTTCTCAGTTTCATCCGTTTCTTCACAGTTTGGCTAAAAAGTATATGCACATACCGGCTTCGGCAATACCACCAGCTCGCATATTTACAGCCTATGGGGAAGAATTCGCACAGCATCGCAAACTCATGGGTGAGCACATGAGCAACATGCTCTTAATGGCGGATTGCACACAGGAAGAGTGGCAATTATAGTACATAAACATCTATTAAAAAAATATTTTAGAAAATTTTTATCAATATTAAGATATAATATTAGTAGCAGACACGTGTCAATCATATATGTTGGACAAATTTTTAGGATGTGCAGCAGATATCGTGTAATGAGTCAATAGAATTTTATTTTATTTATTAGAACTAAGCCCGGTAAACTCAGAATGGCATATACATTGTATCGTATTTAATCGAATGTAAACAATCGCTCATCGATAGAAACGATATATCAACAGTCTGGCAATGTTGTGCAGTACTGATGACGTTTTTTCACGCATTGTATTTTTTAAGCATATTTGATGTGAAAAGTTGAAACATTGCAATATGCAAACGCATAAAACAATTAAATAACATACACACACACGCAACGGGTGCAGAGTGTAGCAGACGAGCCGAAACAAACACCAATAACACAGAACCACGCACCGTTGCGGCAGCGCAAAAGTTGCTGGCACTGTCGTCTCACTCCATACAAACACACGGACGGACGGACGTTCACTCACGGTAATTAGTTAAAGAGGAAAGCAATAAAACCACAACTATAAGACGACCTTGGAGTTGCATACAATATGCAAAATAACTCCACGAAAACCAAGGAAATGTTTATTGTGCGTGCTCTAGAGAAAATCCTTGCCGATAAGGACATACGGCGTTCACATCACTCGCAGCTTAAGAAATCCTGCGACACGGCGCTCGAACAGATCAAAGCGGAGCTCATCAATGCGGGCCAAATCGCCGAAGGCAATGAGCTGCCCTGCGCTGCACTGCCGCTGCCCAAAAATGATGCGGCGAGCATTATTAATGCGGAAACCTATTTCCTGCCCTTTGAACTGGCCTGCAAGAGCCGCTCTCCGCGCATTGTTGTGACTGCGCTGGATTGCCTACAGAAGTTAATTGCCTATGGGCATTTGACGGGCGCCATTCAGGATTCGGCCAATCCGGGTCATTTGCTCATCGATCGCATTGTCATCACAATTTATGGCTGTTTCAATGGACCCCAGACGGATGAGGGTGTGCAGCTGCAGATCATTAAGGCTTTGCTTACCGTTGTCACATCACAGCACGTCGAAATACACGAGTTTACGCTGCTGCAAGCGGTGCGCACCTGCTATGACATATATCTGTCCAGCAGGAATCTGGTTAATCAGACTACGGCGCGTGCCACACTCACCCAGATGCTAAATGTGATCTTTGCGCGTATGGAGAATCAAGTCTATGAGGTGCCACCAACGCCATCAACGACAACGCTAAATGACTGCATAGCCAGTCCGGAAGGCAATGGCGAGGAGCTGACGTCGGAGGCTACAGAAATATCAGACAGCGATGAAGCCATCGCCTCAGAGCTGCTGGCTGAGATAATAACAGGTGAGTGGAGTTGATGCTCTATTTGTGCATTGCACACCGATCTAAATTAAGCTTAAAATATCTATAAAAGTTCATGCCATGCGCTGATCAGTGCTGCTAGAAATTAAATTTTAAAAAAGCCCTGTGCCGCTTCGTTTTTATTTATGTTTTGCTAGTAACTTCACGTAGATTGCTGCTATTCCAACTAAGGATCAATTTTGACCCTTTCCGGTTCCTTTTTTTAAAATTGTGTCTTCTGCGTAGTAGACAACATTATCATTGCCTTGCATCCATAAGTCGATATTTTGTTGACATAGTTTCGTTTTATTCATTTCAAGTTAAAGCTAAACCATGTTCATATTTTAGCTGCCTTCAATGAGGCGATGAAGGAACAGAGTCTAGAGCCGGATGTGGCCGAAATGGAGGCATCTGTCAATGGGAACGGATCGGCTGATTCTTCGCACTCGGATCATGATAGCGTTGAGTTGCATAGCGAGAATGATGCAATAGTCACAGCCAAATTCACACACATATTGCAAAAGGATGCGTTTCTGGTGTTCCGAGCGTTATGCAAACTCTCGATGAAGCCGCTGCCCGAAGGTCAGCCCGACCCCAAGTCACATGAGCTGCGCTCTAAGGTTTTGTCGCTGCATTTGCTGCTGCTGATACTGCAAAATGCTGGCCCCGTCTTCCGCTCCAATGAGATGTTCATCATGGCAATCAAACAGTATCTCTGCGTCGCGCTGTCCAACAATGGTGTCAGCCTGGTGGCCGAGGTCTTTGAGTTGTCGCTCTCCATTTTTGTGGCGCTGCTTTCCAACTTTAAGGTGCATCTGAAGCGTCAAATTGAGGTGTTTTTCAAGGAGATCTTCTTAAATATTCTGGAGGCCAGTTCGAGCTCCTTTGAGCATAAATGGATGGTTATACAGGCTTTGACGCGCATCTGTGCCGATGCACAGTCGGTCGTGGATATTTACGTGAACTATGATTGTGATTTCTCGGCGGCCAACCTGTTTGAGCGACTGGTTAACGATCTCTCGAAGATCGCGCAGGGTCGGCAGGCCCTTGAACTGGGCGCAAATCCCATGCAGGAGAAATCAATGCGTAAACGCGGACTTGAGTGCCTTGTGTCCATACTGAAGTGTATGGTCGAGTGGAGCAAGGATCTCTATGTGAATCCCAATATGCCGACACCTGCACTGCAAGTAAGTTAAATAAGCAAAGTTGTTTAATACTGGAAATTATATGATCTCCATTGCAGGTCCAGTCGCTGCAGTCACCCACCACACAGGAGTTGCAAGCGGGGGATAATGCCGATGCGATATCTGCGCAGAATTCCAGTCTACGCTCTACGCACGGCGGCTCAAGTCATAGCCTTAACTCGTACGGCAGCGCTAAGAATCAAGAGCTGTTGGATTTGCCTGAGGCGCTGGAGGAGCGTAAGATGCGGAAGGAGGTCATGGAGACGGGAATTGAGCTGTTCAACCGTAAGCCCCAGAAGGGTGTGCAATTTCTGCAGGAGAAGCAGCTGTTGGGCAGCAGCTGCCAGGATATTGCACGCTGGCTGCATGATGACGAACGCCTGGACAAAACCGTCATTGGCAATTATTTGGGCGAGAACGATGATCACTCTAAGGAGGTGATGTGCGCATATATCGATGCCTTTGACTTTCGCCAGATGGAAGTAGTGGCCGCTCTGCGCATACTTCTTGAGGAATTCCGGTTGCCCGGCGAGGCGCAAAAGATTGATCGACTGATGGAGAAGTTTGCGAGCAGATACTGCGAATGCAATCCACAGAATCAGCTGTTCCAGAGCGCTGACACAGTTTATGTGCTCGCCTTTAGCATTATTATGCTGACCACGGATCTTCATTCCCCGCAGGTCAAGCACAAGATGACCAAGGAGCAGTACATAAAAATGAATCGCGGCATTAGCGACAGCAAAGATGATCTGCCCGAGGAATATTTGTCCTCTATCTACGATGAAATTGCCGAGCATGAGATTAAAATGAAGAACAATACAACAATGCTCATAGCACCAAAGCCAGCAGGAAAACAGCCCTTCATTACGGAGAAGCGACGCAAACTACTGTGGAACATGGAAATGGAGGTCATCTCCCTGACAGCTACCAATCTGATGCAGTCTGTATCGCATGTAAAATCGCCGTTTACATCGGCCAAGCATCTGGAGCATGTGCGTCCAATGTTCAAAATGGCCTGGACACCATTTCTGGCCGCCTTTTCTGTGGGCCTGCAGGTCTGCGATGATCCAGAGATAGCTACTCTCTGTCTGGACGGCATACGCTGCGCAATTCGCATTGCGTGCATTTTCCACATGTCTCTGGAACGGGATGCCTATGTTCAGGCGCTGGCACGCTTCACCTTATTAAACGCAAATTCGCCAATTAATGAGATGAAGGCCAAGAATATAGATACCATTAAGACGCTCATCATGGTCGCCCATACTGATGGCAATTATCTAGGCAGTAGCTGGCTAGACATAGTTAAGTGCATTAGCCAGCTGGAGCTGGCGCAGCTCATTGGCACTGGAGTGCGGCCGCAGTTTTTGTCCGGTTCACAAACCACGCTCAAGGATACGCTCAATCCTAGCGTCAAGGAACACATTGGCGAAACGAGCAGCCAGAGCGTTGTTGTGGCTGTCGACCGCATCTTTACTGGCTCCATGCGTCTCGATGGCGATGCCATTGTGGACTTTGTGAAGGCGCTGTGCCAGGTGTCTGTAGATGAACTGCAGCAGACGCAGCCGCGAATGTTCTCGCTGCAGAAGATCGTCGAGATTAGCTACTACAACATGGAGCGCATTCGTTTGCAATGGTCACGCATCTGGCAGGTGCTTGGCGAGCACTTCAATACCGTCGGCTGCAATAGCAATGAGGAGATTGCATTCTTTGCTTTGGACTCACTGCGCCAGTTATCCATGAAGTTCATGGAGAAGGGCGAATTTAGCAACTTTCGTTTCCAAAAGGATTTTCTACGTCCCTTCGAGCACATCATGAAGAAGAACAATTCACCGGCAATACGCGACATGGTCGTGCGCTGCATTGCTCAGATGGTCAACTCTCAAGTAATTATCCCAACTTCGTAACCAACTATCTCTTCTAAATATTTTCGTAATCACGTACTTAATTCTTCTTTGTAGGCGCATAATATAAGATCTGGCTGGAAGAACATCTTTTCTATATTTCACCTAGCTGCCGGGGATCATGAGGAGCCAATTGTGGAGCTGGCGTTCCAGACCACGGGCAAAATCATTGGCGAGCTCTATCGGCGACAATTTGCCGTTATGGTGGACTCTTTCCAGGATGCCGTCAAGTGCCTGTCAGAGTTTGCGTGCAATGCACGCTTTCCGGACACTAGCATGGAGGCCATACGCCTAGTGCGCAACTGTGCCCAGTGCGTCCATGATGCGCCCCAGCTGTTTGCTGAGCATGCGGGCATGGAGAACGATGCCTCCGTGGCGGAGGAGGATCGGGTGTGGGTGCGCGGCTGGTTTCCCATGCTTTTTTCGCTTTCCTGCGTTGTCAATCGGTGCAAGCTGGATGTCCGCACACGCGGCCTGACCGTGCTCTTTGAGATCGTGAAAACGCATGGGGATAGCTTCAAGCCAAACTGGTGGAAGGATTTGTTTAATGTCATCTTTCGGATCTTCGACAATATGAAGCTACCGGAGCATGTGACCGAAAAGTCCGAATGGATGACAACCACTTGCAATCATGCGCTTTATGCAATCATTGATGTCTTCACGCAGTATTTTGATGTGCTGGGTCATCTGCTGCTAGAGGAGCTCTTCGCCCAGTTGCACTGGTGCGTGCAGCAAAACAACGAGCAGTTGGCACGCTCCGGCACCAATTGCCTTGAGAATCTGGTCATCTCGAATGGGTTCAAGTTTAATGAGGTCACCTGGGACAAGACCTGTCAGTGCATACTGGACATATTTAATGCAACGCTGCCCAAGGAGCTGCTCACTTGGCGGCCCAACAAGGGCACTGAACAACAGCCACAGCAGCAGCTGCCACGCCGTGCCTCCAGTACACCACATTCCACAAGCAGTGCGCCGCAGGAACCGACGTTTATGGCGTTGGCGCACAATCAGTTCGAGGCACTGCATATCAAGTGTGTGGTGCAGCTGGAGCTGATACAGACCATGGATAATATTGTCTTCTTTCCGGCGACCTCGCGCAAGGAGGATGCCGAAACGCTGGCTCAGGCGGCGGCCGATATGAGCGGCTGTCGTGGCGGCTCCGGGCAATCACAACAGCTACAGCTAGATTGCCAGCGGGAGGAACAGGGCATGTACGGCTATTTGCGCACACGACAGCTCTTCACGCTCGCAGAGTGCCTGATGCAGTCACATCGCTTTGCGAAGTGCTTCAATGCGGATCAGGATCAACGCAATTTATTGTGGCGTGCAGGCTTTAAAGGCTCCGTTAAGCCGAATCTGCTCAAGCAGGAGACCGCCTCATTGGCCTGTGTGTTGCGCATCTTTTTCAAAATGTACGGCGATGAGAATCGTCGCAGCGACTGGCCCGGTATTGAGCAGGAGCTAGTGCAAGTCTGCAAGGAAGCACTCGCCTATTATTTAAGCTTGCAGAGCGAGGCGCATCGCGAAGCGTGGACTTCATTGCTGTTGCTCATCCTGACGCGCCTGCTCAAGATGACCGACGCTAGGGTGAGTAGTATATATATAAATATATAATCTTGTTTTAAATTTGACCGTTATACCTCCGCAGTTCGCGACGCATGTGTCCAACTACTACAGCCTCCTGTGCGAAATGATGTGCTTCGACCTCAAGCCCGAACTGAGAAGTGTCCTTAGGCGTGTCTTTATGCGCATCGGTCCAGTATTCAATATTATGAATGTGAATATTAATTTAAATGTTAAATAGTCAAGGCGCACGCACTTAAGAGCGACACGGCCACTGCTACGCTGACTTGGCATGGTTGAGAGGCATCAACCCTCTCCACCTACCCCTTTATACACACACACACACACCCACACGCCCACAACCAACTGGTTACCCACTAGTTATCCATATCCTGGCTTTGTTGTTATGTTGTTTAGTTTATTATCACATTTGGCCCCATTCTCCGCAAGCAGAGTTTATATTTTATTATATTTATGTATATAAATGTATACATTTATGCGATCGTAATGTTTATACCTAGGTTTAAACAAAATGTTGTTGTTTTTTACCATGTTTACACATACACACACACACTCGCATGCTGGGTGTGTGTGTGTGTGAGAGCGTACGCGCGCGCAAAATGCTTTAAAGTGTATGTGTATCGGTTTATGTGCCACATACATATATATGTGTTATATAACCTATAGTTTATCCTTTTCTTTCTGGCAAACGCAAATTCTTTGGTGTAACCATTCATTTAATGCACTATTATTATATCTTATCTATCTATTATTGTATAGCATAAATAATGATAAATCATATGCTACACTTTAGCCTGTATATTGCTAGTTTTAATTTAAATCAAATTATATATTACAAATATATCTATTACAGCAATAAGAAGTGTAAGCATATTGTATTTCAAATTAGATTAGAATTAGATGAGAAATCTGCAAGGTTATGTATAGATCGACGCGATTCAAAGACTTGCCTGATGTCAGTTGGTCAACAGAGAGTCCTTGCTCTGCCAATATGGATTATGCAATAGAAAAGATCTGTGTACCTAAAAAGGCCATAACTTGCTCCCGTCCTTGTAGATCCTGGCGAGCTTGTGTCAAACACTTCATATGGAGCTGGACTACCAGCTGGGCAAAGAACATCAATATCAAAGATATTGATTTTACATCCTGTTTTCTTGCTGCTAACGACAGAAATTTGTGGTATCCTTAGAGCCTTAAATGCAGATCGATGCAGCTGATCCTTAAGATCCTTACCATCAAATCTGCAAGTATTGGACCACGCTATGGATATTTTTTTAAAAAGGACATGTATTACAAAATCGACCACAACTTGCCCATTGCAGGACTATGCACTCAAGGATTTCCAGGATTCGACAAACAATTTCACTAAAATGTTTCCTATTCAGCCTTAGCTTTCCTTCCTTAATTCATCCTTGAAGTTTCTTAGATATGGCTATTTTTCTAAGGACATTCTTTTTGTATCCATAACGCGGACATCTTAAGGATATAGGAGTGATATATCTTTTTGTACTCGTTGGGACTAGGACTATCGATTTGCATTCAATCGGCACAGGATACCCAAGGTAATTCCCAGGGCGTAGTCTTATCTAGGAATGGAGAAGTTTGGTCATAGCAGCCGGAAAAGGTTGATGAAACAAACAAGTAATTACACTGAGATCATGGGTAGAAGTCCCTAAGCGGCAAAAATGTTGTTCCAAAATCTTCTGAAATTGTAGAATAATGTAATTTAAACTGAGAGACCCTTGACATATGGTTTTACCTTGCGTCCCAGCGAGCAGCCTTATGTAGCTTTTTGCAGTCAACGGAAAGATTTCCGTTCTCTATATTTAGAAAAAGGCATTTATTGCGCATCCAACTAGGTCCAGTTACGCGCTGACGTTTGGCTTATCCTTACAGTAGTAAGAGAAGAGAGTGTTTTATGTTTATTTATTTACAGCTTTTAATGAGGAACAAGCAACGGACAAGTTCCTTAATTGAAGGCACCAAAAAGAGGAGGTTTTTTTTGTAATGCCAAATAAAGATATATTTTGAAATGCCAATTATTAGTTCTGATTCATGAAATGTCAAGAAAATAGTTATATATATCCTATAAAATTCGCTTCTTTATGTAATGTGGCATAGGCTTTTAACGACTTTAACATTTGTCAGTATAATATTTGCCGAAATAGCATGAATTTACATGGGCAAATTTGGCTGATTATTCTAAAATAAATTATATTTACATAATTTAGCTATTCCAAATAAATGGCTACAGCTCGGGTAATTTAAGTCCGATCATCGACTGTGGACTCGTTAGTCTCGAAAATATATCCAAAAATTTTAATTTCAGAATAGAACAGATAACTTTTCTAATTTAATAATTTACATTTTAAAATGGCAGATAATACGGCAAGTGTAAAAAAAAAAAGCTTAGCTTATAAATAGAATTATCTAAAAACAAGAGGTTCTAGTCGGGAGCTTCTGACTAGGAGATACCCTGAATACGCTTATTCCAACTCCAAATTCAGCTCGTGCTCTTTTGCTTTAGAAGTAACAAAGATAAATTAAAAAAATAAAAAAAGATCCATTGGCAGAGTTCAATCTTGCAACTACGACTAATACTACCTAACTCTACTCAACAGCCACACCAGCCGCAAAAAAAACAAGTAAGAGGTTCAAGTCGGGAGCTCCCGACTAGGGGATACCCTGAACCCACTTCTTCCAACATCAAATGCATATATATATTCTATTTTGGAAGCTATATGTCAAGCTTATTTACCCAATTTGCTCAAAAAGCAGTATTTCGATATAGATTATTATCGATTGCTTGGAAACGGAGTAAGTTATCGATTATCGGAAGCAAACTCGATCTTCGCATGGACTAGGAGGACCTACAGCTAAAATTTCAATTTCTCTAGCTTTTATAGTTTCTAAGATCCTTGCGTTCATACATACGGAAGAACGGACGGTCGGACAGGCGGACATGGCTAGATCGACTCTACTGTTGATGCTGATCAAGAATACATATAAGTACTTTATTGGGTCGGAGATGCTTCCTTCTGCCTGTTACATACATTTGCACGAATACATTATACCCTTTTTACCCATTTTGAGTGGGTTCAGGGTATAATAAATATGACTAGTATGTTTACGACTCTGTACCGTGCTTTAGTTTTTTGCTTAAGTCGTTTGCTTTCACTTCACCCATTACAAACACACATACAAATGTTCATAATGGCGCACACATATATATTGTCGTTTATCTATATCGTTTATCTATTCTTTCCTTATTTTTTAAGCGTTCGCATTGCACTCTCGCAACTTGGTTGTGTTTAGTTTGACCCCAGAAGTCAATAGTCAAAATAATCAAGGGTAAGCCATTTGAATCGGACCGTATTTACTGGTGGTATTTGATAAGTAATATTTTCAAAGGGCTTAAAATGAGGCTGCTCTATACTGATTTAATAACCTGTTGAATGTACTTTTGTACTTTATTTAACAACTTATCATTGATACGCCCAGTAAGCCCTGCTTATCAAATAAGCAGCGCTTACTTTCGACTACCCCGAATGTGCAAGATTTTTGCAACATATCAAATTGACTACTGGGGTTAAGCATATATAGAGTTGAATTGCAAGATTCCAAGATGAGCGTAAAATAAGAGGCGCACAGAGAATAGACAAGCAGCTGCTCACAAGACGAATTCGTACAAAGCAATTGCTTGGATCGGAAAGCGATATTCAATTGCGCTTTCCTCAGCAAACATTTGTGCACATAAATGTGTGTTTGCTTGTTGTTGTGATCGAGATCGAGAATTTATTTGTCGATTTTTTTCTTTTTTTTTTTTGTTTATTATTATTAATATATAATACCTTAACAACACATGGAAGGGAAATTTTATTTAGAGCCAAGCCCCATAACGCACATTTGTGGAAATCAGGTTTGATTTTAGGCAGATTTGCCTTTTTGAAATAATTGTGGACTATGGAATTTATTGGAATTTTATTTTTTATTTTAGAACCGATCTAATTGAATATGATGTTCGTAAACATGCTGGACTCAGCCTTATCATACTAGCTGTGCTACGAAATTCTTGCTGTATCTGATAAAGAAAATTTTAGTAACCCGGCCTAAAAGTATGCAACACAATTGCTGCGAATGCATACACATTCCTTGGCATGCCTCCGGATATCCTCTGTGACTATTAATCCTGTGGACCAGGCTTGGCGAAACAACACCTGGGACATCTATACTGTTATACAAATGTGTGTATTTTTGATACAATATAAACAAATTAGCTAAAAAAGAAAAATTGTTAGAGCTGGCTTGTGAAACTATATAAAATTATTTATGATGTCGATGAGAAGTTTAAAGACAATAAGTACAAACGCTTAAGTAAATAATTAATAAATTAATAAAGAAAAACCTAAATAAATAAATTTAGCACAGTTTCTTAAATATTTTCGTCGCAAATCATTTAATTCGTTTGTGTAAAGAAATATCCTTTGAAGTGGATTTCGGGTTTGTAGCTAGAACCTGGCTTGAGCTTGAGATATTTTGAAGGGAATTACAGAACCTTGCAGAATTTTTTCTCAAAATGTCTAGCATTTTAAATCTCAAAAATATATATTATGCATTTTATAAAGACATCTCGCAGCAGCAGATCGATCGGGTATATATTCAATGCTGCAGTAAGCGCTTGGCATGAATATGACAAATAAATTGAAAGAGCAAGTTATAGCCGAAATGTATTTTTAAAATGTAATAAAAAATTATTTCTGCGATAAAATGTTTTCACCTTCTTCTTTACTCGCTGTGGGATCATACGATTTGGGAGATGAAATGGATTTTATATAAAGTTTATTGAATTACTTGTGAGCACCTTGAAAATGATTTAGCATCAAAATTTCTTTCTATTCAAATGTTCGCTGCACACGTGACACATATGTGAAATATTTTTTTTATATTTTGTTTGTTTGTTTCTTTTTTTTAAACAATTTAATTAACACGCAGTGTTGTTTGCTAAATGACCAAACAACAGAAAGAAGCGAGCAAAGGAAAGTTTTGGAGGGGGAGGGGAAAGGTGGATACCAATATTTTGTGTGAGCTACAAATTCTGAGCGATATGCTAATAAATCTTGTTTATAAGTCAATTTCAATGGAAACTTAATCAGGCTCTCACACGATGACGCCCCTGACGAATTTGCATCTATTGAAATTATCAGATTTCGATATGTGCTAATTGTTAACGAACGCTTATTTTATTAAACACTTAATTAAATAATCAAATGTGTATCAATCGAAAAAATGGAGAGCATTAGAGAAACATTGAGTTGAAGAGATGTAAGAAATTATGTGTAAATAAAACAAGTTTCTATCCTGTGCAAATGGCCTTAAATATGGGAAGAAACCAGGTACAATTTTTATTTTATTTTTTGGGTGGAAATAAAAGGAAAAATGTATTTTAGGATTTTGTTGATAGTGTAACGATCCCGATCTAAGCACTATTATCTAGTTTCTAGCCAGTTTCTATTTGATAGTATTTTTCTCCAGCGGTCTAGTAGGGCAACTGGTAGATGTATGCTGTGACCACGTTATATATTCGCTTTATGACAGCTGCTAGATAAAAGATATAAAAGATTATAATATCGTAACACAATAATAATGCCAAAATGTAGCCTCTTAAACCGAAAAACAAGACCCGGGCACGCGTGTTTATCTAAAACTCAAACAGAGAAAAATAAATAAATAAACACAGTAGTGCGGGAAATTGGCCAGGCAAATAAAGCAAAGTAGATTTATTTTGTTGTTTTTATCAAGCTACAAGATTAGTTGACAAACAAGAAAGAAATGCGACCATGGGTGAGTTCAAATGTTCTACTATGCCTTGAACTCTTAAGTTCAACTGACTGAGAGTATATCTTAGTGAGTGCGGTTTTTCAGCTTCCATTCTAGCCAAATGCAAAAATTGCACAACACTGTTAAAACAGTTGGAATTGTACAGAGAATCATTAGAGTTCTATTTAATTATCATGCCTGACCTTGAATGGGCGAGGGGCTAGCGCATATAGATAAATCTGGCTTCCACCAGCGAGCACTTTTGTTCCCGCATTTCCCGTTTCCCCCTTTTTTTGTTGCAATATTTGTTGTGCAATAATTGCACAATTACGGAAATGTATTTTAAGTTTGCCGCTTACGCTCACGTGAGCAACGTGCAAATATAGTATGTCTCTGTTCTTAATTGAAAATAAAGCTGCAATAAAAGCTAGAGCCCAGAACCAATATTTGTTTAAATAGCGAACGATTTAGTTAATTGCGCATACGCAGCGTGCAACGAGCAATGAACCAGTTCCATATTACGACAAACATATAGATCAGACGCGAGTTGAAACACATACAAATTTTCTAAATTAGTTGCAAAATTGGTTTAACTCGCTAAACTAGCCCCGTGCAACGTTTGTGGCACTGTTCTAATAAAATAAACGTTGATAAAAATTGAGGCACAGAAATCGCCCCCAACCCCCTAACAACCCTAGCAAAGAACCCTAAGGCAATTGAGAGGCGAGCTGTGGTTCAATTTTTGCCCAAAAAAAGTCTAGATTAAATTGTGGCTGCGCATAAACGGTTAGCCGCACACAGTGTGTGTGTATGTGTGCTGCGTGTGTACCGCTGAGCGTGCGATTGTGATCACGCTTTGCGTTTGTCTGCTAAGAGCTACAAAAAAAAAACAATGCACTAAAGTTCAACAATAAATTAAGGCGACAATTTAGCGTGTGTGTGTGTGCACAGTGGAAACTGAGCTTAAGTTTTCAAGCAAACAGCGCAACTTTACAGCGTGTCATAAACAACACCAGTCCGTTAAACAGTAACAGCAAACTAACAGCTATTAATCGATTGTCGTATCGATCGACAGACAGTTGACATTTAACAGGCGTTAACCAACATTGCGTATACGCAACACAATGCAATTAATGTTGCCGCGCGGGTGAGAGCGGGTGAGCGGTTGCTATTGAACCGTCAACGCTTTTTACAACACTCTCTGCCGCTGCACCTCCGCGCGCGGAGCAGCGTGAGCGGGGCTAGAAACAGTAGTTCAATTACTCAATTGACATGTTCTCTTTGGGCTTTCTCTCATTCACGCGCTCGCTTGCTAGCGTGCGCTCTTTTTCTCCCGCACTCTCTCTTTTACTCTCTCAGTCCGGTTAGGTGCGTGTTTTTTTGTTTTGTTTTTTTTTTTTTTGTTGTTATGTTTTTTTTTCTTCCATTTGGTTGGCGCAACGGCTTCGAAGTCAGCGACGCTGCCGCGAGTCAAACAGTCTACAGCCAGCGGACTAGCTAAGCAGACGCGCTACCCTTAGCAAACCGTAACCCCAGCCCATTATCGGGTCTTTATAAAACGTTCAGTTGCATTCGCGACGAAATTCAAACGCGTGCCAGAAACCGCGAGTGCAAGAACAAAAGTTATTCTTATTTCACCAAATCTCTACTAGAAACCAAAGATCAATTTTAAAATGAGCCATCACTGGGGCTATACGGAAGAGAACGGTAAGCGGCGCTTATAATTTGTAAACACCAGCGAAGGGTATTTTAGTTGATGATTTTGTGATGAAATTTGCATAGCAAAAGATATTGGCGAACCTATGCACAACATATATATATTATACATATATATTATTATATATAGTATGCATATGCATATGTCATCCGAGAATCTTAAAACTTGTCATAGAAACTTTCGGATGAACATATATTGCAAGAAATTTTTGTTGGCCTTTTAACAATATCTTTGATCATAATACACGGGCGAAAACGTATACATACCGTAGAACTATATAATGCAGCTTTAAAAGAAAACTCGTAAAAACAGTGTTGTCAGCAACACTGTAAAGCATATAATATGTCTGCAAGAGTGTTTTGTCGTCGGCAATAAAAAGATCTGAGATCATAATCTACGGGTGAAAACATGCATATCGGACTACTATATAATGCAGCTTTAATAGAAAAATCAAAAAAAAAAAAAATTGTTGTCCGCAACACTGTTAAACATATAATAATCTTCAAGGGTGTTTTGTAGTCGGCAATGTAAAGATTTTCTGCTTGTTTGTTTTGCTACGTTTTTCTCGAATTGTTTATCAACGTGACGCACGCTGCGCATGCGTGCAACGACTTTTTTTGGGAAAGTTTTGGAGCAGCGAAAAAATAAAGATTTCGAGAGACAGGTTGGGCTGTGGGCGCAGTTTGTTGTATAGCTGTTGCTGTTGTGCTTGTCGTTTAATTGAGACAGCACCGTTGATTGAACACGAATGTTATCTAATTGATAACAGGCATTTAAGTTATTTGCCAGAGTTATTGTTTGTTGAAATTTAATTGCATGCTGTTTGCTCCGATGCAGCAGATCCGTCATATAGTTGCGTAAATTTGCGGCCTCAGACAGCTTGGATTCTGGAAAATAATTAACATTAAGATATTATATTTACTATTATTTCTGTGGCTGGGAAATGTTGAATAATACAAGCTAAAAGCAAGTCAGTCGAGTGACTAAAATTAAGTGCTTGCGCTCCGACTATTGATTACTCAGCTGTCAATTTTTTGGGTTCACTCCGGTTAAAAACTCGACAACTTCACTTGTTCCACTCGCTGTTAATTCAATCAAGTCCAGTTTTGCTCGCAAATGACGCTTTGCGCCTCAATTACATGCATCATCGCTTTGCCACTCCATACAACAAACACACACACACACACACATACGCACACACACACACACCCAAAGTTCGAGAGACTTGGGCACGTTCATAGGTTCGTCGGCAGCTCATAAATATGCGACAGCCATAATTAAATCGTATACACAGAGAACTAGCACAAACAAATGAGCAGCAGAGAGACGCAGGTGTCGGGTTGGAGGGGCTACAGAGCGGCCAGACTGACAATCGTTGTTTTGCACGAGCTGCGTCTCGTGATCTCAACTGGACTCCGTTGCGGGTGCTTCCCATTAAACCAGTCACAAAGTCAGTCGCCCCGTCGGACTCTAACAAGTTCCGAGTTCTCATTTGTTGTTTTCGTTTACCATTCTCTATTAAAGAGTTTTACCAAAATTGTGGGTAGATTTGTTACAGCATGCTACATAGATATTCTTAAATTATTTTCCTACACGACCTAAAGAACCCAGCCCTACGAAATTGTATAAGAAAAGTACACTTTTTTGGGACATTACAAGAAAATTTCAACTTTAAAAGCAATTTTTCAAATTTTTAGAAAATCAAATCCAGTAAATTTTCATTTTGTTTATAACTTTCTAAAGGAAATCTGTTAAGATCTAGCTACATAACACAAAAATACGAAATGATGTTCGACTCCCTGCACAATTTTTAAACAGAAGGTGACGAAAACATGTTCATAAGTTAAACATCTCGCATATAAATTAAGTATTTAATATGCTTTAATACTTGCTGTAGCTTTACCTTAAGATTTTGCAAGTAAAAAATGTGCGTCATAAGTTAATTTCTATAGTATAAACTATTTGAAAACTTATCCATTCCAAAAAAAAAAACCCTTTTATGACATAGGATATAGACATAGAATATTTGCAAGATAGGAACAGTTACTTATATAGCTACCCCAATGAAAATGATATTAGGCAATTTTGGAAGCTATCAAAATTAATAATAAATAAATAATTTAAGATATAGACAAAGGATCAAGAACACTTTCTCTCTATATATACACATTTACAAACGAGCAGCAATTGCTTATTTGGAAATATGATATCAGTCAATTTAGTAAATTGCCAAAATAAAATGCCATTTAAATGTTGGGTATTTAACATTCGACACACTCTTTATTTATTTGATTTTGGCAGACTTGTTTTTCGCTCATTGTTGTTATTCATGTTCAGTGTCGCCTTCTCTTTTTGCTGTTTGCTGCCTTTTGAAGGCAGTTCGTTTGCTTTTGCGGCGCTGGTCAAGTGCATGTTCGGTTCTTAAGGACGCATTAAAGACCGGTTCCAAAGTCAGCCGTTTGTCATGGCCCAAGCCTGTCGAGCGTTCTGTCTGGCTAAGCCCTGCCCCTGCAATCGTCGAACATCACATGACAGTCACTTATCGTACAATAAAAATGATATATGCCCTATGTAGAATGTTTGCATCTACCAAATCAAAGTTGAAGAATTTTTATTTTTATTTTATTTATTTTCTTTTCTTTTTTTTTTTTTTTTGGCAATTTGTTTTGATTTGTTTAAATGTCGCTGATTGCGTTGATTGATTCGATTCGTCTGCGCTGGGTAACTTTCCAATAGAATCTATCAGAGAATGCTGCCTTATCGCCGCCAGCCGATCTTTATATATGTTTCCGTTTATGGTCCACTCCAGTCTAGAGTGGTTCTTACATTAAGCATAAGTGCACAGTACTCGAGAATTAATAACATATATTAAACATACTAGTATATGTATGTATGTGTGTGTGTGTGTGTGTGTATGTATGAGCTTCAACTGAGAGATTAGGCGATCTGTTTTAATCATTTTTACCTCTGGCCCTGTCAAACCTGCAGAATGGTTGTCTATATAGCACGATTAGACTTGAGTTTTAGATTAAAACTCGCGTGTTTATATTTTGTAAATCAATCAAATTTCATTTAAGGCGTGATTTGCTTTTTGTTGTTTATAACAACAAATTCTTCAATCATTATTTGTTTAGCAGCTATCAGTTACATATGACGGGTTTCTTTTGTATGTGCTTATCTTTTTGTGAAATGGTGCTAAAAAAAATTGTTTGTCATAAGGTTTTCCACGGTATTTAATCTGCTCTCCATCTATATGGTTTATTTATTGTCATAATGCGTCAATTTTATTGAAGTACTTTAATTGATAATATCCACCGAAATAACACAAAACTATTATCTACGTTTATCGTTTTATCCAATTCTTGGCTTAAAATTGAAATGGTTCTTTTTACTTGTTTAGATAATTCTCCCTTTTTACACTCTTGCTTAATTTTGATTGAGAAATGTGTTAGCATGTAAGCAAGGCTTTTGCTAATGATTCTGCTTTATATAACAAAAAAGTAATTCTGAATATTAATGTAGTAAATAATATTGATTTCATTATTACAAATGTATAAAGTAACCCATTGACGTCCTTAATCCATAAATGGCATGATGCGCTATAATATATTACAAAAAAGTAGACTTCCATATTGCCATACCCCCATTTGGCAATCAGATAGATGAAAACTTCTTGGCACATTCAAAATGCAATATTACAATAACTATTTATGATACCATACGTAGATGTTATGCAAACAAGCAGACAGAGAGAAAGAGAGAGCACTTGAGAGCTGATCAAAGTCTTGAGACTTAATGCTGAAGGTGCGAGAAAATGCTGCTCGGATGATATTACGTATATATTACGTATAGATGATTATTATTTTTGGCTAGGGCAATAAAATTAACGGACGGTGTGATAAAAAAATAGAAAGATATAGAAAGATATATATCTATATGAATGATATGTAAAATGGTTTGTGTATATATCGAAGCGATATTAAAAGAAAAACAGAAACAACAATCAAATTTATGGGTTGGAAAACTTTTGCTCGACAGATTAGCATTCCGAGTGCAAAAAATTCGGACTGTACGTGACAATTCTACGAAATTTCGAAATTTGCATGTTTATTGTTCTATAATATATTATTGTTCAATTCGTTGTTTTCGTTTTAATGGTCATTCAATATATCTATTTCTGCGGCCATTCTCACATGCAAACAATTCATTAGCAATGAAAACTGACCAAAACGCTTTTCTTTAGAGGGTTGTCTCCAATTTGTGCCAGTGGAACACTCTTGGCCAACCACCAGAGCTTAGCGCAGTGCTGGGGCTTCGCCAAAGACTAGACGCGAGACGGGGTTATGTAAGCCATTTGTCGGGTCACTTAGGTGACAGTCCGACATTGTCTGATAAATATGCATATCCATTTATATCCGAGTCGCGCAGGAATAAACCGACTGGAGAAATAGCATTTTTACGAGCTAGTTGTACATCTCGAGGTCCAATTAGCAAACACTTCCTTAGTTCGTAAAAACAAAAAACAAAACACAGAAAAAAAAAACACGCAATAAGCTCATGATGAAATGCCTAAAGGAGAGTGTATCTACAAGTTCTAGGGGCTACTGTGCAAATTATAAGATATGATCATGCAATTTAAGTTTATAGTTACGTCTTTTCTACCCGGTTTTCTGGCACAGAAACAGTTTTGGTTTTTATTCAACTTAAATGGTTAACACATGCACTGCGTAACTTTTTCGTTTTTATACCCTGTAGGCATTTGAAAATAATGGTTTAGACATCTTGAACCACTAAAGATATTTATATATCATCTGCGACCTCATATATACATATTAACCTTTATATATATAGGCATATATTGTGGTCTAGGCTATACATTTATCAGATTCAGCCCAAGTTGATATAGGTTCAATTTTCGATAACGCGCTTTATATCGATAAAAATCAAAAGTCCTTCTATTATTGATGTTAGTTTTCTGAGCAGGACCCACCAGATTTGATATATAGGCTTTCACATAGGAAAGATAGTGCAGTTTATTATCCAACCCGATTGCTGCTATCGATAAATATCGATTATCAGTCTCAACCTTAGAGGCGTTTTCACAGAGTAACTCTTAGTCGGGCACTTATGTAGATTTTGTTTTAACTTGTGTTTGTTTGCTTGGAAATCGAAACGAAAGTAAATAACTGGGAAATGTTGCATAAATTCTAATGAAAATGTGTGACTTTGTTCCTTATTGTCGGGGAAAAATAGCGCAAAACAAGTTTTTTCCGGCTGTTCTACTGCTCGATTTGGACGTAAACATATAAATCACCGATATCGTGCCACATTTGGAATGTTTAGTTTCAATTTAATTCAATTAAATGAGCATTTGGGTTTTATCACAATTATGTCTTAAAGAGATATGTAAACTGTAACAATTGTATATATAAATATAAATATATTGTATATATATTATAAATATATATGTATTGCATATATTATCAATGTTGGATTTGTTAATTAGTTAGAGCTTGCGCAGTCTCTGAGACGGCGCTACAGATACGTATTTATTCATTATTGTAAATTACGGGCACGTGCATTTCCTTAACGGTTTTTTGCACAAGTGCCCAACTTGACATTTCGTTGCGTTAATTTATTTAATTTTATTAGGGATTTCGTGAGAAAAAAAGAGTAATGCAAGCTATACTGCAATTTACATAGCTGCTAGCATATGTTCAATTCTGTATCGGCTGTTTGGGAGAACCATATAGATATAGAAAATATGAAATAAATAAAATATTCAGGGTTTTTTGTTTTTTGCCAAGTTATAGGCCGATCAACTGTATTCGTTTTTCCTTTTAATTTATAAATAATTGAAATTTGTACTCTCTGATATATGTATAAAATCCAACCAAGATAATATTTTGCATAATTCAATTTAATAATACCCTCAAAATCAGCTAACTATATCACTGTAATACAAGGCGTTTGCAGAGTAATTAAACTTCGGCCAACCAAGCCATACCCTCAGCTTTCTGTTTGTTTTTACTTAACCATTGTTCAACTGGAATAGCGTGTTGATCTTTAGAATTTACAGCCGCAAAGTGGGCATATTATTGGCTAGTAGCAGCAGCTGCTGCACTCTGAAATGGCGGAAAGGTGCAATAAATGAAATTTGTTTAATAAATATGAGTATAAATGAAAAACTGCCAACAAAACGAAGCTGAGCAGCTGACTAAATGACAGCTTTAAAGTCGGACAAAATATTTGGTTAATTTATCATTAAGCGGATATTTTTGCACAATTTAAATGTAAAAGGATTGCATCGGTTGTACAGGAACAGCTGCCACATACGATGTGTAATACGTGACTCAAGTGCATTTCAGGTGTGTGTTTCCACTTTAAAGATACTCCTACAATTCGACAAGTGTGGAAAGAGCACACTCCCAAGTAACTCAACTCGTAAGAAAGCTGCATGTCAGGTGTGTAGCTCTTATATTTATTTTATATATACACAATATACCTGCTTGTCATGTGTGGAGATGATAAACACTCAAATGGCAAGGCTTTCAATAAAACAAAGGATCATTCGGCACTAGCTTTACATTTAGCCATACATGGCGTATACGTGATATAAATATTCAAGACAGCTACGTACAGGTGTGAGGTTCCACTATTTCAATACACTTTATACTCGTTTGTCATGAGTGGAGATGACAAACAATCAAGTGGCTCAATTAAGGCTTTCCATTTCACAAAGGATCACTAGGCCTTAGCTTTAGATTTTGCTGAGCATGGCGTATACGTGACATGCATGAGTTATTTGTATATTGACCAATGGTAATTTTATATGCTCTATGCATGCGCCTATCACATGAGCCAGGGACAAAATCTGAAATGGCTTAAAATGATCATTTTCAGCTTTACAAAGGACAACAGAGTTCCAGCTCTCCGCCACACATGGCGTATACGTGATGCAGAATTGTATAACTGATTAATTTGCCCCAGCAATATATTTTGTCACATGTGCAAATGGCAAACTTCAAAATGGCTTTAGATTGTAAGCTCTAGTTGCATAAAGCAGCATAGGCTTGTCCGGGCGTATACGTGACATATGTACCTGTATAATATTTATATACCCTATCAATTTGCCTGTCACATGTGCAAATTGCGTATCACTTGCACAGTTGAATGTTACTTAGGTTTTTTTTTCCTAATTACATAATGAACGCTGCCCAATGATAAGGAAAATGCATTGCAACACAATATATGATTTATCAGTTTGGTCTGGGGCTTTAAAATCGAAACGAAATTAATGCCCTAAGACCGCAGCTCAAGTCTTTGATTTATCGTGTGTCATAGACAAACTAAAAGACCTGTTTAGATAAGGTGAATGCATGATTAAGTGCACCCTAACACATTTGTAAGATATTTTCACTGGCACGCCCTGCCGCCCATTGTCTGCGATTTATCTTTTGCCGTGCGTCAGTGCGAACGATCCTATCACATGACTCCGCCTCAGAGCCGCAACTCTCAAGTGAGTCTCTGTCACAGCACGTGACCTGTCTTCAAGTAAATATTTGTTGTTGTTGCAGCACACGACGAAATTAAAAAAAAAAAAAAACGCAAGCAGCAAACAATGGCAAAAAAAAAGGAATAAAAATTTTAAATTATTAATTTATTTTGTTGTCACAGATGTTTCTTGACTAGATAAAGCGCCTACAGACAACAAATTCTGTTGCCGCAAAATAGAAGTAAAAGTTTCATTTATTCTCAAACAATATTTATCTTGGCATTTCGCAGACATAAAAGTACTTGTTTCTATTTAACATTTTTATGATCTCAAAATGCACATCTGTTCACATTTTAGCAACAAAAAAAGTTAGGTAAACGAAGACAGTTTTGTTGCTATTTCCTATTATTTAACATTTGCCCAAAATTCTATAGTATATTTTAATTATACTTGAAAGCTTTACTTCGCTCATTTAATTGATTTTTATTTCCAAATGGTCTTATAATATTTTATTTAATGATATTTTTCCCTTGGGTTTTCCATTACACCTAATTTGACATATCTTAGTACTTATTTAATTGGGCCTTTACCCAGTTAACTAAATGAATTCTTGAACGTCATTTAATATTACGCTATTAACCAGATTAGACCCTGATTTTTAGTTAGCTTGGATATATCCAACACCTTCATCAAGCTGTAAACACTTAGACACGCAGGCTACGTAATTATATCAGGACGGAAATTGAATTTGGTAGGGTATTTAACTAACTTGCTTAAGACTAAGTCAAGAGCTTTCTTACCCATTTTTGCCATCGTAGCACAAATATTTGCCTAGACAAAAAACCTGAGTCGACTGTCGAAGCACACACTAAGCTATGCCAGCTTTTGCTTAAGCCTTCCAAACACAAGTCAGATATTAATAAAAAAAACAGTCTTTTAAAATGCTTAAGCCTTCTACAAATATACAGGTACATATTCATTTATATTTGTACACGCATTTATCTGATATGGTTATCATTAAAGCCACATACAAATTTCCGGTACAAAGAGCATCAGAGCAGTTCTTACTTCTAATGTCTCAGGAATTTATGCAAGATAAAAAGAAAGATATAAATGATCTTAACAAATCGTAGGAAGAATTGGTATTCAAACCAGGAATTCCAAATGTTGTTTCTCGATGTGAATAGAGCCATCTTTAATAAAGGTGTTTTCCATGATTAAGTATCTTTGGTAAATACCTCCTCGCCCCCACATACTTGGCTAGAGCCTAAATGTTGATTTAAGTCTATTTGCTTTGGCTTAATGACATCATTTAGTTCCCTTTATAAATAGATTGCAATTCGAAAGAACATTAAAGGATTCACATTTGCGACATCAATCAATCAAATGTGTTTTGTCTAAACGAGTTGTTAATAGTCGCAGTTAATTAACTGAATTGGTTTGTTTTGCAGGACCCGCACACTGGGCCAAGGATTACCCGCAGGCATCCGGACATCGTCAGTCGCCCGTGGACATAACGCCCTCAAGCGCCAAAAAGGGCAGCGATCTGAAGGTGTCGCCGCTTAAATGGAAGTACGTTCCAGAGGATACAAAGAGTCTGGTAAATCCAGGTAGGTTGGCACACAACATCCTTTAAGGTCTGCCAAGCTAAACATGTTCCTCAAACACTTTGCAGGCTATTGCTGGCGCGTGGATGTGAATGGCGCCAACTCGGAGCTGACTGGCGGTCCATTGGGCGATCAGATCTTTAAATTGGAACAGTTCCATTGTCACTGGGGCTGCACAGACTCCAAGGGCTCGGAGCATACGGTCGATGGTGTCTCATATGCCGGCGAACTGCATCTGGTGCACTGGAACACCACCAAGTACAAGTCATTTGGCGAGGCAGCCGCCGCGCCAGATGGTCTGGCAGTGTTGGGAGTTTTCCTGCAGCCGGGCGATCATCATGCTGAGCTGGACAAGGTCAGCAGCCTGTTGCAGTTTGTGCTGCACAAGGGCGATCGCGTTACCCTGCCACAGGGCTGTGATCCTGGCCAGCTGTTGCCCAATGTGCACACCTACTGGACGTATGAGGGTTCGTTGACAACGCCGCCTTGCTCCGAATGTGTCATTTGGATTGTATTCAAGACGCCCATACAAGTTTCCGACGATCAACTGAATGCCATGCGCAATCTCAATGCCTACGATGTCAAGGAGGAATGTCCCTGCAATGAATTCAATGGCAAGGTCATCAACAATTTCCGCCCGCCACTGCCGCTGGGCAAGCGCGAGCTGCGCGAAATTGGCGGACACTGAGAAGGCGTCGTTGGATTGGTCACACGGTCAAAGTCATTGGATAAATCGAGTCGTATGCTTAGCTATATATATTTATATATATATTCATATACACCGCCTGCACCGTAGTAGCGAATCGGTTGAGCTGCTCTGACCCGCCACCAACAAACACCCCGTTCCCGTCTCCTACCATATCATATCCCCAGAGCAGCTGATGCCCATTGTTAATGTCTCGTTTTAGTTTTTATTACTTTATATAGCAAACACTTGTACCTCTTTATATATGTATTTGCTTGTCTAACTGTGTATTTGTATCTTGTATCTTGTTACTGTACGAGTGCTTTGTACGTTTGTTTGTTAAACATTTGCTAAATGACAATTAGATTAATGTGTATTACACTTTACGGTATTAAAAAATAAATATATTACTATTAGATGTTGCATATTGAAAATTAAAAAAAATCGATGTTTCATTTCTTCAATACGTTACCGATTTTTGGGAAACACACAACATGCGATCTTGTCTAATTCTCTATTATATAACAAACTGATTGTTTCAAAATCATTTTTCAAAATATATAACAATATATTCGTCTCATATTTCCATAGGAAGTATGCTTGTTCGAAAAGAATCTCCATACTGTATCAAAAACTCATAAAAATGAATGGCCATAGGAAACCTCGGATAGATATCCACAGGTTTCTATTAAAGAACTTCTATTATATATACTCCCTGACATTAGTTCAGTGCAAACTCTTGTGACGATCGGACGTGTGCATATCTGCTCCCATGGGTGCCTGTGATAGTGCGCCGGTTAGAACAGTTTATTTATTAAAGTAAAAGAGACACTTACCTCGCCCGCCCCAGGGCATACATAGAAACTCTAAATGCAATTCAACACGTGCCGGGGTTCTTGCGCGAGTAAAACTGCATAAGCTTAATTCTAAAAACTCTCTTATCCCAGTACGTGAGAGCTTTAGAGCTTCCGCGAGCAAGCTTTTAATCCGCTCACTAATACGAACATAACCAGTGACAGCGCTGAGCGACCATCTCGTGACTTGATCACCATAAATCGCTCTTTGGGAAAAAATCACTTTTAGAAGTTTAGCTAATTGCTAGTATGGATGATACACCCGCTCCCTCTCAGCCGAGAGTGATCCGACCAGATAAGAATTGAAATGATTAGAATTGCTGGCACTACACCTGCCGAAATTCGGGAAATGACTTCCATAAATACTGCTTCCAACGCTACAATTAAGTGCAGTAGTAGTACTTTTGTTGCCCGCATCGTCAAACTCCTCCTACGCGTCAACCTACACTACCACATCCCCTTCAAGCGGAGGAGTATGCACCATCCCAAATATTAGCTACGCAAGTATAGCTGCAAACGAGCCAGCCCATTATGCTCCGGAAAAAGGGAAGTCATCCCAGAAAGCACTCAGCTGGATGACAACCAAAATAAAACATAAGCTGCCTCCACGTTTAACTAAGGCAAGCGGTAAAAAAGGGAAGTTAATTGCGTCTCAAATATCGACGGACAGTCATCTGAATGAGAGACCAATAAATTCCAATAACCAATTTGCTTATGCTTACTGGCAACAGAGAACGATGAAATAGAGTTAAATGCGGAAAAAGAAGTCAAAGTACCCAGATCCAGGAAGCCACCCTCTATCTTCATCTAAAATGTAAGCAATGTGGCCCAGATGAAGGCAGCGCTTGATGCTGTCATTGGGTCAGATAATTATACCCTCCACGTTGAATCACAAGGAAAAGTGAGAGTTCACATTTTATCAAAGAAAATAATGCACACCACTTTACATATCAACTGAAGGAAGACATGGCCTTCAGGCTTATTATCCGCTATTTGGCTAGCTCCACTCCTAAAGATAACATTAAGGACAAGTTTAGGCGGCTTGGACACATTGTCTTTCGTATCCACAACCCTCGTTCTCGTAAGGTCCGACAACAGGAAGCTATTGAGGAATAATAATAAAAATAATGAGGAAGCGCTGAAAATCAAGCAAATAGGGCGACAAAGAGTCTTGGTGGAGGTGCCTAAGAAGAATTTGGATGCCATTCTTTGCCACAGATGCCAAGGATTTGGACATACAAAAAACTATTGTATGAGCCCTTATACCTGTTGAAAGTGTGCTCAAAATCACCCAACAGCTCAAGGCAAAGAAACTTTGGTTGAGAAACTCTGCTATAACAACTGCGGTGGAAATCATGGGGCTTTGCATAAGGGATGCAATGTTTACAAGGCTAGGACGAAGGAACGAAGGCCAAAAGTAAGCACTAAAGTAAGAACTATAGGATTGAAAAACAATGTCAGTAGCAAAAAAGACCGCCAGCAATATAATCCAGCAGCCTTAGTGCGAGGAAATTTTTCATATGCCGATACTCTGCGTTCTGATCTAGAAAAATTCAATAAAGAGACAACGGCAAAATAGGAACTCTGCCCCCAAGAACCAAAAAACCCCACCCCGCATTAGTTCAAGGTTGGAAGCGGCAATAGAGGCTCTCGCGGTGAAAGTCGACACTCTACAATCTATGTTTAAGGAACTTCAGGAGATGAATCAGTTCCTTAAACAAATGTGTCTAAGTCTTTTGACTGCCAGAAACTGATGAACAGTTCACTAAGCCTCGGATTGTGGAATGCCCCTGATATCTCTGGGTATGTGGAGAAGCTTAAGCACTTCCTAATTGAACATAACATTGATGAGATACTTATTACAGAGACCTGGCTACAAACCGGATCATCTTATCGATAGATCAAGAGGTGAAGCGGCGGTGCTTATTAAGCAGGAGATCGAATTTTCCCAAAATGAACAAGTAAGGACGGATAAATTCCAAATGGCCAGCATCCAGATTGCAACCAGCAGGGGTGAATTAACCATTGCTTCGACATATCTCCCGCTGCAACTGTCGTGGTCAACATTGAAGCTCCAGCAATTGGTGACGCACCACAACAGCTACAAATACTTAGGGGTGCACTTAGACAGGCGCTAGAATTTTAACAAGCACATCACAAGTGTTTTAGTAATCCTGAAAAACAGATTGGGAAAACTAAGATAACTTCTAAACAGTAGAGATGCGTTATCTTTAAAAAATAAAGTAACCATCAATAAAACCTGCATAGCTCCTGCCTGGCATTATTGTATTCAGGCATACGGCATTGCTGCAAACTCTCGTCTTACGAAATCGCTCCGATATCTGTCTGGTGCCCCCTGTTATATTAGAACATCCGATTTGGAAAAAGACCTAGGAGTGCCCAAAGTCGGGGACGTTATAAATATACAGGCTGAATATTACATAGCGCGACTGGGAAAACATCCTAATCGTCTGGCTAGGCGTTCTTTAAAAAAAGTTCTCACCCAATCGATTTCCCATATCGATTTATATAGTCATCCTTGTAAATTTGTATATCAGACTTACCAGTAGAATAAGTAGTTTGTAAATACTCATATAAATTTAATTTAAGTTGTTTCTCATAATAACAGAACAATTAAAAAAAAAAGTAAGAGGTTCTAGTCGGGAGCTCCCGACTAGGGGATACCCTGAAGCCTCTTCTTCCAACATCAAATGATCGCATCAATAGCCGAGTCGATCTAGCCATGTCCGACTGTCTGTCCGTCCGTATGTATAAACGCAAGGATCTCAGATTCCGTAAGAGCTAGAGACCTAAAATTTAGGAAGAAGGTCCTCCTAGTGCCCGCGCAGATCGAGTTTGTTTCCAATATTGGATAACGTGCCCCGTTTCCATGTAATCGATAAAAATCTATATCGAAATCCTGTTTTTTAAGCAATTTTGGTAAATAATAAGAGCTAGAGTCACCAAACTTCTAGAATAATATATATTTGCATTTGGTGTTGGATCCCCTAGTCGGGAGCTCCCGACTAGAACCTCTTACTTGCTTGTATTTAATTTGCTCTTCAGTTTGTGCATGAAAATGTAAAAAAAATTGATGCAAGGTGTTATTCCAGCTACGGCAGGATATTTGTCCCTAAATTAATTAAAATATTATTTGTCTAAAAAGGCCAACATTTTAGCTAAAGATCCAATTCCAATTTTTTATTTACTGCATATTCGAAACATGTTCATTTTTCAAAAAAACCAGCTACCTAGCCCATAGTGCATTGTATCGAAACATTCATTATTCATTTATTAGTTGGGATCCTGTAACAACTAAACGACGACTGTGTTGATTAATGCTCCAGTATATGTATTATTTATAGCGGATAATCTGCAGAATAGTTAGTCAGAGCAGGCGTGCAAAGGCAAATATAGCTTTAAGTATATGCAAATAATAATAACTAAGCCCAGTGGGAATTTAACTTTTGAGCGATTAAAATGTTTCGGTATATTGTTTTTTCCGTGCTGCTGCTTTATATGCTGGTGCAAACGAAACGGGTTGAATGTAAGAGTCATCGAATATTATAGCCAATCACAATTATGTACCAATTAAATAAAAAATTCTAATAGCAACTACGCTTAGCACCCGTCTGGAGTACAAGACAATAGATTTCGTGCCGCAGGAATATGTAGCTCAGTTAAAACCGTTCGAATTAATTGGTCGTAAGTTTTATTTTATTGCAAACAAGCAACTCAACTGGTTTCAAGCGGCACAGGAATGTCGACAAAAAGGCGGTAATCTAATTAACCTGGAAATGGAAGACGAAAGGCTGCTTGTAGGCCTTCGACTGAATGTGAGTCAAAGCTATTGGCTGGACATTAATCGACTGGGTCAAGAGGAATATGTTTCGATTGCGACGGGTCTACAGACTGGCTATGAGAAATGGATCGATGAGGATGTGCAGCATGTGAAGGACCCCAATGAAATGGATGAAGAATTAAACTGTGTAGTCTTAGTAAGCGATTACGAAGATGGTTTTGTGATGAAGCAGGCGCAATGCCTGGAAAAAGCAAACTTCATTTGCCAACTATCCTCACCCCGCACAATTTCCATTGTGGTGTGGTAGTGTTTAATTAAATTAAATTATAGTCATGCCTGAACCAATTCAAGTTTCGACCCGTAAATCTGTTTAAAATATTTAAAAGCACTTCTTTCTTAGTTAACATGCTTTTGATAATGGATATTTTTTTAAATAATAAAAAATAACAATTTTATTCTTCTCCAATTTTGGTTTAGCTTTAAGTATAGCGTAAGGCTCACGCCGTAAGCCAATTTTTGTACTTCAGTCTTAGTCCAGATACTGAACAAAATAAGCGAAGAATTTTACAGCTGGTTAAATAAAATTCTTTTATTGCAAACTTATAACTACGTTATTATATACCCAATAATTAAGTTTAAGGCTTGGTTAATAATAAACAAACAATTGATATTCCGGAGGAAAAATAATTCACTTCTATTCTATATCTATCTTTCTTGCTTTAAATTTTTTCAAATTAATTAAAAACTGTTTGACTTACCACCTTATCATATACAAATCTCGAAATAGTTGAAATAGAGCTAGAAATAGGGAACTGGAGAATGATAGTTTGAACGTATGTCATGCAGTCTGTTTGCCGAATTGCAGCAGCTCTTTTGGTTTGCAAGTCCATTGCTCAAAATATTCGCATTTTAATTGCCGCCAGGCCAGCTGGTAATCCTTTGCCAAGGCTTTGCACTCGGCATAGCTTATAGTTTCGAGATCATTTAAATGCAGATCGAACTTTTCGCGCAGCTCTTGACAGCAGTGCAACAAGTCCAAGCAATTGAGTAGCAGCCTATATTTACTCACTGCCAAAGCAGCTTGTACAGTATTCAGTTTCTGTTTGGTGACGCCCTGACGCTTGCCATCTACTGCAATCTCATAGGGTCTGTGGAAGATTTAGAGATTAAAAAATACTCCCAGAGCTGAGCACAGCTCACCTTAACGACTCGGGCAACTGGGCCCAAATAAGGCTACTCGGCGCCGGCTGCCATTCCGCATATTGCGCATGCTCAAATTTGAGTCGATTATCTATGCGTATGCATGGCTCCTGAGGCTGGTAGCGTCCCAGTGTGCAGTTTCTGCCTCGCCAGCGTTGATAAATGGCACGCTGCAGGCTCTCCAGACGCGCTTCGGCACAACAAAAGTTGAGGCTGCTAAAGTAAATGGGCTTATCGATAACCATATCCAGAAGCGCGCCTTGAACACCCAGCACATTCCAGCGGGACAACTTGTCGCTGCAGGACATGGATAGCGTGCGTTCACCACGACCCGGTTTGGTGCGCAATGCTGCTGGCGTTTGCAGCATGTCATCACACTGGTCTTTCTGCTGGCTTATTAACTTGGCGCCCGTGAATACCGTAGAGCTTGTCGTTAGAGGCAAAGCCGCTTTTGGGTCCAATCGCGATCGCTTCGCTGGCAGCGTCGAGGGCTCGCTGTCGGCCACAATGCACGCATCTCCACAGGGCGTTTGTGTGCTCAGGAAGTGATACTCAAGCTGCTCGTTGAGCGTAAAACAGCCAGCCGCTGGTTTCCAACTGAAGATTGACTGCGCTGCATCCTGTTGCTGATCCTTCTGCGCGTTTGCCGTCAATAGCTGGTTGTGCAAATAGCGTAGGAAAGCTCGTCGCGCCAACACTTCCGCATGGGAATCATTTATTAAAAAGCCTTTGGCACATAGCTTACTCGCACCAATGCATCTGGTGCTGAGTATTTACAATTAGTAAGCTGCATATTAAATATGCTTCTGTTTAAACTGTACGAACCCAGTAGCAAGTGCAACCACTTTGCTGGTTTGCGTTCGTCTGTCGTATTGCACTATGCCGGCCAGAACTGTCCATTGGCTGCTTCTGGGTTTGCCAGTTTTTGGTAAATCGCGAAATTTGCTGTAACATAGTTCAGCTATTTGCTGCACGCTAGGTTTGTCCTTAGTTTTAGAACACATTTAAATACAATTGCTAAGAAGTTGCGATAACATATAAAAATGATGCTATCGATTGTCGATAGAATCTTTATGACGAATTATAGCACAGCTGTTTTGTAAATGACTAATTACCCAACACTGGACATTCATTATCTGGCGTTGTTGCCACAATTTACGCAAATAGTGTTATTTAAATAAAATTTAATATGCCAAAAGTTGTTTCGCGTAGCATTGTTTGCTCGGATACAAAAGATCAAGAGGAATATACTGAGGAGAAGCCGTTAAACATATACTATTGCTTATGTGGCAAAATGTCGCTGATTTTGGGTGCGTAAAAATGTGTTTACATTCAAAACCTTTATTAAATTTACAAATTTATATGACAGATTGTACATTAGAGCAGTTGCCGCTGCGCGAAGCAGATAATGCGCGAGTTATTGATGCCAATGAACATGCCAATAAATTAACTTACAACCCGGCGCCCAGAATGATCTACATACGCCGCAAGGGCAAGGGCATTGAGAAGCAGTATCGATACAGCGTGTGTATTAATAAATAGAAATATTCCATATAATTAATATAGTGAAAGCTTCTTTAAGCGAACAGCCGCGGCTCAAAACTTAAGGCTAGATGTCTAGTTTACAAAACATCTAACTCAGGAAAATCTATGTTAACTAATTGCAAAGTATTTTTACAATTTGAAAGAACTCTAGAAATTTTTGCTGTCATTTTTTTGTTTTTGTATTATTAGTTCTGCTGTCCGCTCTGTTATATGCTCGCCCATAGAGTTTCGCAATACGCAGCTGTTCGTTAATAGAGATTTCATTGCTTATATGTATGATATTATTAACATAAACTCTAATTTACAGTGCCGTAACTGCACCCTGCCATTGTACTATCGACACAATTCCGACTCCCATGTCACATTTGTCATGAGCAATGCGCTGGTGCGCAACAAAGGTGAGAAGCCAGTGGCAATGCTGTTGGCAGCGGAGGCGAAAGACAAAACAGTCAGCAGCACAACTAATGCCGCGAGTGCGCCGCCAAGCACAACAGCTGCTCCCAGCAATGAGGATTTGGGAATAGTGGACGCGAGTGGCAAAAAGATTATGGTCACGCGTCACACCAAGAATATGGGCAAATTTAGCTCCGTTACGGTATCCACCATAGACGAAGAGGAGGATGAAATTGAGGCGGTATAAAAACTGATCACACACCTTTTATTTTGAATAATACAAGTTTTGTCTCTCCATATTACAGCGAGAGATAGCCGATAGCTATGCCAACAATGCGCGTATCATTGAGAAGCAGCTGCAGCGCAAGGGTGGAAAACTGGCTGACCTGGGCGCCAAGCCCAAGGCGGAAGAAATGCCACCGCCGCAAAAAAAACAACGCGGCACACTGCTGGAAAGATAACTGATGCACAAACTCTAAATATCGAGATAAACGCGCACTATTGTTATAGTAAATACACATAAGCAAATGATTGTACGCATATAAATTATTTAGGAAGACCCACCTTTTGTCAAGTTTATATGCCGGATCGGATTTTCTCAAATTTTCTGTATTGAAAATAACCGTAGAATATATTTTCTCCAGTGGGAGTACGCAAAATATTTATCTGAGTAAACACGAGTAAAAAGGGTGTAATGTATTTGTGCAAATATTATCTCTCCGTCCGTCCGTATGTATGAACGCAAGGATCTCAGAACCAGTAAGAGCTAAAAGTTTGAATGTAAGAACGTAGAGTCACCAAACTTGACAAGTAGCTTCTTAAATAACAATAGCTAACTATATATATATCTATATTAAGTACCTTTCATTTTAAAGCTATTGCCACCTAATCGCTACCACCATACAGATATAAATCAAATAATTATCCAGCAATTTTTTTTATCTATCCACCAATTTAAGCCACAATTTGAAGGAAATTGAAAGGAAAGCACAATAAGATCTACTTTCGAAAATATCATCAAGCTCGAATCGAGCTCGTTTGGTAGAAGAGGGTTGAGGGTATCCACTAGTCGGGAACTCCCGCCTCTTACTTGCTTTTTTTTTAAAGACATTTTTAAGCGTTTTCGATAACCTTAAGCCTAATTAAAATCAGAACGCTGTGCAATTAACATAATTGACATTTTAAAGCTTGCCTGCAATTAAATAGACACAACACGTTACAGTTTATCGGCTACACTTGAGACTCGTATCTGTGCAAAGCTTAAAATGAGTTCTTATAGTATGAAAATAATGTTTTTAATATCAATTACATTGATTAATTGTTTTCCAACCGAAACAAATACTCAAGACTGTGAATACGACTGTGTTCCCTTCGAGGAATGTAAACATTTAAAATATTATGCAAGTTTTGTGCAATCAGAAAATGGAATTCAATATTGCAGTGATAAAGATAATATAGTTTGCTGTTGGAACAATAAAAAGAAAGTTATTGCCGAAAAAAGTAAGTAATATATATAAGTTATTTAATTACTGAGTAAAAATTAGATTTTATGCTCAGGAATTCTAGGCATGCGATGAACGTATTCTCTGGTTGTTCTTAATTGAATTTGATATTTTTATACCCTGAACTCATTAAAAATGGGTATAAGGGTATATTGTATTTGTGCAAAATCCAAATGTATGTAACAGGCAGAAGGAAGCATCTCCGACCCCATAAAGTATATATATTCTTGATCAGCATCAATAGCCGAGTCGATCTAGCCATGTCCGTCTGTCTGTCCGTCCGTCCGTCCGTCCGTCCGTCCGTCCGTATGTATGAACGCAAGGATCTCAGAACCTATAAGAGCTAGAAACTTAAAATTTTTGTTTCCGATAATCGATAACTTGCTCCGTTTCCAAGCAATCGATAATAATCGATAACGATATCCTGTTTTTGGGCAATTTTGGTAAATAATAAGAGCTAGAGTCACCAAACTTGACATATAGCTTCTAAAATAGAATATATATATGCATTTGATGTTGGAAGAAGAGGGTTCAGGGTATCCCCTAGTCGGGAGCTCCCGACTAGAACCTCTTACTTGTTTTTATTCTTGTATCCAACATGATACCTCTAGCTATTATAATCTGTCAGAAAAAACTCTATATGTCAGTGGCAGTTAATGTATATATTCTAGATCAACTCAGCTCGATCAAGAATTTATATACTTTATGGGACGGAGATATTTCTAGAATAATAATACCATTCTAGAGAATTTAATTTTGTATATCTTTATTTAATTACTGGTATTTGCATTCTTCTGACTTATTATATGGCAGAATGCTTGGAATTTACAAAGATTAGAGACTTTTGTTCGAGGGAACCGCTCGTTATGAATGGAAGTCAACCAAATCCGCATGCATTTCCTTTTATGGCCTTGATACAAAATCGACTGTTAAATCAAAGTGTATATGAATCACATTGCGGTGGCACGTTATTAAATTCAATGTTTGTGCTCACGGCGGCACATTGTGTGGATAAAATCCAATTTCCGGATAGGTAGGTCTTTTAACACTGTTTTAATATTATTTTATTATATATTATTATTTATAGGGAATTTTCTGTGCTGTTAGGAGCCCATGATAAAAATAATTCCGGCACGCGGTTTAATGTGACAGTCTTTGCTCATCCCAACTTTACCACAGATGATCCTTATGCTGATCTTGCCCTGTTGAAACTGCACAATGAGGCGGATATTACAACAAAATTTATAAAGCCAGCCTGCCTATCCACATCTACTAGCAGTACAACTGGAGAATATACTGTTGGTGGTTGGGGGTATCATAATACTCGAAGCAAATCAAATGTGTTGTTAATTGGAACAGTGGTTAAAGCAGATTCTAAGAAATGTCCTAATGACCTAACTTTCAATATGGATAAACAAATTTGTGCAGGACCCAAAAACGATTTGGGAGACGTTTGCAATGGAGATTCTGGTGGTCCATTGTTTACCATTCATAATGATAATGATTGCCTTTTTGAGGTTTTTGGTGTTCTGTCTGGTGGTGCTCTATGTACCTTAAGGTATTCATTTTCAAGTCATACTTTAGTTTCCTTTTATCGTGAATGGATAGAGAGTATGGTATGGCCAGATGAAAAACAAAATTTTTGAAACCTTAGAGTTTTAGTTATAAATATATATTTTAGGGTGGGACTGGACTAGAAGTTCCTCTACTAAATTGATCACAACAAGACTTGCGTACCATTTTAACAGCAATTTAATAATGTTTTTAATAAATTGCTTACTAATTATGAGTTTAATACCTTTAAATTATTGGAAGTTTATTGCTTTTTATTCATTTGTCACTTTCAAAGACATATCAGGATTATTTCACTAATTTGGGTATTTAAGCTTTTTAGTTCGGTTGCCCGTTATTATGTGCATAAGACAATACACATTCTGTATAAAGACTGGATTATTACCGCTGAAATGGGAATTAACTACTTTGGTATAGATATTAATTTAAATAAGGTGCAACGTAATATGAAAGTTATCGCTTATCGAATATGTGTAGCGTTTGCCAGCACTGATAAACGAATGTTGCTGCTAACTTAACGTCGTTGTAAGCAGAATTTGCAGAGAAAATATATTGAAAAAAATTGTGTGTATAGTATGTGAAAACATAGTTTTGTTTTTGTTCGTTACGGTTGCAAATAGATATCACGGCGCGTAAGTCAAGCAGCAAAAAACACTAAACGAAAAAAGAGGACAGACGCAAACGCTAAAAATGTTGCTGCCCGACGAAGACGTTGCTGTTGACTAATAACAAGAGCTTGTGTATGTGTGTGCGCGTGTACATGTGCATGTGTGTGTGTGTATGCGCATGTATGTGAGTGTGGAGTGCAGAAATGTTTTCCAGCGTTGGCAGCCATGGGATTAGCGTTGGCATTGCCTCCACCGTGCATGACACCGATGGCTATGATTTTACGAAAAACGAGAATGCGGCACGTTGGCGCGGCCTATTTGTACCATCACTGCGCAAGGTGTTGGAGCAGGTGAATCCGCGCGTAACAGCCAAAGAAGATGCCCTGCTCTACGTGGAGAATCTATGCGTCCGCCTCTTGGCAAAATTATGCGCGCAGCCATTGCCACACTCAGTGCAGGATGTGGAGGAGAAGGTGAACAAATCACCGCTTGATCGTTGGGCCCTCAAGGAGGCCAACGAGGTGATCAATTCGAAGAAGCGCAAATGTTTGCTGCCCACAGAGCGTGTTCATACGCTGCTGCAGAAAGATGTGCTACAATATAAAATCGATAGCTCCGTATCGGCATATTTGGTCGCTGTGCTCGAGTGCATCTCATCGGATATACTGAAAATGGCTGCGGATTATGTGTGCAACATCGCGCATAGCGAAATCGTGAAAGAGGATATTGAGGTGGTTCTCAATGCGGATGGTGTCCTACTCGATATGCTCAATCGTAGCAGCGAGCAGCTCAAGTGTAATGTCCTGCCCAGTCCGCTGTCTCTGCAGGCGCAGCGTGCGAGCGCCACGTACGAGGAGACAGTGAAGGAGCTGATCAACGATGAAAAACAATATCAACGGGATTTGCATATGATTATACGGGTATTTCGCGAAGAGCTTGTCAAGATAGCGCGCGATCCCAAGGAGCTGGAGCCGATCTTCTCAAATATTATGGATATATATGAGGTTACGGTAACGCTATTGGGCTCTCTGGAGGATGTAATTGAAATGTCGCAGGAACAGAATGCGCCCTGCGTTGCCAGCTGCTTTGAGGAGCTAGCCGAGGCCGAGGAGTTTGATGTGTATAAGAAATATGCACACGATGTCACCTCGCAGGCGTCGCGCGATGCACTCAGCAATCTGCTGGCCAAGCCAGATGCATTGTCATTAATGTCAGCGGGACATGGCTTTCGAGAGGCGGTCAAGTATTATTTGCCCAAGCTGCTTCTGGTGCCCATTTGCCATGCGTTTGTCTATTTTGATTACATCAAGCACCTTATGGATCTCAGTACATCACAGGATGACATCGAGAGTTTTGCCCAGGTGCAGGGTTTGCTTCATCCGCTGCACTGTGATCTCGAAAAGGTAATGGCCAATCTGTCCAAGGAGCGACTTGTGCCGGTCAGCGGTCGCGTTCGACGCCAAATGGCCATTGAGCGCACACGCGAACTCCAGCTCAAAGTGGAGCACTGGGATGACAAGGATGTGGGCCTAAATTGTAACGAGTTCATACGCGGTAAGTCGATTTGTGCGTCTTTTAAGTAAAACGATATACTAATTACAATAATTTGCAGAGGATGCACTCAGCAAACTCGGCTCAGGCAAGCGAATCTGGAGCGAGCGTAAAGTATTCCTTTTTGATGGCCTCATGGTGCTATGCAAAGCGAATACCAAAAAGCAAACTCCATCGGCAGGCGCGACCGCCTATGACTACAGGCTGAAGGAGAAGTTTTTTATGCGTCGCGTCGAGATTAACGATCGTGCGGACACGGAGGAGTTGAAGCATAGCTTTGAGCTAATCACCCGCATGCATCCGGCCATTGTGCTGTCGGCTAAGAATGCCCAACACAAAAACGATTGGATGGCGGATTTGATAATGGTGAATACCAAATCGATGTTAGATCGCATACTGGACAGCATACTGCAGGATATAGAGCGCAAACATCCGCTACGCATGCCCAGCCCGGAGATATACAAGTTTGCTGTGCCGGACAGCGCCGAGAATATTGTGCTCGAGGAGCGAGACAGCGGTGTGGTGCCCATGATCAAGGGGGCCACACTGTGCAAACTAATTGAGCGCCTCACCTATCACATTTATGCGGATCCAACATTTGTGCGCACCTTTCTCACCACATATCGGTATTTTTGCTCACCGCAGCAGCTGCTTACGTTGCTGATAGAGCGCTTTGAAATACCCGAGCCGAGCCTGGTTTATCAGGAACAGCAGACAAATAATATTGGCGGCGGTGGCGGTAACTCTGATCTCGATAAGGATGCAGCGACAGCGACTGCGTCAACGGCGGACAGTGATAAAATGCTTAAGAACTCGCAGCGCGAGGATTGGAAACGTTATCGCAAGGAGTTTGTCCAGCCGGTGCAGTTTCGTGTGCTAAATGTGCTGCGGCACTGGGTGGATCATCATTTTTATGATTTTGAGAAGGATCCGACACTGCTGGACAGACTGTTACACTTTCTCAACGATGTCAACAGCAAATCCATGCGTAAATGGGTCGACTCTGTGCGCAAGATTGTCGATCGTAAGGTAAAGCGTTGAACTTACATAAATTGCAACTATTAAAAGTAATTTGTTAGTCAGATTTTCAATTTAATGTCTTGTGACTATGAATCATAGATGATTAGTTTAAAGATGCCTATGCCTTTAATAGGTTAGCAATTTATAGAAACAATCTGATACTATTATACATTCATGGCAGATCTGTTAAAAGTTTGAACAGACACGCCTCTAAATATAATTTAAATTGGCTTTAAGACTCTCAGGCATTGAAAATCTTAGCGTATATGTTAACCAGATCCAACCAAATCGTACAATATATACTAATTTATGGCTATCTCTTCTCTGCAGAATAAACAAAGCAATAAGAAAATCGTCTATGCCTACGGGCATGATCCGCCGCCCATTGAATACCATCTGAATGTGCCGGATGATGAGATTACGCTGCTTACTCTACATCCGCTGGAGGTGGCGCGACAGCTGACACTGCTGGAATTTGAGATGTACAAGAATGTGAAGCCATCGGAGCTGGTCGGGTCGCCGTGGACTAAGAAGGACAAGGAACTAAAGAGTCCCAATCTGCTCAAGATCATGAAGCATACCACAAATGTAACGCGCTGGATCGAAAGGTCCATCATGGAGGCGGAGAACTACGATGAACGTTTGGCCATTATGCAGCGCGCCATTGAGGTGATGATGGTCATGCTCGAGTTAAACAATTTCAATGGCATACTCTCAATTGTGGCTGCCATGGGCACAGCTGCTGTTTTTCGTTTGCGCGCCACATTCAATGGGTTGCCAGAACGGCATCGTAAGTTCCTGGACGAGTGCCGTGAACTGAGCGAGGATCATTTGAAGAAATACCAGGAACGTTTGCGCTCCATTAATCCGCCCTGCGTGCCATTCTTTGGTCGTTATCTAACAAATATTTTGCATCTGGAGGAAGGCAATCCGGATCTGTTGACCAACACGGAGCTTATCAATTTCTCGAAACGGCGAAAGGTGTCGGAGATCATCGGCGAGATACAACAGTACCAGAATCAGCCGTATTGTCTCAACGAAGAACCCACCATACGGCACTTTTTCGAGCAGCTGGATCCCTTCAATGGACTATCCGACAAGGAAATGTCCGACTATCTATACAATGAGAGTCTACGCATTGAGCCGCGCGCCTGCAAAACTGTACCCAAATTCGTAAGTCTAAACGCCTGAGCAACAAAATCTCGAGAAGTCTCACCTCAAATCCTTTTCATTTTGCAGCCCCGCAAATGGCCGAACATTCCGCTTAAATCGCCGGGCATTAAACCTCGTCGCCAGAACCAAAACAACAACAGCAATAAGTTGTCCAGCAATGCGCCAGCCAATGTGGAGCCACCAGCAGCGGCGGCGGCGGCGTCGTCAACAGCAAGTACGACGGCAGCCAGCATCGGCGATCAGAGTCCGCAGCATAATCCCCATGCGTATTCCGTATTTGCGCCGGTCATCATACCGGAGCGCAATGGCGGCAGCAGCTGGAGCAGCCATACGATGCACCGCACCACAGACAATGGTGAAGTGGCGCCGGCGCCGCATCTGCCACGCAAGCCGGCAGCGCATGTCTGGACACACAACAGCAATGCTCCAACGGATGGGTTTAGTCCAGCGGAGCAACAGTTGCCACCGCCGGCAACATCGGCTGCGGCTACCAGCAGCTGGAACATGTCAGATTGTTATGTCATTTCGGATGCGAATACAGCTGATGTGTTGCCGCCATCGCCACTGCCCAAGCTGATGATTAGTCCAAGGCACGAGACTGCTCCACCACCGCCGCCGCCCGCCAGCAATCGCTCACCATTCCATGGACGCATCCAACAGATGCAATATAGTCCGACGCACAGCATTGCCAGCACGGTGACGCTTATTAGCGGCGGTTTCGGTGATGTGAGTCCACAGCTGGGCGGCTTCTACTATAACAGTGAACAGGGCCAGGGCCAGACAGGCGCAGTGCCCATATCGCCGCATGTGAATGTGCCCACAGCAACCACATTGGAGTATCGAGCGGTGCCGCCACCATTGCCACCGCGACGCAAAGAGCGCACGGAAAGCTGTGCGGATATGGCACAGAAGCGCCAAGCGCCCGATGCACCCACAGTAAGTGGAGGCCTGCTTAATAAACTTTATATTCTAACCGTTTTATTCTGTTTTGATAGCTACCTCCGCGCGATGGCGAGCTGAGCCCACCGCCCATACCGCCCAGACTCAATCATTCCACGGCAACGGGCCTTACCCGTCAGCCAAAGGAGTTTGTGGGCAAGAGCAGCAGCCTGCTGTTGCCCAACACGAGCAGTATTATGATACGCCGTAATTCGGCAAAGCAACCATCGCTGGGTGTGAACACGTCAGCTGTGACGGCCAACAATAGTGCTGCCGCAACTCCAACAATGATGGCTCAGTCCATGGCCATGGCGGGCAGTGAAGAGCCACAGCAGCAACAACAGTTGCAGCAGCCGCCGCAGTCGATCTCGCCAGCGTTAAGCTCCTCGACAACCACATCACCCATGACACCTATGACGCCCATGTCACCGTACATTCCCAGCACAGTAGACGGCAGCACGACGAGCAGTTTCCCACAGCATCAGCAACAGCAGCATCAGCATCAAACACGCCTAAGGCCACAGACTGCGCAAACGCAACAACCAGTGGCTTATGCACAACAGCATCAACATCATCACCAGCATCAGCACCAACAGCATCATTCCCATTCACATCCGCATACGCATACGCATACGCATTCACAGCATCAACATCCATCACAGCACCCGAACAGACGCTCGTCCCCAAAGGAATTCTTTCCGATTGCCACGAGCCATGAGGGCACACCCAAACTTCCACCAAAACCTAGTCTAAGCGCAAACTTCTACAACAATCCAGGTGAGCTTCGATACCTAACCAAATCGTAAATATTTCTTAATAAAATCTTCTTTTAAATTTTTTACGTTCCAGATAAAGGTACGATGTTTCTTTACCCAAGTACAAACCAAGAATAATATTTATTGCCTGGCGATGTGTGATAGGACTAAAACAAAAAACGAGAGAATACCACAGAAATAGAGAAAACGTGGCAGCAAGTGCATAGGAAATAGGAAATAAAACAGATATAGATACACAAAACAGTAAAACAAAACACAAAAAAAAAAAAACAAGAACAATGTATATGTATGTGTATTCAATGAGATATATAGTATGGACCGAGTTAAATGCGACGATTTTTATTATTCGAAACTCAAAAAATAAACAAAACATTTTCAAGTGAAAATTTCTGTTATTATATTAATTATATGATAAACAATTGTAAATATCGAGAACATTGTATTGATCGTAGCCCGTAAAAACAATAAAATATAACATTACTGTTAGAGATTCGCATTGATCGAATTATTAGATGCATTTTTATCTAACGTAAATATTTCGATACGGAATCGGGGACTTATAGATTTTAAATAAAATGACGTAGGTTTCCAGACCAACAAATTTTCTATTCAGGAAAGTTATCAATTCATAATAACTTTAAGACCTTTTAGAAATAATCTTAATTCATTCCAAATTCTGTTTTATTTTAATTCAATTTTTTTAAGGAATTGTTAAACTTATTTAATTTCTTACAATTTTTTTAAAACACAAAGTAATACGTTCTCCAAACGAGTTCCTATAAAACTAATCTCTACGTCTACAGAGTATCTAGTGGCCATGTATTCACTCTGAAAACATTGCCAATGCAAGCGCCCAAAACATGTTTTTAATATTCAATTCTAAACGATTTTCATGCCTCATTATCAAATTTCATGATGGCATTCTTGAGGATTTTGGTCAACGGCCTTGTCCAAGCATAAACGAGACAAAACTGTGTCATTAACCAGCTAGAAAAGAAACCCAACAGTTTACCGGAACACCTGCCATCAACTGGACGATTAAATAATTGAAAGGTATTCGAGATATCGTTAATTACTTTAAATAGCAGGAAAGCCCCCATGTCGATAGAGTTTAGTTAAAGTATAGACGGGGGCATACCGAAAGAGGGCCCATTAAATGTGATTGTGCTAATTGTTGTCGCTTGTTTGTGTTGTGCATTGAAATTAAATCACAACTGTTTGTTTCCTTTCGCTTTTCTGACAAAGTCGATGACGTCGCTCAAATGCTTCCTGAATTTTGGATAATTGCATCGCAACTGGTTTCATTTTTGTGCATTTCTGAGACATTTATTTTTGCAACGAGTGCAAGGGCCGGTTTTTTTGATTTTGGTTTTGTACACGCCTACCCTAGCAGAAGGTATTACAATAATCCGTAACACTTCGCGAATGGTTTTATGTACATACGTAGCCCATGTCTTTGGGCACTCTATTTATAGACAACACCCAATTTCGCAGCGCATATATAGTAAAAAAGTAAACCCATCATTTTGCCTTTTGTGTAGAACATGTTTTATCATCGATCCGATCATTCAACCTCGTTACATATTCTATTAAATATTTCTTTACTTGGGTTCTAAATTAGAAATTTCTTATAAATGAAATGTAAATCCTAAATGAATGTGTAAATCCTAATGGTACAAATTATTCTTGATTCTTGAGTTGAGAGTTTTTCAAATTACAATGTAAACTGAAGTATTAAATAATATGTTGCAATCTGCTGGCCAAGCCAGATGCATTGTCATTAATGTCAGCGGGACATGGCTTTCGAGAGGCGGTCAAGTATTATTTGCCCAAGCTGCTTCTGGTGCCCATTTGCCATGCGTTTGTCTATTTTGATTACATCAAGCACCTTATGGATCTCAGTACATCACAGGATGACATCGAGAGTTTTGCCCAGGTGCAGGGTTTGCTTCATCCGCTGCACTGTGATCTCGAAAAGGTAATGGCCAATCTGTCCAAGGAGCGACTTGTGCCGGTCAGCGGTCGCGTTCGACGCCAAATGGCCATTGAGCGCACACGCGAACTCCAGCTCAAAGTGGAGCACTGGGATGACAAGGATGTGGGCCTAAATTGTAACGAGTTCATACGCGGTAAGTCGATTTGTGCGTCTTTTAAGTAAAACGATATACTAATTACAATAATTTGCAGAGGATGCACTCAGCAAACTCGGCTCAGGCAAGCGAATCTGGAGCGAGCGTAAAGTATTCCTTTTTGATGGCCTCATGGTGCTATGCAAAGCGAATACCAAAAAGCAAACTCCATCGGCAGGCGCGACCGCCTATGACTACAGGCTGAAGGAGAAGTTTTTTATGCGTCGCGTCGAGATTAACGATCGTGCGGACACGGAGGAGTTGAAGCATAGCTTTGAGCTAATCACCCGCATGCATCCGGCCATTGTGCTGTCGGCTAAGAATGCCCAACACAAAAACGATTGGATGGCGGATTTGATAATGGTGAATACCAAATCGATGTTAGATCGCATACTGGACAGCATACTGCAGGATATAGAGCGCAAACATCCGCTACGCATGCCCAGCCCGGAGATATACAAGTTTGCTGTGCCGGACAGCGCCGAGAATATTGTGCTCGAGGAGCGAGACAGCGGTGTGGTGCCCATGATCAAGGGGGCCACACTGTGCAAACTAATTGAGCGCCTCACCTATCACATTTATGCGGATCCAACATTTGTGCGCACCTTTCTCACCACATATCGGTATTTTTGCTCACCGCAGCAGCTGCTTACGTTGCTGATAGAGCGCTTTGAAATACCCGAGCCGAGCCTGGTTTATCAGGAACAGCAGACAAATAATATTGGCGGCGGTGGCGGTAACTCTGATCTCGATAAGGATGCAGCGACAGCGACTGCGTCAACGGCGGACAGTGATAAAATGCTTAAGAACTCGCAGCGCGAGGATTGGAAACGTTATCGCAAGGAGTTTGTCCAGCCGGTGCAGTTTCGTGTGCTAAATGTGCTGCGGCACTGGGTGGATCATCATTTTTATGATTTTGAGAAGGATCCGACACTGCTGGACAGACTGTTACACTTTCTCAACGATGTCAACAGCAAATCCATGCGTAAATGGGTCGACTCTGTGCGCAAGATTGTCGATCGTAAGGTAAAGCGTTGAACTTACATAAATTGCAACTATTAAAAGTAATTTGTTAGTCAGATTTTCAATTTAATGTCTTGTGACTATGAATCATAGATGATTAGTTTAAAGATGCCTATGCCTTTAATAGGTTAGCAATTTATAGAAACAATCTGATACTATTATACATTCATGGCAGATCTGTTAAAAGTTTGAACAGACACGCCTCTAAATATAATTTAAATTGGCTTTAAGACTCTCAGGCATTGAAAATCTTAGCGTATATGTTAACCAGATCCAACCAAATCGTACAATATATACTAATTTATGGCTATCTCTTCTCTGCAGAATAAACAAAGCAATAAGAAAATCGTCTATGCCTACGGGCATGATCCGCCGCCCATTGAATACCATCTGAATGTGCCGGATGATGAGATTACGCTGCTTACTCTACATCCGCTGGAGGTGGCGCGACAGCTGACACTGCTGGAATTTGAGATGTACAAGAATGTGAAGCCATCGGAGCTGGTCGGGTCGCCGTGGACTAAGAAGGACAAGGAACTAAAGAGTCCCAATCTGCTCAAGATCATGAAGCATACCACAAATGTAACGCGCTGGATCGAAAGGTCCATCATGGAGGCGGAGAACTACGATGAACGTTTGGCCATTATGCAGCGCGCCATTGAGGTGATGATGGTCATGCTCGAGTTAAACAATTTCAATGGCATACTCTCAATTGTGGCTGCCATGGGCACAGCTGCTGTTTTTCGTTTGCGCGCCACATTCAATGGGTTGCCAGAACGGCATCGTAAGTTCCTGGACGAGTGCCGTGAACTGAGCGAGGATCATTTGAAGAAATACCAGGAACGTTTGCGCTCCATTAATCCGCCCTGCGTGCCATTCTTTGGTCGTTATCTAACAAATATTTTGCATCTGGAGGAAGGCAATCCGGATCTGTTGACCAACACGGAGCTTATCAATTTCTCGAAACGGCGAAAGGTGTCGGAGATCATCGGCGAGATACAACAGTACCAGAATCAGCCGTATTGTCTCAACGAAGAACCCACCATACGGCACTTTTTCGAGCAGCTGGATCCCTTCAATGGACTATCCGACAAGGAAATGTCCGACTATCTATACAATGAGAGTCTACGCATTGAGCCGCGCGCCTGCAAAACTGTACCCAAATTCGTAAGTCTAAACGCCTGAGCAACAAAATCTCGAGAAGTCTCACCTCAAATCCTTTTCATTTTGCAGCCCCGCAAATGGCCGAACATTCCGCTTAAATCGCCGGGCATTAAACCTCGTCGCCAGAACCAAAACAACAACAGCAATAAGTTGTCCAGCAATGCGCCAGCCAATGTGGAGCCACCAGCAGCGGCGGCGGCGGCGTCGTCAACAGCAAGTACGACGGCAGCCAGCATCGGCGATCAGAGTCCGCAGCATAATCCCCATGCGTATTCCGTATTTGCGCCGGTCATCATACCGGAGCGCAATGGCGGCAGCAGCTGGAGCAGCCATACGATGCACCGCACCACAGACAATGGTGAAGTGGCGCCGGCGCCGCATCTGCCACGCAAGCCGGCAGCGCATGTCTGGACACACAACAGCAATGCTCCAACGGATGGGTTTAGTCCAGCGGAGCAACAGTTGCCACCGCCGGCAACATCGGCTGCGGCTACCAGCAGCTGGAACATGTCAGATTGTTATGTCATTTCGGATGCGAATACAGCTGATGTGTTGCCGCCATCGCCACTGCCCAAGCTGATGATTAGTCCAAGGCACGAGACTGCTCCACCACCGCCGCCGCCCGCCAGCAATCGCTCACCATTCCATGGACGCATCCAACAGATGCAATATAGTCCGACGCACAGCATTGCCAGCACGGTGACGCTTATTAGCGGCGGTTTCGGTGATGTGAGTCCACAGCTGGGCGGCTTCTACTATAACAGTGAACAGGGCCAGGGCCAGACAGGCGCAGTGCCCATATCGCCGCATGTGAATGTGCCCACAGCAACCACATTGGAGTATCGAGCGGTGCCGCCACCATTGCCACCGCGACGCAAAGAGCGCACGGAAAGCTGTGCGGATATGGCACAGAAGCGCCAAGCGCCCGATGCACCCACAGTAAGTGGAGGCCTGCTTAATTAACTTTATATTCTAACCGTTTTATTCTGTTTTGATAGCTACCTCCGCGCGATGGCGAGCTGAGCCCACCGCCCATACCGCCCAGACTCAATCATTCCACGGCAACGGGCCTTACCCGTCAGCCAAAGGAGTTTGTGGGCAAGAGCAGCAGCCTGCTGTTGCCCAACACGAGCAGTATTATGATACGCCGTAATTCGGCAAAGCAACCATCGCTGGGTGTGAACACGTCAGCTGTGACGGCCAACAATAGTGCTGCCGCAACTCCAACAATGATGGCTCAGTCCATGGCCATGGCGGGCAGTGAAGAGCCACAGCAGCAACAACAGTTGCAGCAGCCGCCGCAGTCGATCTCGCCAGCGTTAAGCTCCTCGACAACCACATCACCCATGACACCTATGACGCCCATGTCACCGTACATTCCCAGCACAGTAGACGGCAGCACGACGAGCAGTTTCCCACAGCATCAGCAACAGCAGCATCAGCATCAAACACGCCTAAGGCCACAGACTGCGCAAACGCAACAACCAGTGGCTTATGCACAACAGCATCAACATCATCACCAGCATCAGCACCAACAGCATCATTCCCATTCACATCCGCATACGCATACGCATACGCATTCACAGCATCAACATCCATCACAGCACCCGAACAGACGCTCGTCCCCAAAGGAATTCTTTCCGATTGCCACGAGCCATGAGGGCACACCCAAACTTCCACCAAAACCTAGTCTAAGCGCAAACTTCTACAACAATCCAGGTGAGCTTCGATACCTAACCAAATCGTAAATATTTCTTAATAAAATCTTCTTTTAAATTTTTTACGTTCCAGATAAAGGTACGATGTTTCTTTACCCAAGTACAAACCAAGAATAATATTTATTGCCTGGCGATGTGTGATAGGACTAAAACAAAAAACGAGAGAATACCACAGAAATAGAGAAAACGTGGCAGCAAGTGCATAGGAAATAGGAAATAAAACAGATATAGATACACAAAACAGTAAAACAAAACACAAAAAAAAAAAAACAAGAACAATGTATATGTATGTGTATTCAATGAGATATATAGTATGGACCGAGTTAAATGCGACGATTTTTATTATTCGAAACTCAAAAAATAAACAAAACATTTTCAAGTGAAAATTTCTGTTATTATATTAATTATATGATAAACAATTGTAAATATCGAGAACATTGTATTGATCGTAGCCCGTAAAAACAATAAAATATAACATTACTGTTAGAGATTCGCATTGATCGAATTATTAGATGCATTTTTATCTAACGTAAATATTTCGATACGGAATCGGGGACTTATAGATTTTAAATAAAATGACGTAGGTTTCCAGACCAACAAATTTTCTATTCAGGAAAGTTATCAATTCATAATAACTTTAAGACCTTTTAGAAATAATCTTAATTCATTCCAAATTCTGTTTTATTTTAATTCAATTTTTTTAAGGAATTGTTGTTAAACTTATTTAATTTCTTACAATTTTTTTAAAACACAAAGTAATACGTTCTCCAAACGAGTTCCTATAAAACTAATCTCTACGTCTACAGAGTATCTAGTGGCCATGTATTCACTCTGAAAACATTGCCAATGCAAGCGCCCAAAACATGTTTTTAATATTCAATTCTAAACGATTTTCATGCCTCATTATCAAATTTCATGATGGCATTCTTGAGGATTTTGGTCAACGGCCTTGTCCAAGCATAAACGAGACAAAACTGTGTCATTAACCAGCTAGAAAAGAAACCCAACAGTTTACCGGAACACCTGCCATCAACTGGACGATTAAATAATTGAAAGGTATTCGAGATATCGTTAATTACTTTAAATAGCAGGAAAGCCCCCATGTCGATAGAGTTTAGTTAAAGTATAGACGGGGGCATACCGAAAGAGGGCCCATTAAATGTGATTGTGCTAATTGTTGTCGCTTGTTTGTGTTGTGCATTGAAATTAAATCACAACTGTTTGTTTCCTTTCGCTTTTCTGACAAAGTCGATGACGTCGCTCAAATGCTTCCTGAATTTTGGATAATTGCATCGCAACTGGTTTCATTTTTGTGCATTTCTGAGACATTCATTTTTGCAACGAGTGCAAGGGCCGGTTTTTTTGATTTTGGTTTTGTACACGCCTACCCTAGCAGAAGGTATTACAATAATCCGTAACACTTCGCGAATGGTTTTATGTACATACGTAGCCCATGTCTTTGGGCACTCTATTTATAGACAACACCCAATTTCGCAGCGCATATATAGTAAAAAAGTAAACCCATCATTTTGCCTTTTGTGTAGAACATGTTTTATCATCGATCCGATCATTCAACCTCGTTACATATTCTATTAAATATTTCTTTACTTGGGTTCTAAATTAGAAATTTCTTATAAATGAAATGTAAATCCTAAATGAATGTGTAAATCCTAATGGTACAAATTATTCTTGATTCTTGAGTTGAGAGTTTTTCAAATTACAATGTAAACTGAAGTATTAAATAATATGTTGTCAAGTCAAGACAAGAAGCGGTTCCAACAAAGGAAATGAAATGTGATCAACTTTTAAGTAATTTTGTAATGATATGGTTTTCTTTCGAGGGGTGGGGCGGTCGGTTTGTGTGGCTGTCAGGTTGTCTATCGTCTTTCCCATATAGTAGATACTTTATGATCTTATTTAATCGAACCTAACATTTAAAGATATATACGTGTATCTGAAAACAGTGTAAACTATAATGAATTATTAGGCCATTCACAATGTGAAACTTTCAAAAATAAGAACCAGCTCTGAAACTGAAAGATTTTCATTAAAGATTGCGTGAAACATAGGCATACTACAAAAGTTTGAAGTTGAAGGGTATTCAAGATTCGACACCTTAAAATGATTTAATTATTTATTGGTAACTTTATTACGAACACGATTTAGGTTTACATTGATGGGAAAGCACATGCGCTTAAAAAAAGGGTTTGTATTGCAGGTTGAATAACCGTGGCACAAAACTGCGTCACAATCCGATCAGTTCCAGAAATAATAACAAAAACCCCAAAACTAAACGTCATAATTTGTTCTCAAACGAGAATTTCGTTGAGTAATCAAATATGCAGAAGTAAAATACACATTAAATGTATATACATAATATAAGAAATTATTTGATTATGTGGACACTTGAGAAATTCTCGTGTGTAATTTCGCTTTTATTTATAGAGACTTCGACAGTGTAACGACAGTCAAGGCCGTTGGCCAAGATCAGTTCCTTAACTTTTGCTTTCAGAATGAGAAACAGCTTAACTGATAGAACGCTCGACAATATAACAAAAATAATATAAAGCAATTGCCTTTGGTCAATTTATTAAACAAATACTTTCATTCGCAGTGTTGACCAACTTCTTATAGAGACTATTAAATATGCACATGATCTACGCGACCTACGGCAATAATTTAAGCATAGAGTTCTCTCGGTCTGTTCAAATCTTTCGAGCATTTGCATATCACGTTTCAGTTGCGCAATTAACTCGTTAATAACAAACCATTCATTCAAAAAAAAAAAAAAGGTTATAAAAAAGATTTAAAAAAAAAAACACCCACAGCAATTGCAAAAATTACTCATTTGAATTTGCATTTAATTTGCCGTTGATTGTGGCTAATGAGAGAGAAATCTGCCAACAACAATTCACATTAGATACCTCTTCGAAGGCAACACGGCGTCTCACACAATTAACGTTTAAATTGCTCAACTACATAATTGCATTACATGAGCAAATCAAATTTACAAACCAATTAAATTCCACGAAAAAAAGCGCACCAGAATACCCCTAACATTCCATCATATACCACTATAAAGCACTTTTCATTTTGCAAGCAGCATCATTTGCTCAATTAAAACTATCTTTTTTTTTTCATTCAGTCCAATAAAATTCTTAGTATACGACGATGAGTAAGTGAAAAACCCCCAATAACTGAAAAATAAAGCGTCATCATTAGGCGTATAAAGAATGACCATAAAAATAAATTTAAAAAAAATAAATAAATAAAACAACAAAAAAAAGAGAGACCTTAGATAATAATATATGGTTATATTATCATATATGTATATTTTTTTTATAAATATTATAACGTATGATATTTATCATATCTTAAACTTTATTCAGCATTGTTTGATTGTGCCTGTAGAGTTGATTAAGAAAAGAGATCTATGTATATATACATATTTGAAAGTCCAGTTAAAACATATCGATCATAATTTACGTATAAAGTAATTATTCATCTTACAGGGTCAGTTCCAAAGCTCCTCACTTAACTAATGTAATATTTTATTAATCTTTCGAATCAACGTATAATAACTCTGGCTACTGTGGCCTTCGGCCACATGCCCTTGGGCTTCCAACCAGGAATCTAATGTGAAGCATTTTCTTTTAATTTTTATATCATTTAGATATTGTCAATTATTTTGTATGGAACCTAACTTATTAACATGAAAACTGCTATCAAGCTCAACATTCTACTCGCACTTACTTGAATATTTAATAGATTATAGAGAAAGCATGATCGTAAAATAATTTATAGATTAATTTATATATATATAGAAATATAGTATAATTGTTAATATGCTGGCATTCATAAAACACCAACATATAATAGATCCCTGAGAAAGAAGCATTTGCTTTACAACTATATATATATATATTCAAAATCCATTCATTCAACAGATAAAAATAATTTTTTAAGCTATTCACTATTTTGTGTATTTACGTCTTCGAAGTAATAGAAAGTGAATGTATGTAGTTTAAAGAAAAACCAATTTGAAAAGAAAACTAAATCGAATTTTGAAAGTTAAGCTCAGTTTTAAAACATGCCATTATCGCAAATAAGTTGGAAACTTGCCTCTCGCTCGATTAATTATGAGATCGATGATGGGATTCGGTTTGGGTTTAGGATTGATTGAGCTGCAGGTGTGTGCGTTTTTTTTTTTATACTTTTCCATATTGTGTAAGTAAATAACTAGCGGGTATGAAAAAAAAAATAAAATAAAAATAAAATGAAAAAAAACGCAGCCGAGAACCGAGAACCGAGCGGGTTTAGCGATCTTGCTGGGAGAGCGTCGGCATTGTCTTAATGTAATTCGTGTGTGTAAGCGAGTGTACGAGTGTGTGCGCGCGTGTGTGTGTGTGTGTGTCTCAGCTTTTATAAAAGCAGCAAGAACCACAACAATTCGTTCAGTTCGGTAGTGAACTTCAGAATCATTGTCAAGTGTGTGCACCCAGTACGGCCAGGGATCAGCAGTGTCCACAGCTACAAAAAAAAAAAAGAAAAAATAATAATAATAAAAAAGCACAGGCATTTCGTACACGAGTCGCGGTCCATCTTCACCCAAACAGAGATCAGCCACAGTGTACGTGGTGCCAACAAAATGCTGGCCAGCGAAACGTTTCCCACACATCACTTCAAGAATTCTATATATAAGCCGTACAATGGGGCCAGCAGTGCGCCGGATGTTGAGGATTTGGCAAGCATGGCCAAAACATTGACAACGACCACGTTGTCGTCGGGTGATGCAGCTGTGATCGATGTGGTCAAGACAACAGTTGAATACGGCAATCCAAACAAAATGTTGAACAGCTCTGTTAGCTCCTCCTCCGACTCTAACAACAACAACATTAAGAACACCAATGGCAACGTCAATGGACTGGCCAGCTTTGTGGCGAGTCATCCTGCGGCTGAATTTGAGGGATTCATTCGCGCCTGCGTGGATGAGATTATAAAGCTGGCCGTCTTTCAGGGCACCAATCGATCCTCCAAGGTGGTCGAGTGGCATGAGCCCGCCGAGCTGCGCAAGCTCTTCGACTTTGAGCTGCGCGAGAAGGGCGAGTCGCCGGAAAAGCTGCGCCAGCTGCTTCGTGAAACAATACGCTTCTCTGTGAAGACGGGTCATCCGTATTTCATCAATCAACTGTATTCGGGCGTGGATCCCTATGCGCTGGTGGGTCAATGGCTAACCGATGCACTTAATCCCAGTGTTTATACCTATGAGGTGGCGCCCGTTTTTACGCTCATGGAGGAACAGGTGCTCGCTGAGATGCGACGCATTGTCGGCTTTCCAAACAATGGCCACGGCGATGGCATCTTCTGTCCAGGCGGCTCGATAGCCAACGGTTATGCAATCAGCTGTGCACGCTACAAATATGCGCCCGAGTCCAAGGTAAGCATGGGGCCGAAGGCCAAAACCACTTTGGGTTCCGTTTTCTTTGTTCAACTGTTTGAAGCCAAACCAACCGGAAGCGAAATGCACACGACCTAGACGCAAACTTGGATAACGTAACAGGCAGCATTCAAGTAATAAGATATTAGTCACAGTTAGCGACTAGCTAGACTCATGTTCTAGCCATAAGTGTAGCCAAGTTTGTGTTTCTGAATTAAATTAATTAGTTTCGTTTTTTTCCTCTTCCTTATAGCTTATTTATTTTAATGCTATGCTTAGCAAGTTTTTTCAATATTCCCGATTAAAGGCTCAGAATAACTCTTGGGGATAATGTGGCGTATTCCTTAAACATTTGTGCACAGTTGCGTCCCACAATATTGGTCACAGCTTGAGACTAACTAAAATTCAAACCATTCAGCTTCAACGCTTTTTATAATATTTTATATATTATAATTTAACCGTTCTTGTTCTTATTCCGTGGCAGATTTGCCTTCATTTTAGATACTTTTTTAATTTGTTCGTTAATATTTACAAGTTTTTTAATTAACTATTGTGCATAAACTTTCAACAATGCATTACAGACGCGCTCAAAAATATTAGTCACAGGCGCAAACAAATAAAATTTGTAATGATTTGAACAAAATTTCTACTAAAAGTATCTTCTTATTGCAAAAAGTATTTCTTTTTATTTTAAAGATTGCTCAAAATATTTTAAAGCTTACAATTTTTTAGATTCCCTTTTTTATATTATCACATATAAAAAACCGTATATATATCAATTTTTTTCTCCATCAGTCACATTTAGTTATCTTTCTATTCCCATTTTTGTTCCTCAGAAAAATGGCCTGTTTAATGCCAAGCCCTTGATTATATTCACGTCGGAGGATGCACATTACTCCGTTGAAAAGCTGGCCATGTTTATGGGCTTTGGGAGCGAGCATGTGCGAAAGATAGCTACCAATGAGCTGGGCAAGATGCGTCTCAGTGATTTGGAGGATCAGATTCAGCTGTGCTTGGACAACAACTGGCAGCCACTGATGGTATCCGCAACAGCGGGCACAACTGTGCTGGGTGCTTTCGATGATTTGGTGGGCATTTCGGAGCTGTGCCGCAAACACAATATGTGGATGCACGTGGATGCTGCCTGGGGCGGCGGTGCGCTCATGTCCAAGAAGTATCGTCAGCTTCTCAATGGAATCGAACGGTAAGTTGAGAATAGAACGAGCTAAGTTCCCAGGATATATTGTAAATTACGGAATATTCCATTTGTAGTGCCGATTCGGTCACATGGAATCCACACAAGCTGTTGTCCGCCTCGCAACAGTGTTCGACTTTCCTGACGCCCCATGCCCAAATCCTGGGCCAGTGCCACTCGACAAATGCCGCGTATCTGTTCCAGAAAGATAAGTTCTATGACACCTCCTTTGACACTGGCGACAAACACATTCAGTGCGGCCGTCGTGCAGATGTGTTCAAGTTCTGGTTCATGTGGAAGGCCAAGGGCAGCAAGGGTTTTGAGGCGCATGTGGAGCAAGTCTTTGAAATGTCGGAGTACTTTACGGCCAAGCTGCGTGAGCGTCCAGGCTTCGAGCTAGTCCTTGAGAAACCGGAGTGCACCAACATTACATTCTGGTATGTGCCGCCGAGTCTGCGTCAAGTGGAACGCAATCAGGAGTTCTTTGATAAACTGCACAAGGTGGCACCCAAAATAAAGGAGGCCATGATCAAGAAGGGCTCCATGATGATAACATATCAGCCGCTGCGCAAGCTACCCAACTTTTTCCGTCTCGTGCTGCAGAACTCTTGTCTCGAAGAGTCCGATATGCTCTATTTTCTTAACGAGATCGAAAACTTGGGCCAGAATTTGTAGGGGCTGCCGAGATTCATGTATTATGAACATTCTTCTTAGGCATATGATGTACATACTTATATATGGTATTATAACTGGTATTAACTCGCGATTATTTTATCATGTATTCAAAATTTTATTATATTAAGCTGCTACAATAATAAAGACATAGAACAAGTTAAGAACTTGGTTGAAAGGACCTCAATATATAGCGAAGAATATGTAAATATACAAATCTATATAGATAAATGCTATTGCTCAGCTCAAATCATAGAAAACAAAGGTATTTGTATTTCAGTGCTTTTGTCAAACAAACATTTTCACTAACGTTGGCGGAAATTGAGCGAAAAACTGATACGTGAATTCAACTGTTTTGGAAGCAAGAGTGGAAAGCATTTCACAATATTTTCTCATGCAAGAAAAACACTTTAAAGATTTCCAGACACATTGATGAAAATAATGTGAAAAACTATTCGTGAAATCGGCTAATTTGTAAGCTTATACAACACCTTTATTAGACCCTGAACCCATTGAAAATGGCTAAAAAAGGTTTTTGGTGCAAGTGTATGCATCAGGAGGAAGCATCTCCGACCCCATAAAATATATATATTCTTGATCAGCGTCAACGAGTCGCCATTGCCGACTGTCTAAGACCTAGACACTTACAATTTCAGCTGTAGGTCCTCCTAGTGCCCGCGCAGATCTAGTTTGTTACCGATATTCGATAGCTTGCCCCGTTTCCAAATAATCGATAAGAATCGATATCGAATTTTTTTTTTTTGTTTGGGGCAGCAAGCGCAAATTGCAAGAATTTTTGTATATATGTATTCACGTACATTCATGCGCGAATTCTTTGAATTCTATCACTAACAAAACAAGAAGAAGAGGCTTTGGGATATGCCCTAGTCGGGAACTCCCGACTAGAGCCTCCACCTTGTTTTTACTCAGTTTAATTCAAACTATTTTTCTTTTCTCCCATTTTATGAAATCCATCCACCTGCTTGATGATGGGAGCACAACATAAATTAAATTATCATCCGACCGGGTTTGACTATTATTGACAAATCCGTCACAACGATGGGGAAACAAGTGCAAAAGATTTTTTATTAGGAGGTTTTGTTTGAGGAACTTACCTGTGCCTGTGTCCTTAAAATCTTATATAATTGTTTGAAAGTAATTTGGTCATTTATTTACGATAAGCGTCCAGATCTGTACAGCAGTCTGCTCCTCCTTGCGACTGATGCATAACAAAAACAAAACAACTAACTGAAGACTTTCCAGTGGCTAGCTCAACTCCTTGGGCCGCTTAAGCCAGGGCCATTGACTCAGATCATGGCCGCCAGCCTTGGCAATAGCGTCTTCAATGCTTAGGCTTTGGCCAGGCGGAATGCCGTAGCCAATTTGCAGACCATGAGGATTGGAGGGCGTCTGACAGTCCAGGGTGCACTCCTTGCGCAGCACCGTATCTACCTCCACGGAAGAAAAGAATGCAACAGACATGGGCAAATCCGTCAGCCCAATGCGTGAGGCGCAAAAAGAGCGCGTCAGCAAATTGGTGACGTGCATGGCCAGCGCTGCCTTGGCAGCTAGCTCATCCTTGACCAGATAGCGCAGCTCATCGTGAAAGCTTAAGCAAAAGCGGGCATGCGTACCCAGAAGCCAACGCATGCTGACCAGCATCAAGTGAAGAAAATCCACAGCACCGCTCTGCACCACCCAATTGACGCGGGTGGGTAAAAAACGCTGTTCCTGATCCGATTCGCCATGTGATTCCAGGGCACGACTTAGGCGGCAGTTCAGAAACGGCGTCTCCGGCTGCTCGCGAGTAGCTATTTCCTCCAGACGATTGAACATAGCGCTCTCCGTGCCGCCATGCCAGCTGGGACGATGAAACACCTCGCCTACTGGACGATTACGCTGGAGCGCTAGCCGTTTGGCCTCGTAGCTGCTGTAACTGATGGGTATAAATAGAAATAAGAATGGCTTCTATTAATAGCATAGATAGACTTACGGTCTATCCTCCTGTTCGTCATGAAACTCTTCACGCAGTCGATATACACGCTTGCCCTTTGTTGCGGCAAACATTTTCATGGCCTTGGCCTTGGCTTCAGTGGCGCTCAGCGTGGGATTGAATTGCTGGAGTAGCGTCTCTGCAAACTGCTGGCCAGCTCCATAGATGCGCGCATAGTTGAGCACTTTGGCATGATCGCGTGAAATGCCCACTACTTTGGCGGTTATGGAGTGCATGTCGCTGCCATTGGACTTGCTGCCACTTAGTGTCATCCAACCAAGGGGCGTGGCACCATGTTCGCCATGCGCATACGCATCGCCCAGCACCGAGGCTATCCACAGCTCCTGTGAGTCAACATCGGCGCCGACTAGCTTATAGCCAGGCGGCGCCTGCACCATCGAGCGCAATTCAGAGCCAATGCGATTGGCACGCGAATTGGAGGCGGTCATCCAAGTGGACTCCATGGCACGACGGGTCAATGTACCGGCGACAACAATTTGCGGCACAATGGCACCATATGCCATGCGCTCTGCATGAATTCTCAGCTCGCTGGGCAGCTGCTCCGCCTGCAGCCAGACTACCATCTGGCCGAGTATGCGATCCTGATTGTTGCGCCAATAGGACATCATGCGCGCAATTTCAATGACGCGAGCAGCCGCCTGACACGTGGGATCACCGCTACTCAGCGCATGCTCCGAGAACTTGTTCAAGAAATCCTTGGATAGAGGATTACCCACACGAAACGATGGTCCGTTCTTGTGCGGCAGCTTCAGAAAGAAACAGCAATCGTCCAGCACCTGATTGCACCAGACACCAGAACCTGCGTAAGCAGAGAAATTATATTTATACCAAACTGAAGATCTTTTCTTTAGTCAATAGGAAATTTTAGTTTTACCTTTGTACTGCTGCTCCAGCTGCTGTTGTCGCTTGGAGATCTTCTTGTAGAACTGTCGCTTGCCCAGATGCTCATCGATTTGTTTGGGCAGCATGTCCATGGCCAGTTCTTCATCCTCACCAGCTGCATACTGACGTGCGAACTCCGGTATCGCACAGCGTGTAATCAGCTGATCAATGGGCAGCTTGCTGTTGCCGCTGCACTCGACGCTGCGAAAGGGCACCAGAAAGCCCCAGCCATGTTCGCGTTGGTAGTGCAGCGGATAGCCTTCCCAGCAAAGGGACAGCAACTTGGGCGCGATTTGCATGCCAGTGCTAATATCACAGGCGCCGGGCGTCCAAGGCTCCACATTCGCTTCTTCCGGCTGCTCCTCGGTGTAGCTAGTCGGCGGCTTGCGGCAAAGTTTGCGATACCACTGCGGATAACCTGGTAGCAGTGGCCGTCGTGCCGGTAGCAGCGCTCGTTGATCGTAAAGATGTTGGAACTTGCGCTGCAGCCGGCGCTGTTCTGGGCTCAGTTCTTGCTCCAGCAGCTGCACAGTGGGCAGCTGCTTGCGCTTGGGCAGCTGCTTTAGCTTGAGGGACTGGACACTCCAGTCCTCATCCCAGAGCCACAAATGCTGGCGATACTGCTCATCATGGAGGAGTGCGCAAGCCTCTTCGGCGCGACGACCCAAATGATATTTGGCCTCAATGCTGAGATCTTCGTAACTGAGCTGCGCGTCACGTATATAGCGCTCCCAGTTGGAGTTGACAGGTAAATAGGCGGAGCCCATTTCCAGCATGCCCGCGAGAGTGACGGGATGTGGAAAACGCGCGGCGTACATGGGATATAGCTTGGTTAAAATGCGATGTGTGGCTTCTACATCGCCGGCACAGTAGTTTACCAATGGCTGAAATTGCTGACGGACCTGCTCCAGCGTGCCCTCGACAAAGATATTACGCGGCTCCTTAGACAGAGGCTCGCCACCACAGTACAGACGATGCACATCGACCAAATTATTGAGCGCACTCTGTTTCAGCCAGTTCAGATCCTCTTCAGCCGGCTCCTTTTTAGACTTGAGCATTGCTCGCTGGTAGCTGGTGACCCCGCTGACGCACATGTGCAGCGACATGGTGTCCACAAAGCGTGTGCCAGTGTCCTCAATCAAATATTGCTCACGCAAGCGCGCCCGATCGTAGGACACATTGTGGCCGACAACCAGGCCCGGTTCACCACAGCCCAGCGGTATGAGCTCGTCCAGCGTGTAATGCGGTCGCTCATTTTGATCCACATCAATGGGCTCCACTTGCGGCACACTCAAGCGATGCTTTGTCAGCTTTGGACTGACCCAGCAATACCAGCGCTTGATGCTTACCGCTGTGGCTATCACAGGGGCGCTGCCCTCACGCACACACACCTCCACATCGAAAATGATTCCTTTTTCTAGTGGCTGCGGCACTGGCGTGGCACTGCCGTCCACTGGATCGTAGGCCGTCCAGCCAGCATAGAAGGCCCAGCGTTTGGGCTTTGCAGGCAGTTGCTGGCAGGCAACTAGCGGTTGCAGTAGTGCCTCATACGGAGCCACTTGCTCCTTAGCTATGGCATGAAAGTGCTCTTCAATGTTTTTGCCGCGCAACGGCGGCAGCTTCAATTTCACATCCGGCATGGGCTCTGTGCTGGCCACATCAATGCCATGACGCTGCAATTCTGCATTATACAATTTGGCAGCGACACGCTCTGAATTCGTGTATTCTCGTTTGGCCTGTGGAAAGAGTTGGCGATGTAAATTATGCGAGATCATCTGCACTTTTACCAAATTCTCAGCGTATTCAACGTTTGCCGGCGACGTCGTCGATGTCGTTGGCAGCGCATGTTTTGATTTGAGTTTAGTTTTGCTTGGAAGCTTGCGAAATATCTTCACGTTACTGCTGGCGTAATGTTCCCGACCGGCTTTGGTGGCGTAGCAACGTAGCAGGCGCATTACAAATTAACAAATAAAACCATAACTATTTTTAAAATACAAGTCGCGAAAACCCAGCGCGCACAGCAATAAGTCAAATACTATCGGAATTACATATCGGCTTGCCGCCACAAGTATCGAAAAATGAGTTATTTATTTGAGTGAAACGACATTTACTTATGGCCCGATTGAGTTACACGAAAAAGTACTCATTAGTTTACAGCTCACCTGTTCTGTAGCTCTAAATACTTTTTGTTCAATGTTATCTGCGGCAAATTTAATTTTGATTTAATTATATCTCACATTATTTGGGAAAAGAGAAGCCAATCCACCAAATCAATATTTTATCATAAGTATCGTTTTTCATGTTACAAATGTAATTCTTCCGTGTCTATTGCATCGATACTAGTATTAAGACAAATAAATCGTTTTAATGTATGCCCCAGACTGAAAAGCATTTCAAAAACCGTTTTTTAGTAATTCAAATAGTTTCACTTGTTGCTATAGATAATAAAAAGAAACAGTTTAAAATACATACACAGCATATGTTATGAGTTGGAAGAATTAAAGAACATAATCTCTTTAGTTATTTGCGTTAAAAATTATTATATATAAAAAGCTTTCATACGATAAACAATTGGAAAAGCGATTTTGAAAACATTTTGGCAAAATACTGTGCACCTGACCTGCAATCAACATTTTGTTCTTAACAAAAAAAAATAGCTTGCAGATCAGATGAAACACACAAAACATACAAGAAGGAAAACAATGCTCCAACAACATGTACAGGATGCACTTAAATCTGCATTTTACGCATGCCGCCATTAATGCCATCCTGTTCGACGGTCCAGATGACCAGCTGACCATCGACGCCAGAGGTTGATACCTTGCTGGCGTTAGCCTTATCTCCGGCATACAAACGTATGCTCGTTATAGCATTCTGGTGTATGGAGTCCACGACCACATCCGTGTTTTCTGTGCGCATATTGCAATCCATTGACTTGAAGAAGTGCATGGCTGTAATACCGCTAGCCTCGCGTTTCTGGGATTTATCCAGCTTGCCGCTCAGCACAAGTTTATTGTCCGCGGTTAGGCTGTACAGCAGGGGCACGCAGCTGTAGCCGGCCACAACGACCGAGGTGGGTGAGACCCATTCGCAGGAGAGGAAAGGCAAATAGCCGGTACGGCAGCGTATCACCGTATTGCCATTGGTAGCATCCGCAATGCTCACACAGCTGTCGTGGCCCACCCAGCACACCTTGTTGCCATCGCTCGAGAAGCTCACGTTATTGATCCAGCCGCCGCCAGATGTGGACGAGTTCTTAAACTCAGCCATGAGCTGACCCAACGGTTTGCGATTACCCCAGGATGTTGTTGTTGGCGGCTCCTCAATGTCCTTAATGAAAGCCGAAAAAACGCGCACCTTGTAGTCCGTGGAGCCAGCCACGAGGAGCACATTATTCGGATGCCAGTCCAGCGAGGTGACCGTGGATCGTATGGGCTTCTTAATGTGCTTCGAGACCCACCAATCGTTCTCCGATTCAAAGTAACAGACCGAAATGAGTCGCGCTCCAGAGCCAACAGCAAATTTGTTCTCTGCCGGCGACCATTTGACGCAGGTAGCGGCCCGATTGATACGCAACAACACCAGAGTTGGCTTCCACTTGCCATCATCGGCCTGAGTCCAGACGTACGCATTACGATCAGCGGCACAGCTAACTATGCGATTGGTATTCTTGGCCCAATCGATGCCCATAACGCGCAAATCGTGCTGGTTAAGAACGTCGGCTAGCTTCCAGCCGCTGTCCTCTCGGCTGTAGATATGAATCTCATGGTTGTTCGGTGATAAAGCAATTTCTGAGTCAAAAGTGAGTCATAGATTAAATGAGAGCTCTACTTTGTTGTATTGCTCAACAAATGTGTCACTTACGCGTGCGATCCTTGTTCCAGGCGTGGCACGTGATGGAAGCCGGCGTGCTGCCAAACGTGTATTTCTCGGCCATTGCAAAACTTATTTAATAAATGCAGCTTAAAATTTGAACCACACACGTAGTTGCCTCCGTTTTCTTTTTGGGCGTTGTTTTTTGCAGGCTTTGGTGTGCACGTCTCTGTGTTTATTCTAGTTTTAATCGCGGACTCTGGGCCGTCTACACGATTAAGCTAGCGTTGGTGCAAAGTGAAACTTTGGTTTACCTGCGCCAAATTTGAAGAAAACGCAAAGTTTTTCAAGCGTTCACAAATTTGATAAAATGCAAGAATTAATCACCTTTGGTGGCTAGTGTTGTGAAGCGTAAAAACAAAGTTTATCGAACACTCACTGCTGTTCACTCGATATTTGTGGAACGCAAGTATCAATGTTTTATTCAAATAACGGAACTTATTTATATCATTTACCATGGGGGAAAAAGCTGATATAAAGATATTAATATATAAGGTTTACGAAAGCTTGGGCGTTTTCAGTAGCCGGACAGATGTTTTGGACGAACAAAGTACACTGTTTTTTTACCTAAGATAAACAAAGGGTGAAAGCACCTTTTCCAGCAAAAAGTAATTATTGTTAGCTTTTTGCTTACAAAAAATAAATAAAATTTTCTGTAATAACGATGAATTCTTTTTCGATATATCGTTACATTAGCCTCTAGATCAGCAGTTATCCCGCATCCCTGGTTTTTGGCGCGAAACGCGCCCAGCTGCAGTAGTTGACAAAAGTAAACAAATGGAGCGGATTTCGCGCCTCTGGATCAGCAGCTTGACAGTTATTGGCGCATCCCTGGTTTTTCGCGCGCAATGCATCCAGCTGCAGTAGTTAATAAGAAGTAAACAAATGGAGCGGATTTGTGCTGCATTGGAACCGCAATTTCCTTGCCGCGAGACGGCCATAACAACTCTGAGCGAATTAATAGGGGACTGCAATGAGGGCTATCCGCCTGCCATTTATATATACGGCCACAGCGGCACAGGCAAAACCTCGCTGACTAAAGCCTTCCTCCAGCAATGCGAACAGCAGCAAAAGGTGTGCACTGCCCAGCTGAATGCCATCGAATGCTATACGACTAAAATATTGCTGGAAAATGTGCTGGACACACTGGCACAGAAAGAGCAGCAGTTGGGTGCAAGCCCGCTGCGTGCCGACAATATGCTGGAATTTGTGGAGCAACTGCGTCGCTGGCATGGAAGCAGCGCCCGAGGATTCCTCATAGCTGTGGACAATGCGGAGCGGCTGCGTGATATGGATGCCAATGTGTTGCCTGTGCTGTTGCGCCTGCAGGAGTTGACCAGTCTCAATCTGTGTGTGCTGCTGCTCTCGCAGCTGCCCTTTGAGAAGTACTACAACAAGACGGGTCTCAGTGAGATCATTAGCTTGCATTTGGCTCAGTACAACAAGGCGGAGGCGTTGCGCATACTCAGCAGTGATTTTGAACAGATGCGACACCAAATGCTGCAGCAACAACAACTGACAGGCGATGGCCAGCGTTTGGCCCTGTGCGAGCAGGCCTTGACGCCGGAATTCTATACCAACTATTTGAATCTCTTTCTCAGTGTCTTTTACAAGGCGTGTCGCGATGTGCCCGAGTTGCGGCTGACCGCCCGTAAATGTTTTGCGATATACATGCAGCCCGTGCTGGATGGCAGCGTGGAGTGCACGGATGTGTCGCGTCTCTGGCGGCACATAGCTGGACCGTTGCGCTCGGCTCTAACCCAGATCTACATGCGCATTGATAAACCTCTGGGTGAGCCGAATATTGAGGATCAGAGTGTGCGCAAGCTGGCCCAGTCGCTGGAGCTGCCCTATTATGGTAAATTTCTGCTCATTGCCGCCTTCTTGGCCAGCCACAACTCGCCAAAGCAGGACAAGCGCCTGTTTGTCAAGCAGCATGGCAAGCAGCGCAAGCGCATGCAGACGGTCAATGCCAGAGCCAAGGTAAGCACTTTGTAAACTCTGTTCAGTTATGTACCTTAATGCTATCTAACTGTCTAACAGAATGCGGAGAAGATGTCTACAACGTTGGGTCCCAAATCCTTTAGCATTGATCGCTTGCTGGCTATTTTCTATGCCATCCTGGAGGAAAAGGTGGGTCTTACATGCAATCTGCTGTCGCAAATCTCCACGCTGGTGCATCTCAAATTGCTCAGCTTTGTCTCGGGCGAGCAAAACATTATGGATGGCTCCGCCAAGCTGCAGTGCACCGTGGGTCTTGAATTCGTCATTTATATAGGCAAAGTTGTTGGCTTCAACGTGCGTCAATATCTATGCGATTTTATGTAAACTTTTATGGATTGTATTATTACTATTATTAAGTTAATATGTGTATATTAAATGACAGCCATGGGGGGTCAATGCTTTGATAGTATCCAGAGCAGAGTGGAAATATTGTATTGTCTTTTGAATAAAGAAATTTTTAAAACTCGTATCAATATCCATATGTATGTATATTAGGCATTTAATAGTTTCTAAAAATATTTAACAAATAGTCGGGTAAATCGCTTATGTGCACGGTCTCCGCCAGCTGCGTGTCGCGGCTGCGCAACTGCAGCAGTCCATTGCTCAGCGCTTGCTGCTCATCCAGGAGCAGAGCATAGGGTACGCCCAGGCAGTCGTATAGCTCTAGCTGCTGTGTCAGCTGTTGCCTATTCCCGGCCAGCACATAGCCAGTTCCCTGCAAGCGCAAACTTACACGCTGTAACACATCCGCCAGATGGGCACACAAGTCGCGCAGATCCTGTGAGCTGTGCTCAGTCTTTTGTATGGCTGTAATCGCGCATTGATAAGGCGCCAGCAGGCGATTAAGGAGCAGCGATCGAGTCTCTCGTCCGTGATCACAGCCGTCCAGCAGTAGGGCACAGCTAGCTGTCTCCAGTTCGATCACAGAGCGTATGACTGCAGGTAATTGGAGTTGGCCAGTGCGCGCATCGGGCAACTGGAAATCCTGATGCTCCGGCAAGGGCACTAGACTCAGCTGCTCTACAGTCACTGCGCCCGCATCCCCGAAGGCAGCGCGTATGTCTATCGCCTGGCAGCCTGCACCTTGTTCCAATTCGGTTTGCGGCACAATGGCATAGCGACTGGGATTGGAGGAGTATCGCATCCACCAGATTTTACTCTCCCGCTGCACATTGTAAAAGTGCTCCAGTCCACGATGCGGCTCCACATAGAAATCTGTGATCAACTGTGTGACAGGCTGCGCGTGTTGGAAGATATTTTGGCCTGGCGGGTTGTAGGATGTGCACCTAAGTTGTTGCTTCAGCAGCGTGGGGCATTTGGCTTTGCTGGAATGTGTCTGGCGCAACTGTTGCAGCTGCTGGCGAAATTGTTGGCCATGCACAAAGGCGAAACGCGACTGGCTAAGTGATTCGTTAGAGGAAACGCTGCCCAAATTGACAGCCAAGTGGCGCATGTTGAGCCAATGTTGCAGCAGCTGCTGGGCATAAGCAGAACCATGGGTCAACAGCTCTATATGGGGAGTGGTTGCATCATTTGAGCAGCGCAGGAAGCCAGTGGTTTCCAGAGATTTGAGGCAGCGGCCCAGGCGATTGGACATGCTTATTATTGCTCCAGCGGTATGTTGCCCGGCGGTGACACGTAGTAATCCTCGTCTGTCCGCTTGGCGCAGCGCAGCAGCTCTGCTCGGCTATCGCCCGCTGTAACCTGGTCGTTGCGTAACTGCAGCTGCTGTCTCTCCAGCACCGTGTACAGTGGGCGCACGTTTTGCGTATCTATGTGCGCTATTTTATCGGCAAATTGTATACTGCTTTTGAGCGTGGCCAGCGCCTGGTCACTGTCCAGATCCACCAACGATAAACGCTCTAGCAATTGAATTGTTTTGGTATCTATTTCGATGGCGTTTTCGGAGGGGTCCGGAAAAGCCGCCGGTATGGGCGTCTGTGGTACCTTTGTCGGATGCAGTAGCTGCGTAAAATTCAGTTTTTTATCTTTTTTTATTTTGGTTTTGTACTCGGCCGCTTTAAAACTGGATTGAGTTGCAATTTTGCAATAAAACCGAGCAGAAATTCGCAACATTGTCGCGCGACTCATGAACTGTTTAGTGTTACAAAACGTTTGACGTATAGATTAGTGAAAAATATTAAATTAATCGATGCTTCCATTCGATATATAGTAGAGTGGTTGTAAGTGTATTAGGGCAGATCTGGAAAAGCTGACATTTAAGAAAAACAGTTCTTATTTTCTAAATAATAACATCGGAATGTATTAGTCCCGGCTAACTGAATTTTTAATGTTAAGTTGCAGTCTTCAAAATATTATTTTCTTCCTTGAGCTGTCCTACTCTGGTATTCGATAGTTGTTTTTCATTTATCGATAGGATGAAATGAGTAGCTGCTATCGCTTTATCGCCTCTTACCGCTTTCCGGCATTTTAGCGCTGTTTATTTGTTTATTCTCTTTGACTATAAAAAAGTGCGGTAAAAATGCCGTACGCTAATCAACCATCTGTGCAAATAACCGAGCTGACGGACGACAATGTTAAGTTTGTGCTCGAGGATACGGAATTGAGCGTTGCGAACAGTTTGCGTCGCGTTTTCATTGCCGAAACACCGACACTTGCCATAGACTGGGTGCAGCTGGAGGCGAATTCCACGGTGCTGTCGGATGAGTTCCTGGCACATCGCATTGGCCTAATTCCTTTGATATCCGACGACGTGGTGGAGCGATTGCAGTATACACGCGATTGCATCTGCCTGGACTTTTGTCCCGAATGCAGCGTCGAGTTTACGCTCGACGTGAAGTGCAACGAGGAGCAGACACGTCACGTGACTACCGCCGACTTAAAGTCCAGCAATGCGAAGGTGCTGCCTGTAACCTCACGCAATCAGGGCGAGGAGGACAACGAATATGGCGAGAGTACGGATGAGATACTTATAATCAAACTGCGAAAAGGACAGGAGCTTAAGCTACGCGCTTATGCCAAAAAGGGCTTCGGCAAGGAGCACGCCAAATGGAATCCCACAGCGGGTGTTTGCTTTGAATACGATCCGGATAATTCGATGCGACACACGCTTTATCCCAAGCCCGATGAGTGGCCGAAAAGTGAGCATACTGAGCTGGAGGATGACCAGTATGAGGCACCATATAATTGGGAGGCCAAACCAAATAAATTTTTCTTCAATGTGGAATCTTCGGGAGCTTTAAAGCCCGAGAATATTGTCATAATGGGCGTGCAGGTGCTAAAGAACAAGCTCTCCAATCTACAGACGCAACTTAGCCACGAGTCGCAAAACGATGCGCTTGCGGTCTAAAAACAATCCTTTTTTGTATATTTAGTTTATAACATAAAACGGAGCCTAATCTTTGAACAAGCTTTGTATGTTAATGGCCGGGGTGGATTCCTTTTTCTCTTTGCTAGGCGTCGTCTGTTGTTGCTGCAGCTGCTGCTCGCCGGCTTCTTGAAAATCGCTGAGCAGTGTGCGCTTGCTGGGCTCTTCCGGCTCGCTCTCGCCGGCTAACAGATTATCCTCGGTCACATCCGTGCGCGACTGTTTCCGCTGCTCCGCAAGCAAATCCAAAGCCGTTTCGTAAATGCGCTGGTCATCTAATGCGCCCTGCGACTTTAGTTGTTCATAGATTTGCAAAAACTGCTGGCTTTGTGTGCCGCGCTTGTGGTCGAACAGCGAAATGGTCTCGTGGGGCTTATTCTGCTTGTGCAGTTTGCTGTGGAAGATTAATATTAGACCAGTCTCATGGTAGTGCTAATGTCGCTTTAACTTACGCGCGAACCACATCCTCCGCATAGAATATAGTACGCACTGGTATATCTGAGGCGGGTCTGTCGAAACGTGGCTCAAGTTTGGGCGGAAACGCCGCATAGACATCGTACCAGATGGGTTTGTCCTCCGCTTTCATGGCTCCACCGCGCAGCAGGCCCTGGACTCTATAAAATTGCTATAAGATTAACACGTTAACGTTTAGCTCCGGGTGTACTTACCTGGTAAAAATAGTGCCAATTTTTTCCAATCTGCTTTGTGCCATAATTCTGTTATTTTTATTTAATAATAATTTGTAATAAGTATTACGACATGCGTTGCGACAAAGTACTCGATTCTATGCCGGCACTTATTGGTATTTTTGAGAAAATGAATGCAGGCATTTTTATGCTCGCCACCTCTGGTCACACCATCACATAAGCACGGGCCACAGTCAGTGCAAGTGTTCTGAGTGCGTTTTTAAAAATCGTTATTTATGTGTGAAACAGGTGTAAAATTTATAATAATCTCTGTTCACAGTTCGCAATTATTGTTGTTCGTGTAATTGCTGTATGGCAAATATGTTGTTGTGTGCTGTCAACTCACTTAGCGAAAATTGTGCCATTGCCTGTGCGTATACGTGTGCGTGTGTGTATATGTGTGTGCGCGTTTAGTTTACGTTTGTTTTTTGGGGCTCTATCGGCATCTCGGGCAAAGTAATTGAAGTTAATTAAAAAAACGTTGGCTAATTTCGTGCGCAATGAGCAATTATCAGCCGCACGCGTCGCTGTCGCATATACAGCAAATGCAGCTGCAGCACCAGCTACAACAGAACCATCATCATCTTCATCTTCAGCAACATCATCATCAGCATCTGCCGCCACATTTACAGTTGGCAGCGACGACGACGACGACGGCAGCAGCGCTCCCCCAACAACAACAACAGCAACAGCAGCAGCAGCAGCAGCGGCGCCATAATCATACGCCCACAACCAACCAAAGCCAGTCAACGTCGTCTGCGGCTGCGACCGCCGCTGCTGCTGCTGCCTCAATTTTGGTAACGCAACTGCCGCAGCCGCTGATAAGCAATTCGCTGGCCATACGCCAGGAGATACAGCGCTTCGAGAGCGTTCATCCATCGATTTATGCTATTTACGATTTAATCGATTTGCTGCCCATGCCGGACGCACAGATTGCCCAACAGATACGCGATCACGTCGTTTGCATTGAAGGTGAGTGCGTGTGTGAGTGAGTGGGAACGGTTTATTGACAACAACAGTGTTGCCAGAATTTAAATGGCAGAAAAAAAGCTAAATATTGAAAAGAATACAATTGCTAGTTAAGTTGTTAAATACGTAATATCAGTACTAAACAAATTGAATTGTTTAGTTTTTTTTTTTTTATTCCTTGCTGTTATCATAATTTTTCCAAATTTTCATGTTACATTTTTAATAGCCAAAATGACAACACCACCTTAATGGAACATGGTGAAATAAAGGGAGTGAGGTGTTTGGCTCTGCTCTGCTCTCTCTTTCATTTGGCAAGAGCATTGTTATTGTTATTGTGCATTGTGGTTTGCTTTTGTTGCCTATGCATGTGTGTGTGCTTTATGCTAATCTATGACCAAAAATCTTACCCCTTGCCAGCCCATTAAAAGTGTTGCTTGCCGTTGTTGCTGTTGTTGTCTTTGTTCCTGTCCCTTAAAATGAAAGAGCTTCGTTTTTGTTAAAAACAAGCTTTTTTTTTACACAACTACATAGGCATGCGTGCGTGTGTGTGTGTGTGTGTGTGTGTGTGTGTGCAGCATGAAATTTGATGCTCTCGAATCTGCCGCTGCTGCTGCTTCTTCTTCGTGGTAGTGAGACTAAAGCAAAAGCAAAAAAAAAGTCCAAAGCCGAAACCGTTCACAAAAAAATAAAATGGAAAATCTATAGTGCTCTAATCCACCAAAAACCGACCAGTAGATACCCTGTACTTAGATTACAGCTTGGGTTCTTCCCATTAGCCCCACCAAACCAACCTATTTTCATGTTTTGGCAGGCGAGCATGTCTAGATCGAATTTGTATATGCTGATCAAGAATATATATATAAATTGATGCCTCCTGTTACAAGCATGTGCACTACTGCAATATACCCTTTTTGGCTCCTTGAAAATGAGTATCACAAAAAAAGAAAACCGGTTCTAAATGGTTTATTAGAAAATCTGTCGACTACAACAACAACAACAACACCAAAAATGTAAACAAAATCGTCACTCGGCCTTTTCGGTCATTGTTGTTGTTGCTCGCGTTGTTCAACATGAATTTTGTGCGCTTATCGGCAAACCAGATACCAAAAAATAACCCCAAGCAACAGATACGTGTAGCAGCAGCAGCAGCAACAACAACAACAACTTATATTAAAGCACTCATAAATATGTTATAAGCCGTTCTGCACGCGACTTTCTTATTGGCATTGAAAACGCAGCACAGTTTGTTGATAGATGGCGGTTTCGTGTTCCAATTGGCATTTAGCTAATCAAACGTTTTTTGGCATATAACGGCTCAGTCAATAGGGTCAAATAACTGTGCATGTGTAGAGAATAGCGTAAAACGTAATATGGAATAGTCTGGCGGCGACTGGAATGGCTATGGCTGAAAAGCTAAAGCGTTTTGCATCTCAGTAAGGTCGTTACGAATTGACTTTTTAATTAAAATTCTCGTTTGTTTTATTTTTGGAAAGCAAATACATAGAACTGTAGACAAGTACGGTGATCGCTCGTAAAGCTCCAATCTCTGGAGCTATACATTTTACTTTTTTTTGGCAGCAAACGTGAAAGGCTGATTATTTATCTAAATCAATTAATCACTAAGATCTACATTTTCTTTTATTTCCCTTTCGAAATACTAGAAGTAGACTTTTTAAGAACCAAGCGATTTTGCTAGAGGAACCATATACTTAAATAATACTAGCATATAGAATAACATTTGTTTATTTGATGAATTTTGGTAATAAATATTTAGAACTAGAAGTTATTGTAAAGAACATATTTTATGTTTTACAAAAAGGATTTGCTATAGCTCTAAATATACATATATATATATATATTGCTCTTTGATTATTTGCTAATTCGTTGAATTGCTCCCTAATATCATTTGGATTGCAGAAACAACGTATATCTATTAAGAATAATAAGATTCTTTATAAAAATAGCACAGAATACAAATATTTATTGTTTCGCTTTGTTTTGTGCTTAATATAAAGCTGATTGCTTGTATTTACATTAAAATAGCAGTCACTAAAATAGAATTTATTAGGTTCTACGACCTCTAAAATGACAAAAGAAATCGATTCACATTAGTTCAGATGATATCAGCATATGAATGGTATTTTTGTTACAAATGTGTGCACATGTGTGTGTGTGTGTTAAGCCCTCGCCTATAGTACACCTGAACTCTCTGTTTGTTTATGTTTGTCTATTAGCTTATAGTAAAAGTCAGCTCACAGAAAACATTAAAATAAGCAAAGGCCAAAAACAAATTTCCTCTCTTATCGCGGCACAGTGGCACCGCGATCACAAATGCTTTTGCAATTAGCCCAAATCAACTGTTTGATTTACTCTTTAAGTAAAAAAGGGTTACTTGATTTACTTGTGGACTATGACATGAATACATTAGGGCATGAACAAGTCGAAATTTGTATAATTTGTACAAATTTAACGACTTTGAAGACTAGAATGTCGATTTATAGAGAACTAGTGGGTATTACCCGGCTTTGCCCGTTGCCAATTTTGCAATGATAGATATTACCTTTGCATATATGGAAAATTTAAATCTCCCGCATTATCTTGAACTCCAATAAACGATTTCCGCACATATGAGAAAAGTAAACATTCGAGCGTTGGATATTGTATAAGATTTGTTCAACAAGCCTTCGATATAGTTTGTCACCCTGAGCTTCTCAATAAATTGAAGAACCTCTTAACGCCACAATTGTTCCAGTTGGTGAGTAGCTTCTCAGCTGGAATGCTGACTAGAGGTCCTCTACTAGGCACTGCCACAGAGTCGGTTGAAGAATATCTGGGTAGCTTCAAAACATGAGCCTAAGAATAAAATATCAGCATCAATAGTAGAAAATGCGCAAATATCACATTCGCTACTAGGAGAGAATCCTGTCCAGGGGTAATGTTGCTCAGCTCCAGCAGACATGTCACAAGTAAGGATTTACAAATCAATACTGACTCCTCTATGGACATATGCACTGCAAATGTACGGGATTCCCGCAAAATCCCACCTGACCAAAATAAGAGCAGCGCAGAGCAAAATTCTTACAAGGATAAATAATGCCCCTTGGTATATGCGTACTAGGGACATCGCGAGAGACCTTGGAGTTCTCAAAGTACTTTGAGCGCATTCGCTCCCAATCCAACCCACTAGCAAGGCGCTTTATTTCTCCTGGAAGAACTTGAATAAGATGCCCCATTGCAGGAGCCTGTCTCTTTAGGGCAAAAAAAAAAAAACTTAAACGGTGCCATCTACTGGATCTACCTAACAGGGTCCTATAATACATACCGCTTTATTATAATATAAAAGTAGAATATACAAATAAAACTTTTCGCTATATATTTTTATACACCTTAGACTAATTAGTAGTAAGTCTTATTAAATTTTTTCCCCATGTATAACTAGCTTAAGCTGCCATATTAGGTATTAGTGATCTGGTTAACAATAAAATATATATATAAGTTTAAAAAAAAAAAAAAATAAGATTTTAGTTTTATATAGAGAGATGTCAAATTCAATGTTTTGTAAACTTTTGGCAAAACTAAACAAGTTTTATTTTTCATGTATTGTACATTTTTTCTAACCTCATTTCAAAATATTCAAGTTCTGTTCGAGTTCCAGTTCGATGGGCAACTTTCTTACAAGCTGGCATGTTAAATCTACTCGTTTTTCTAGTCTCACTTTTTATTAACTTACGAACATGTCACTAAGTAGATTTATTTTTCTTCAGGTGTTAGAAGAACATGGAATTTATTAATTATACTGTTAAGAACGGGGCAAACCAAATGTACAAAGTACTATAATATAATATAAGTTACTAGAATGATCTTTCTACAAGCCAAGTTATTCAACTTAACTGCTAAAGCTAAGAAATTGCCAGTTTATTCTTCTTAAGCTTTGCCAATTGTGTTTTTGCTTAAGTAAATAGTTGAAATGTTTGTGTTCTTAAAGTCTTTACACTTTCTTTCCTAATCTAATTCGGAAAAATAATATAGAAATAACTTTTGAATATTCTTTTACATTCGAGCTAACATTAATTTATAAATAAATAGTTTTTGCATAATGTTTTTCTCTTATATAATTTGCTCTTCAGGTTTCTTAACAAGAGATCTTAACTATTTGCATTTGATATCCATGCAGAAATATTTCAAATTGAGATTCCTCAAATTGTTTATAGTATATTTGAGCTTGCGAATTGTCTCTCGCTTCCAGTTTTCTTTTTTTTTTTTTTCTTGTTATTGTTATTGATTCTTTTATGTGCCCGGCGCTTATCTCTTGTTTGCTGTCGGCTTTATTACTTTTTTCAATGTACAATAATATTGATAAAAAACGGATTTTTATTTAAACAAATTATTGCGAATGCCAAACTCATATCTCGCTCCATTTCTATCTTGTTGTTGTTGCTTTACTTTTTGTGGAGCATTCGGAAGTGGCAATTGTTATTCGACACGCTTCAATGCGCAACATGTGGTAGGAAGAGAGTGGAAGGAGGGGAGTGGGGGAGTGGCAGGAGGTTGCGTGGCGCGTTGATATTTCTGCGACACATGTGTGCAACACACAGAGCAGCAGCAGCAGCAGCAGCAGCAGCAGCAGCAGCGACGTCGACGCCAGCGTCGCTGCTCGCACTTGTTCAGGCATGCATGTCCGTTGTCTGGCCACAGCCACGCCCGAAAGCCCCGTCCCCGTCCCCGCCCCTTAGCCCCACACTCGCTGACTGTGGCTGATTTTATTTTTAACATAAATTGCATTCAAAATACCTTGCACTTTGCTTAGATTAGCTATTTTTATTGGAATTGCACAATTTTGTTGTTGTCGTTTAATGCTTAAGCATAAAAAAGTCAAAATAAACAATTAAGTTGTTATCTGAGAGTGGCCGAAGAGAAGATACCCTGTAGCCAGCTCCACACTGAGCTTCTGCGCGAAAATTGTATTCTTAAAATTACTTTTGGGCATATTTTCCTGCAGTTAAGAAAGGTGCTTTCAGATGACATTCAATTGCCTATATACAATAACAGATTTTGAAATAAGAAATATTTACATTTTTGAAGCGAAATATACGTTCAAAATAAATGAGTCCAAATCCATTCGATTATCCGGAAAAAAACTACCAGTGTGCATTTCAGATTCTTTCATATTTAAGCAAATCGTATATTGTTATAGTAATTAAAGTTTTGTTAGTATTGTTACTTGCAAGATTTGAAGGTGATTGCAGTTTATCACTTGCTCGCATAAATTGTTGCATTCCATATACAAAAGCATTTCTGCACATTTCTCGAAGATCTGACCCAGAAAATCCAGTTGTAAGTTTAGCCAAATGATTATAATCAACATTGTGATCGATTTCTTCAGTTGCTAATATTAGTTTAAGAATTTGCATTCTTTGAGCTTCGGATGGAGGACTTTTGTGAAGACTTTCTTATCTTATTGGGCTGGCATTATACGTATAATAAATAGCCTTGTCGAGATCCTGAGCACTCATACTTAGCCAATCCCATAGCATCATGAACTGAGTTTCCATCATTCCCTTGGCCTGATGATCATTCGAGTTACGTGCTTTGAAACAGTGCCACATTCCAAACTAGGTAGGTTCCATAGTCTCTTATTATATATAATTATATATATTTTATATAATACAATATCTTGTGCAATTAAAGCCGTGTGATATGTGTCCAAAATTGTATGCGCTCAATCATCGCGATGATTCACCGGCATTCGTGACATGCGATGACGTTCTATAGAAATTTATCACATTTAAAAAATTATCATATACATATATATATATATATTTTTTTCTCCCCATAAATGGGCGCTGTGCTGAAAAAGCGCGATGTTTCCGCACTCAACCTCATATACATATATATAAAGCCCCACTTATATGGCCATTTGGCGCTTTGCAGCTCGCTAATAGATTGATCAAATATTACGTACAGTTGCGGCGGCCCAGTTGTATTAAGGTGTTAATGGAATCATCTAGATAATTAATCGACAATCAATCTTTATGTGGCTTCAATTAAGTGAAATGTTATTGTAAAATGTGTCTTAATTGCACTAGATTATTGCCTCGCTCGTGATGGGCTCTTTTCTTTTCGATAGTTTTAGAGCCAGATTTATAGCATATAGCATATTAGAAATTATTATTATTATTATATATATACTAGGGAATACCCTGAACCCTCTTATTCCAACACCAAACGCAGTTATTGCATTGATGTTTTCGCTAGCTGTCCATCCAATTGGGCAGTTACATATAACTTTGGTTTTTTCTTAACCGATCTTAATGAAATTTTGTACAGTATATCTTATTGTACCATAGAATATTTGTGTATTCTGAAAAAGTCAATTGCATTTAAATTGTGGATTAAATGGGTTGGCAATATAAGTTGGGTTATTAACTTGACTTATAGCTCTGGGGGGAGGTGGCGATAGGTATGAAATGAAAGATACTTGATACGTACCAAAATTGCTCAAAAAACAGTTTGTCGATATCGATTTACATCGATTGCTCGGAAACGGAGTAAGTTATCGATTATCGGAAACAAACTCGATCTGCGCAGGCACTACAATTTCAGGACTCTAGCTCTTACATGTTCTGAGATCCTTGCGTTCATACAGAGGGACAGACGGACGGACGGACAGACAGACGGACATGGCTAGATCGACTCGGCTATTGATGCTGATCAAGAATATACATACATTATGGGGTCGGAGATGTTTCCTTCTGCCTGTTACATACATTTGCATTTTGCATAAATACAATACCCTTTTACCCTATTTTAATGGGTTCAGTGTATAATTAGAATTGGTTGATTTTCATACCAGTTAAACTGTTTAAACTGTTGTATAAATGGAATATCTATAAATATGTTATCGAATTATCGATAGTCCCCAAGCAAATATCGATTAACCCACCATCGATCGAACGCACCAAAACCTTAAAAAACTTTCGAAATGATCGATAGATATCGCAACTAAACAACAATCGATAGTTTAATTGTCTCCCTTGCCCGTTTAAGAAATTCTTCATTTCGAACTTAAACTTGTAAACTTTATTGACGCCTCTCGGTCTCGTGCTCATGTACTCCTGTACTCATCGATGCTCATTTCGACGACTTTTCCACTGAACTGTGCCATTTTCAGGAAATATGTTGTCACATCTCGAACGAAGCTCGTTGTTATCTCCTGTAATTTCTTATCCGTAAGCAGGGCCTGATAGTCGTCATTGCTGAGGCCCGTCTCCTCCTGCCTGTTGAGCAGCAGCGGCGATTTGTTGAACTGCCACAAGGGTTATCAATAAGTTAGGGTATAACTGGTAAGGAGTATATGGCTTGGCATACCTGCTCGAATATGTTCAGCCACATGGCATCCTTTTTGTCCAGCTCCTTCTCGGCTATCGCCTCGTTCAGTCGGGTCACGTACAGCTCAATGTCACGTGCACGCTTCGTGCTCGGCGCCAGCTTGTCCCGCACACCGCTAAAGTAGGCGATTTGTGCACGGAATAGAGCATTCAGCAGGTTGATAGTCTCATTGTGCGCCTCCTGTTCCAGCTGTTTCTGTGTCAGATCACCTGGCTTGTTGGCCGCTGTGGCGCTATCTGCTGTAGGCGCCGCCAGCAGGCACTGCAACTGCACAAGTTATGGGGAAGCGTTCTATTTGGTTAGATCTGACAGCTCACCTGTGCCATGAGCAATATTAATGGAAAGTATTTAAATAGCATTTCTCTAGCGAATTCTCTCTGCGTTGCGGCTTGAGCAGGCGATTGTTAAGTTGGTACTGAGCTGGCATAAGAAATCTGATGATTGAATGCTCCGAGACCTGCTGCTTATCAGCTCGCTGTGGGTCTCTGTAAGGCTCAGAAATGTCTATAAAAATAAATATGTATGTGCATAGACCTATAGAGATTTGCTGACTGAGAGATACCATAGGATTTTCGTAGGAAATAATCTTTGGGGAATGTTCTTAAAAATTAGGTTGGTACTTAGATGCTAACTTTTGAAGTATACATATGTGTGTACATACATATATACAAAATATCATCATTCAAAATATCATCATTCAAAGTTTAATTTGTAAATATAGTTTATAATTAATAAACATACTCTATAAAGACACAAAAAGATTTCCAGTTTAAAATGTTAGCAGATTTTCTCTATTTATAGACCAGGTTTAATTCCTTTAAATAAATTTTTAATAATTATTATGTGCTATATTTTCTAATTATATTAAAAATATAAAAATGTTAAGAGTATGCAATGTAATATTGATAAGGAACTTCTCAACGCACCGTTATCTTGATAATATTTATTTCTAATTAGATGCGAGCATCACACTATTTTTGTGCTCGGAATTGCGCCGCAGCCGTTTGAAATTATTAATTAATTTAATGTGAATAACGGCACGTTTTTCTCCTTGTTGTTACTGTTGGTGTTGTACTGCCACATCGAGCGACGGCGTGAGATCTTTCAAGGCTAGTCCCTGCCCTCGCGTGGGCCGACTGTTTTTCCCTATCTGATAAGGCAATGCAAAACTAGAGGCAAAAAATGTGCTGATTGGGTGGAGGCAAAAAAGTGTGACTGTAGGAACTAAATATATTTAAATAGCTGCGCTTAAAAGTATGCATTGCGACCTGAGGGAAATTTTCAAAATATTTCCCTGTGGATTGTTCAAAGGGGGGACTTTGACATATCCATAGCACTCGTTTTTTTCCTTGTTTTTGCTATTGTTGTTTTTCTGCCTCAGACGATCACCGGCGTGAGATCTTTCAAGGCTTCTCTCGCGTGGGCCGACTGTTTAGCCCTTTCTGATAAGACAATGCAAAACTAGTGGGAAAAAATGTACTGTGGTGCTGGGTGGTGGCAAAAAAGTGTGACTGTGGGAACTAAATATATTTAAATTGCGGCGCTTAAAAGTATGCATTATAACCTGAGGGAAATTCCCAAATTCCCAATGGGGAAGTTTGACAAATCTATAGCACACGTCAGTAAGTGTAATGTATTTATTGTATTATTATAAGTGTAGTACATGAATTTAGCAAATTCAGTTAATTTGTCTCCTTAGTTAGTCGATTCAAAAGCGACTCTTCTAAAAATATTGGTAGTGAAAAAATTGTTGCCTACTGTGCGGCGGCCAATAAAAGTCTCCACACTTTGCCGCGCTAGTTTGGAGTGTGTTCATGAACCCAACTTAAAAATTTATTGGCAGAACTTTTTTATCTCGCATAGTCTAAACATATTTAAATAAAAAATGAAAATAATTAATTTTTTATAAAATCGATTTATATTAAAATATCTATTGAATTATGGGAACTTAAATTAAGACCTATCATCATTGTATATTTATTTTTATTCTTTTATCAAATTATGTAAACGATAACATTGCAATCTAGCAATTGAAATTATTGTTACATTTAAGAATATATGTGGACTTCAATCAAAATCGAATACGTACAAGAAACAACCAAAATAGGAGCGAGGGAAATTTGATTATAACTTGTTAAGCAAAAGTGATTAGATTATTGCATTTTACGCTTGTTTTTTTTGTCAATTAAATTTTTTCAAGCATACAAATATTATAACGCAAATAACTTCATTTCCATCATTTTTTTATTGCACACCTGTCTAAAGTCGAACCTCTATTTGCCGCCACCGCCAATGAGGTCTAGAATATCCCTAATGGATCGATCGCCAATCAGATCATTGCAAATGGGCGTTACTGTGCTGTCCACCCAATCAGCGAAAAAGTCCGTATTTTCATTGATAGTTAGGCTGATGAACTCCTCGACAACGTCGTTGAGTTTGCGATTCAGAATGCGATACTTGGATAGATTCTCAATATTGGAGACCACATTGCCCGCCACTAAATTAAGCTGGATTTGCTTGATGCGCAAATTATTGCTGCTGCCCACCACTCCCGTGGCGTACTTAATCTGGCCGGATACATTCAGATCCTCGAGAGCCAAAAAAGCGCCACCATTACGGGCCATTTGATACCCGGCGTCCACTTCCGCCTCGTACTGTGTGGTTAGGTTCAAGCTAGCAAAATGGAACTCAAACTTTATGTTGCTCAAGAGGAGATTCGCACTCATAACGCGTATCTCAAACTCGTTCAATCCCCTCACGACTAGGCCATCCAGAGCGCCAGTGGCGTGCAGCTCACCCGTCCCAAAGTCGAAACGCTTGTGCGGGATCTCCAGCGGTGCGAGCGGTGGTATGCCATATTGTGGCCAGCCCTCCACCATATGCAGCTTGCACGACTCCAAAGTATCCACAATTATGCTGCTTACAGAGCGCGACTGAGCTAGAATTTCAGAAATTATGGAACGTTTTATTTATTTATCATTTGATAATTATTACCAGCCAAAGGTTCGGACACTTCGGCTCCTTGACAAGCGGCCAGGGCCAAGATAATCGCAACTAGCGAAAAAGACTTCATATTTTATTTGTTTGAAACTTTTAGCTGCCAGCACCAGATTCAGATTCTAACTGCGCGACCATATAACGCAGCCAACGCACTTATATAGAACTTGAACGTCACTTGATAATAACTATATGTATAATACATGTCCAACTACTATGGTTCACAGTGTCTATAATAGCTCTATAATTTGCCAAATATTTTTATATGCGATTATTGACAATCAGTTGATAAGTTGAGATTAGCCGCTAGCCATAAAGAGACCTCCAGCGAGAAAGCAACAAAGAACAATTTATAAATTGGCTTAAAGCTTTTAAGAGCTTTTAATATAGTTAATCATATTACTAACCATTTATTCATAAATATATTGTTAAGTTAATATGAATGGAAGGTTTTTTTTGTGTGCTCTGCATTTGTAAATGTAATTGCATGAAACTCGAATATCCAACTATTCAAAAGAATCCAAGAACCAAGAACCAAGTTCTAAATGATCGAGTCTGCAACATGTTCGAGCTAAGCGGAAAACGTTTTTATACCCTTGCAGATGGTATTATAATTTTGTCGTGAAATGTGTAACGCATAGAACGAGACATCTCCGACTCCATAAAGAATATATATATTCTTCATCAGCATCAACAGCCATGTCCGTCTGTCTGTTTCTATGCGAACTAGTCTCTCAGTTTTAAAGCTATCTTAATGAAATTTTGCAGAAGTCTGTCTTTCTGTTGCACGCAGCACCAGCACCGCAGCACCAGCTGGATCGGACCACTATATCATATAGCTGCCATAGGAACGATCGGTCGAAAATTAAGTTGTTGTATAAAAAAACATTTTGTTCATCAAGATATCCTGCCCAAACTCGGCATTAAGTATTTTCCCTGTGCTTCGTAGATACGGACAAAGCACTATAAGCATTATGAAAAGGTTGGGTCTGCAAGGGTATTAGATCTTCGGCGTGCCGAAGATAGCCTTTCTCTCTCGTTTTTTGTTTAAGTTGACCGAAAAGCTCGAGCCAAAAAAATTGTTCGAGTACCCGAAACTCCTTTCGGCTCACTTGATGCAGGGATCTAATACGAATCTCAAAAAAGATAAGAACTTTGGGTAGTGTAATTAAAAGCTGTTTAAAAAAGGTGTTCTAAGTGATTAGATAAACGCATTTTACGATTGTTTTTCTTTTCAATGAGCTTTTTGGGCAAAACATTTTCGGACTTAGATTGACTTAACTATAATAAAAAGCTGAATTTTACAATTCTTTTTATTGCACGCCTGCTGAAAAGTTAACCTCTATTCGCTGCCACCGCCGATGAGATCTAGAATATCCTTAATGGAACGATCGCCAATCAGATCATTGCAAATGGGCGTTACTGTGCTGTCCACCCAATCAGCGAAAAAGTCCGTATTTTCATTAATAGTTAGGCTGATGAACTCCTCGACAATCTCGTTGAGTTTGCGATTCAGAATGCGATACTTGGATAGATTCTCGATATTGGAGACCACATTGCCCGCCACTATATTGAGCTCGATTCCCTTGATGCGCAAATTATTGCTGCTGCCCACCACTCCCGTGGAGTATTTAATCTGGCCGGACATGTTCAGATCTTCCAGAGCCAAAAAGGCGCCACCACCACGCGCCATATGATAACCGGCCTCCACATCCGCCTCATACTGAGTGGTTAGGTTCAAGCTGGCAAAATGCAACTCAAACTTAATGCGACTTAGTATGAGATTCACACTCATAGTGCGTATTTCAAACTCGTTCAACCCTCTCACAACCAGGCCATCCAGAGCGCCGGTGGCGTGTAGCTCGCCCGTCCCAAAGTTGAAATCCTTGTGCTGGATCTCGAAAGGCGCAAGCGGTGGTATGCCATATTGTGGCCAACCTTCCACCATACCAAGCTTGCACGACTCCAGAACATCCACAATTATGTTATCAATAGCATTTAGCGGTGCTGGAATATCTGAAGAAATTGACTTGGCATCATAAACCAAATTCTATTTAATAATCTTTGCTTTATGCTTACCAGACGGAGGCTCGACCAATGTAGCTGCCTGACAGCCGGCTAGGGCCAAGATAATCGCGACCAGCGACAGAGACTTCATTTTCCTTAAACGTCCAGCCGAGAACCCCAGAGTCTAATTGCGAACCCATCTAAGCTGGTCAAACATTTATATAGCACTCGAAAGTCTCGTAATAAAAAGAATAAGTATAGCACGTGTAGAAATAATGCTTATGTAGTCTATAATCGCTATAAAATTTGGCAAATACCTCCATATGCGATTATTGACTGATAAGTCGCAACAACCTGAGATTAGCAGCTGACCATAAAGGGACCTCCGACTAAAAAGTATATAGACTACAAACAAATAGGCTAAAAGCTTGCGAGCTTTTACGCCAAAGCTTTTACAGTAAAGCTACGTTAAAATGAAATTAATCCAGTTTAAAACTTGTAAGCTGAAGTATTCAGAATTTTCATTTTTATTCTGAGTTAAAATATAATTATTATTCTGGATTTAAAAATTAAAATAAACAATGGTCAAAGAAAGTTTTCTTTCAAAAAAGCTATAGATTAGATTGTCCACAATTAATTTTCAAACCATTAATAAACCCTTTTTTTTTGTTAATTCTCCAAAATAGAATTTTCTCAAATTATTATTCTAATATTGCTTTCGGATTTTCTAAAATAGTTTCTCTAATAAGGAAATAGCTGGGTTTCTGCTAAAACTAACTTTAGATATGCAACATAATTTCTTACTTTGAGCTTAAAATTAAGTCAAAAATAAGTTAATATGGGAATCAACGATTGTGATAAGATGAAGACATAAAATTAGTCAAAGATAATTCCAAACATGAGTGTAAATATATATATGATTTATACCAAATTGATCAAAGCATTAGATACACATTTTAGCTTTTTAACAGCATTTAAATAAAACAATATGTATTTATTTTGTTTTTAAAAGAAACTTTTAATCAAATACGAAGCGTTCACATTGTTTACCAGTCCAACTCTGGGGGAATGCAGACCTCCTTCTCGCCACCCTCACCGCCGGCGATGACATCGGTGATGTTGACATCATCCAAAACGTTGTTGACCACGGGCAGGGCAACCTGCTCGATGGTTTCGGCAATTAGATCCTCGTTCTCATTGATGACCATCTCGACGGCCTCGGCGAGATATTCGTTCATCTTCACGTTCACAGTGCCGTCGCCGAGTAGACCCTCGATTTCGGAGTCAACCTCACCCAAATGGGTGCGCACCTCCAGAGACTTGAGGCTCAGTTTGCCGGAGAGCATGCCCAGGGAGTATTTCATGGTGCCCCAAATGACCATATCCTTGATGGCAAACTTGGCGTGACCGGCACCAATCATTTTGATGGTGAAGCCGTATTTCTTCAGCTGCATCTCCATGTCATAGGTGGTATCCACATTGACATCACGGAAGTTGAACTTGTAGGTGACCTTGCTGGTAATTGCATTCACCTTCATCTCATCAATGTCGAATTCGTTTAGACCATTTAGACGGAAATGATCCACACTGCCCTTCATCTTCACGGCATCCGTGTCGATGTCGATATTCTTGTGATTGATTCTGAGTGGTGCAATTGGTGGAATGCCGGCACCGGGGAAACCACAAGGCATCTGCTCCTTCACACCCTCAATCACATCAACAACCGTGCTGGAGATGGACGTCTTATCTGATTGGGTTTACGTATTGGAAAATTATTGAAATTTTCACACCCATCTCAATGTACTCACCAATTGCCTCGCCCACAGCAGCAGCATTTGCGCAGGCAACGAGTGCCAGTAGAGCCACAAAGAGTTTCATATTTATTTGCCTCTTAACACGTATAAAGACTGGAGGTAATGCCAACCGTATTTATACTAATCGTACGCTTCTACTTCCAGCCGGCTTTTATAGACCCGTCTGCTAGTTGGGGCGCGATAAGAGCTACCGGGCTTGATAATTTTATAAACAAAGGCAATTATGGATTGGTCCCTACATTGCTGTCTTATCTGATGATTTTTTGACCAAATCGTTGTGCGAAAAAAATCCATTTTTAATTAAATGCCTAAATGCCAGTTTCCATTCTATATAACACTTGGAAGAAAGGTGAAATGAGGGTTAAGTTATAAAAAGAAATATGCCTGATTTTGATGTGAATAGTATTTAAGTTAGAAGTCGGTTTCGGGACCTTAACCAAGTCTTATCATTTTGCTGCCTGGAAAGGGTTTCTTATCGTTTTGGTAGCTCTGATCTTCCACTTATCCTTTAAACCCAAGTCAAGTGCAAAGTTCTGTTTTGTGATTTATAATATAAGTTTTATGAACAGAATTTAAGATGGATTAGGCGGAAGACTTGATTGTGATTTATAATCTTATTTTTGCCCACTTGTTGAAACATTTATTAATAGATTTTAAGATGGCTCGGCTGGCATATTTGTCGCCGGTGCGACTCTTTAATGCGCTATAATCAAATGTACTTATATATTCCGTTTTCTTTATCAACTAGATATGTAACTTCGTAGGAAATAGTCAAGGAAGTTTTTAAAACGCGGTTTGTCTCTGCATCGTTGGCTCGACAGTCTAAGGTTAAGTCTATAAGAAGTCTGAAAGACAGAAAGTAATTTTCCTATCAAGCTAAACCTAAAGTTGCTTAAGATTGGCGCAATAGATTAATAGACAGTTGGGAACATAATAGAATAGAAAATAAAGCATCTATGCAATCTAAGCTTAGAGACTGTTAAAACTTATGCGAATAGAAAATAATAATTCATGTATGCCAGGACTAAATGGAATCCCGAGGAATTAGATGATAGTCTATATAAACTGATGATCGTACGGAAATGGAAGAACATTTTCTCTATTCTTTTTGTTGTTAGTTACTGATTTTGCTTTTTAGTATGATGTGATTAAGGTAAATAAAGAAAAGTTATCGCTATAATATATAGTTACTAATATTTAATACGGACTTGCTGATGAAAATCCAAGGTATTTCTTGGGTCTCAAAAGGTTGCAAGGTCAAAAAGAATACATATCAATATTTTCTGTGCCTTATGTAAGTTGCGCGTGATTTGATCGTCGCAAACAACAGGCCATTGTGTTTTGTCTGTGGGGTATCTGAAACACCTGCAGGAGGTATTTTAGAACACCTGCAAATAATGCGCTGAATTTGACTGGGGCAAACAGAAATGATGGCTGTCACATATTTATTTGAAAATAAATCATAGCGACAACTCGATTGGGCAATTGGATGTCAAGATTACGATTTAAGTGTTTTGCACTTCTTACAACCCCCTATATATAACGATGAGGCGATTACCGTCTCACCAAATAAGAAGCTCAAGAGCTTGATATAAATTATTATTGAAATTATCATCAAAAGTATCGTGCAAATAGACTGGCTAATCTCTGGCTAGATTACATGCGAGCTTTGTGCTGCGTATGGTTAAAAATAGGTAATACCCATCCAGATTTTAGTTGGTGTAAACTGCGGCTATAAAAGCCGTAGACTCTGCCCAATAACAACAGTTATCGAAGTGCCACAATGAAAGCTTTCGTATATTGTTTTGTGACCCTTTTGGCCTGTGCAGCGGCCTACGAAGTAGACCTCTTGACCGAGGAGCAGTGGAATCGTCTTATCGAGCGTAATCGTAAGTGAAACGAAGCCTAAACCAAAGATTAATTTAATCTTGGTGCATCTTTGCCTTGCTTAGCCGCGAAGCCCGATGAACATGGCTTGATACTGAACTCTCAGGCCAAGAAGGCGGTGAAGAATTTGATGGAGCATCTACCCTGTGGTTTTCCCGAGTACGGCATTCCTCCACTTGCGCCCTACACGAATGCTGATCTGAAAATTCATTTGGCTCAATCTGTTGTCGAGTGAGTGTAGCATCTGTACGCTTGTTGTAGAAGTTTTCCTGATTTGGTTTTTTGTCAGTGCCCTGGTTCAGTTTCTGCGCTTCCGTTTCGATGGCCTGGAGAACATGGAGATTAAGAAGCTAAAGGTCAGCTACACGTTTAGCAAGAAGGTTCAGTTCCATTTCAAGTTCAAGGAGCTGAAGATTAGCTCGCATATCCTGAACACCGATACGCTGATCGATCTGCTGCAGGAGTTGGGTCTATCGGTGCGCTATGAGGGCACCGGACCGCTGGGCTTCACACTGGAGGATCTGTCCATACAGGGCTCCTTCAAGTACAAGATGCCCCTCATCTTTGGTTCCATTAAGATTTATAATTTCGATTGTGTCGTTGCGCTCGGCGGCGTCACCTCTCACATTGGCGGCATTTTGGGCAACGGCAGGTTTAATGAGATGGTCAACGATATTATTGATTATGAGGTGCCCGCCCTTGTCAATGGACGCCAGAAGCAGATCAGCGATAGAATCGAATCCTACTTTGTGCCCTTGGTCAATGAGCGTCTCAAGGGTCATAAGGTCTGGTTCCTGTTGAAGCAGCTGGTCAACCTCAACAAGAAGTGCTCACCCACTCCGGCGCCCTGGTTGGCTGTACAGTAAGCAAAAGTAACCAAAGCAACCAATAAACCATGTGTACGCCTTCAACGAATTGAGTTTTAATTAGCTACGCGTAGCTCCCTAGATTATGCCTATCTGCAGGCATTATCTAGCTAAGGTCTTATCGTTTCTAAGGTGATCGATTGTGCGGCTATAAAAGCTGGCGGCCAAACAATTGGCCATTCAGTAGCAGGTTGACCAAAAGACTTTCAATATGCGTTTTCTATTAGTTTCGGCCTGCTTGGTGGCCATCTGCGCCGCGGGCACATTGCCCAAGCAACAGCCAAATCCGCTCGAGCAGCGTCTGCTGCAGTTCGCCAATGAGAATGGCGAGATTGAGCTTTTCGCGGAACCCGTGCAGGGTGTTGAGGGTGAGCCTAGAGTAAAGCCTTGCATAGCAATGAATTAATCTAACAAAAATCTCACCCATCAGTTGAACCAAGTTTTGTGGTCTCCTGGCAGGTGCGTCGCATGATCCGCAAACTGCAGAAGCAAATGCCCTGCGGCTGGCCCGATCTGGGCATTCCTCCATTGGCGCCGATTCGCGTTAGCGAGGCTGACCTGAATCTGAAACGCGGCATCTTCGAGACGATTACTCATGTGTTCCGTCTTAAGATCGCCGGTCTGGATGACTTCAAGATCAACAAATTCAAATTGAATATCATCACTTCGAAGATCACCTTCGATTTCCTGTTCAGTAACATTGATACGACCGTCCAGAAGTACGATACTGACACTTTGATCGATGCAATGCGTCAGTTGGGCTTGTCCGTGGAGTATGAGGGCGACGGCTCGGTGCTCTTCGATCTGATTAATTTGCGTGTCAGCGGAACCTTGAAATACAAGCTGCCAGTCCTGTGGGGATCTGCTAAGATTCTATCTCTGAAGACCAACATCGAGCTGGAAGCTGTGGATTCGGACATTAGCGGCTTCATGGGCAATGGCAAGATCAATCGTGCCGTCAATCGCCAGATTGAGAATCTGCTGGTCAAGGGCATCAATGAAAATCAGCAGGCCATTTCCGATACCATTGAGGATACGTTGGTGCCCCGCGTCAACAAAGTACTCAAGGGCAACGATTTCTGGACCCTGGTCGATTTGATTCTCTCCAGCAGCGATAACGAGAATGAGGATGATCCAATTGTTGTTGATTGTGTGCCACCAGCAGATCCCTGGGCTTAAATCACAGACATACTAGCATATCACAATTCAATTGCTCAATAAAGCTTAAAAAGCTCTCTTGCTATATTCGTGAATTTTTATTAAATTATAAAAGTATTAAATGAAGTGTTTCATTGGTGTGTTGTATACAACAATAAGTAAAGTATCTTCAACAGTTTAGATTGTTTTAGACAAGATCGTATCGATCTAAGACTATCATAGCTAGGAAAATAGTATGTAAGTTATCTTAATTAAGTAAATCCAAAGCTCGTATTCTTTCCACTGAGAAATTACTCTCGAAATTTTTCGTGAAGTTAATTTCATTGATAAAATAACTAAGTCGCAACACACTCTAAGAAACTTTTTGTATGTAACATCTTTGTGGTTCGTCTTGAGCACATCTTCCACATCTTCCATCCACATCTAACAGTATAGTCGTATTAGATCTAAGAGTTTATCAGAGCTAGGAAGGTAGTATGTAAGTTATCTTAATAAAGTATACCACAAGTTCGAACTTAACTGAGAAATTATAGATGATAATCCATTATCAAAGTAACTAAGTCGAAGTACACTTTTAGAAACTATTTTAAGTCACATCTCTGTGGTTCGTCTTGAGTTCTCTTCCAGCTAATTCTAAGCTGTTGAACCAGATCTGCCTACTTTTAGGCTGCTTTTCTCAGCAGAAACCCTTGCTATCAATACACTTAGCACCTGTACAAGCGTTCAATCTAATCTGCGACATGCACTTGAGTTCTTAATCTTCTTGTGGACACCTGTCAGCTCCCAACATATTCGGTTAGTTTCCTAAAAGTACTCAACATGCGCTGTTCGTATTTTGTACTTGCTGCTGTTCTCTGCTGCTCCTTGTGCGCCGGTCGTACGCTCTTCGATGATGAGCTACGTGAGTTCACTGAGTTTCTGCGTCTTCAGATGCATTGCGGTTATCCAGAGCGTGGCATACCCATCCTGGCTCCCGCTCAGTTGGCCTATAAAGAGCTAGATATCCACACGGATAGCCTTAGGTAAGCTCTCGAGCAGAACTTTGACATGCGCTCAATTCCCCTTTTCAATTGCAGTTGCAAAGGCAACTTTACGGATCTCTCTGTGGTGGGTCTGGATGGTTTCGAGTTCTTTCAGCTACAATGGAATAATATTTTTCACACCATCAAATTCGATGTGAGCTTTCCGAGCATACAGCTGAAGAGTGCCGCTTACAAGCTGGATCTTTTGGGTCGCATCTTTGGCGCCAACACCTCGTTGGGATGCAATGGTCGCTTCGATCTGGAGCTGATTAATCTGCGCGCCAATGGCAGCTTTGTGCTACGTCCCTCGGGTCTTACGAATGGTGTGCACATCACCAGCTGGAATGTCGACTGGCAGCTGGGCAAAACCATTTCCCAAACCACGGGCATTGGGGGCACTCAAATTGTTACCAAGTTTATAAATGCCATTATCCAAGATTTTCTCGAGCTGCTCATCAATGATAATCCACAAGAGGTGTCCCAGTTTATGGAGCAGTTGATTGCGCCGCCCATGAATACGGTGCTTGAGAATGTGGCCTGGTACGAGATAACAGCTATTATATTGGGCCTGGTCAAGGGCGTATTACCCTTAGAGCCTATTTGCTGATATCGGCAAGTTTCTCTCTTGTTTCGACTTATTTTTGTTTAATAAAGTGCTGAAGAACTGAAGCTTAGTTTGTGCAAAAGTAGGTTTGAAATGGGGGGTTTTCTTATATTGAAAACTTGTTCCACAAATCTGCCAAGGTATTTAGTTTTCGGCGTGCCGAATGTTATTTTATTTTTAAGTTTTTATCTTATCTTATTTTTTATTAAATTTCCTACGTAAGCTTAAAAAAGTATATTTAAATTCTTTCGAAATTTAAATCTTGGATTTAATTTTACTTAACTTCTAAAAAGTTTTGTGCATGCACTAATCAGTTTTCTATTCTCTCTTGCAGGTAAGCGCGATTAGTTTTTTATTAAAGCACACGTATGAGCTCTAGGTATGTATTGAGTAGACTTATCAATTTATTGCACACGATTTCGGTTCGCTCTAATCGTTTCGACCATAAATTATGGCCATAATACGAAAGCAAGCCGTATGGCTCAGAGCAGGGGTACACAAAAATCCATAATCGGATTTGGGAGAGTCGCCAGCGGGACATCTCAATGCTGGAGTTCTGGTCGAGAGTTCAAACCGATGCACGAGCCCCGGCACGCAGCAGGACAACAGCGGGTGGTCCGAATGGTTCAACACTTCCTCAACCTCAAAATCTGCAACCGGCTGGCATTTGTTTAGCACTCGAAACACCCGTTCAGCAGCAGCAGATGTTTTTTTTTTCTTCACTAGATATTTTACTTTTTCTCTCTCTCTCTCTTCCCTTTGCTCGTGATATCATTATTTGTTGTTAATTAGTGCAAAATAGAGAAAGTACAGAAGCGTTTGGCCTAAATGATTCACATGGCTCCGGTGTCCTTTCGATGCGAATTCGTTTTGGCTCATTTCATTTGCAATTTATGAGTCCTTTGCGGCGCACACCTTGCACACGTCTCGGACTTGTGGCTGTCATATATTGCCGAAAAAAGGAGCTGCCCGAGCGAATGTCCTTTCATGAGTACGTGCTCAGTTATCCTGCGGCGTTTGCATTGTCCACCGCGCAGTTTTACGATCTAACGAACAGCCTGCGCTTTGTTTATTATATCCCTTACGGCTGAGATTGCCGGAGTCCTTGTGCCCATTCACTTGGGCCGAAGCCTTGAACATTTGCACTACTTGGCTGCAAAGTTTTCGGCTTTCAGTTTTTCCTCTCTTTGTTCCTATGTCCATTTGTTGACATTTACGATGCTATTTTCCGAAAAGCCCTTAAATCATGACAGCCCTCGGTCAATACTTTCGCTCTTCTGTTTGCCGCCCTTTCAATTGCCTCGAGCCCAGCCAGTTTGGCCCAGTTTGATTAGCCTCGATTTTAGTGCTTAGACCACAAATGCGGCTGGTCTATGGCAGCATCTGTGCCGTTGACTTGGCACTCAGTATGACAAACGATTTTTATATATTTTCCTATATATCAGAGACTAAAGATCTTACCATATTTTGCACATTTTTTAGGGTACCATTGTTCGTATACCTTTGTAGAGGGTATTATAATTTTGTCATGAATTGTGTAACGCATAAAATAAAACATCTCCGACCCTATTCTAGAACATCATCATTGATATAGCCATGGCAGGGTGTTCGTCTGTCTGTATGAACTAGTTTCCATGCCTTAAAGAAGAGCGTTAACTGCCTGCGGTTATGTTATTTAAGCTCTTCTTTCATGTTACTTTCATTCTCAGGCCTGAGCCCAGTTAATTGAAGTCTTTTTATGCGACAACTTTTAGCTTACAGTTCGCAATTGCAAATATTTGCAAGCTTTTGCTTTTCATGCTTAAAGGCAACTGTGGGCCATTAAAGGAAGAGTACACACACTTATGAGCCATAAAAAGGGGATGCGCATAAGATTCAAAATTTATGACGAGCGGCACTTGAGCGCGGAATTGTTAAACACAGAAATTAAGATTCATTAACGGGCTCGAGAGGGAGCGGTTGGGTCTCCAACAATGACGTCTACTGCACATAAATCAAAAGTTTTGGCAAACACGAACAAGATCCTGGTACGTAGATGGGCTGAAATTGAGACCAGGCCATGGATACAGATGGTTCCGAATGGAACTTTTATCCTTTGCTAGCGGTTACCTAACAAATATTGTCGGTGCCTGTTTACTTAAAGATGTTTTTGTTATCCTTGTTGCGCATTAAATGAGTTTTAATTTGAAACGTAGTTGAGACTCCTTTTTTTTTGTGCGCATCAAGTCAACGGTGAAGGCAAACAGTAGGCGCAGGAATCGCGTTACATTTGAACTTATACCCTGTACCAGTTTGCCCAAAACGGGTATGCTGTTTTTATGTTAAGTGTATGTTACAGGCAGAAGCAAGCATTAAAAAAATAAATAAAAATATATCACGGAGGCATATAAGTCATCATATATCATATGCTAAGCTAGCTAATTCTTGTTTATCGAAATTTTAAAATCGATATTTATCGATTTTAGAAATTTTCGGTGTTGAGCATTTCTCTGAGTAAATAACAGCTAAGTATATCAAACTATATATATAGGCCTCGAGTATTTCACTTTTTGAATACACTTTCCTTGTTCAACTCTAAATTTAAGTCTTTCTAAATTTTTCTTATATATAAATTTTTAAAAAATAAATTTTGAGTGTCGTGTAAATTGTTTAATGATTGAAAAAATTTAATAAAATTTATAAACGAGAGAAATTTTCGTAGGCTGACAGTGCGTTTCAGAGCTATGTACAGGGTATTTCCAAGTCGCATACTTTCGAGTACTTGCTTTTTATTTTCCTTTACGTTGTAATTGAGCAGCGCAATTTACTCAAATCGCTTTCTATAGGTGCGTTGTCCTGTAAATGAACAGCAGCCGCGGCCAAGTATGCTAAAGGATGCCAAAGGATGCTGCTACGTTCTGTTTTTTTCAATTAAGGTTGACATGTGTCTGCTTCTGCTTCTGCTACTGCGTCGCCTTCCACTCAAATTTGTTGCCTTGCGACAAGTCAAGCTGAAAATTGCGCATTTGAGCTATGTCGGCTTTGCGCTTGGGTTAGGCAACAAAATTGATATCAGAAAAATCGGTTTCTTTCTGAGGGGGTTGCAAGTTGCGTCAGTTGTAACTTTCGCCTAACAGGATTACACTTAGACAAGCGCGCGTATCCTGGCACTTGCATCTTAAATATCCATGCAACTGCCATTACGAGCTCGCGTCTGGAAGTTCTGCCTTCGCTTCTTGATAGGCAGCTGCCGGGTTTGATTGCTTTTGATGGGGGGTATCAATCAATTTGATGCTCTGCTGCATGTTTTAATTGAGAAATTCCGTTGAGCCAGACAGCTGTAAAACAGTTTTTGATTGAGGTAGTTCTCTAGCCAAGCTTTGCCTAACTTTGCTGTGCGGCTTGCACTTAAAGAATAAATCAGTAAATTTGTGCTTAAATCGGGCATAAAATTGATGAAAAGCTAATCGTGAGGTTCCTTGGAGAATTGACTAAATTAGCTAACATAACCTTAAATTATAATCTTAAACGAAAAAAATTAAACAACGTTTTCTTAAAATTTCTCCATTAAAATGCTTTCATTTCAGTTTCGGCTAATTATCTCATACTGAGTTTTTCCCACTTTCAATATCACAAGGATTTGCTGAATTGAATTCACAGTTGTTATTCGATCAAATTTTATGAAAACACTACAAATTTTTAATTTTCTTGAATATATTTATTGTATATTCGTTGTCAATGTATAGAATTCTCAGTTGTTATTCGATCTCATTTTGCGAAATCAACAAGAACATAAAAAACGATGTGAGTTTTTCTCCATTTTCAATTTCGCATAGAGTTGATGACATGAATATTGTTTTTTACGTAATTTAAATAAATATTTAAAGAATTTAATTGACGCTCAAGTGAAAAATTAAAAAAAGAGAAAATAGTTATGTATAAATAGAGAATAAGTCTGGGAATAATTATGTTATTTTCAATTGAATTTTGTATTTTGCATGCCGAGAAATGTGTGTACAAAGTTTTCTTTTACATAGTTGGAGCCCACATTACCCGTTAATGAAGAGTCTAACGCCACATAATTATGCTGGTAGCTGGCAACGGCAACGGTTAACCAACCCGAGCCAATCTACAAGAGCCCACATGCATAAATGCATGACTGGCAGTCAATCGATCGATCAATCAATTCCTGTAATTACACTTCAATCGCAGCGGTTAAGCGCTATGCGGCTTGCAGAAGGCGCTCTGACAAACATTCCATATGACTTATTGGACTTTTGACAGCTGTCAAACCAGAGTTCTAGTAGCTGGAACACTTGCAGCTATGCCTCTCGCTGACGCTGACAAAGGCAAGGGCAGAGCTGCTTGCTAGCCATTAGCATGAAAAAAAGCCATGTCCTGTGTTATCCTTTAGCCACCACCATCACTATCGCTATCGGGACAGCTGTCTTAAGAAATGTGATGTGACACTTTTGTCAAATGTTTACACCTTTAACCCTTTGGTGGCCATTGTTGCAGCGGGCATCTGCATGGGATCAAGGGTTTACTCGATCTGTATCAAAACCAGGATCAGCAATTGTCGCCGAATTGTTGGCAATGTTTTGTTAATTTTATGTTTAATTAGTGGCATTTGTTTGGATTTGTTGGGCTTAACGGGGCTACACAAGCCCCTGTAAAAGGTTTATTTTGTGTGCTGAAATCTTTTTCTTGGGGGCAACTGCTTTGATTTTATTTTCTTGAACTTAAAGCGAGTAGCTTGATATTTTAAACCAGAATGTGTACTAAATATAATTATAAAATAAATTTAATAATACTTGCAGTAATCTCTTTTATATTTTTTATGGGATTTCCGCTAGCATCTATATTAGTTTCTTCCTTTGCAGAACTATCATAATTATTACCAGACTTTCCGCTACCAACCACAGCCAGATATAGTTATCAACGCCTGTCGGCGACTACAGCAACAAACCCAACTCAAATAATTCATCAAAATTATGTCAACTCATGCAAGCGGCTGTTAAATATATATATATAAAAAAAAAAAACAGTTCAAAATTAAAAAAAAAAAAGAGAAGGAAAATGCTAATGAAAATCAATGCAAAACTGCATAAAACATTTCTCTGTTGACTGCCAGAAACCGCCAAGATTTACCTCAGAGTTGTTCAGGACGCAGGCGCAGCAGCAGCTGCCACATAAAGCTGTCATGTTTTGGGCAAACACACACGCAGGCGCAGGCAAGGATATGTGCAGGACATGGCTAGACTTTGACAGACAGACAGACAACAATTACAATTTTTTCCTGCAGCGTCATCGCACTCGTCTCAGCTCAGCTCATCATATTTTCTTGCGGCTGCCTTCAGCTCTGATTTGCATTTTTAATCTCATAAGGATGCTGCCTTATGCCCAGGCATTGTCCTTGCCATGTTTTTCCTTGTGGTTGCTGCCAGCTGAAGACAAAAAAAACTATCATCTTTGATGTTCCTGACTGAGAAGGAGAAAAAAAATAGTATTAGAAAAAAGTGCTTGTACCCTGGTTTGTGTTCTACATATGTTTAATCCTGGATTTGTAACACGCAGCTTGAGTCGCCCGTCTGTGTTATCCTGTCTGTCTCCTGGCTGTCTGTTACGCTTGAATAATTACTCTAATTAAAAGTCCTTCGATATCAGCTTTAACTTTCAGCTTGTCTTGCTTGGGCGTCAAGCGGATTTATTTCTATGGGAAGAATCGATTTAGATTTCTATCTCGAGCAGTTTGCTTAATGAACTGGCAATGAGTCGATGGATTATGAGTTGGGCTATTGCTTATTCCAAATTTAATTATCTTAGGCATAAAACTGTGGAGAATATCTGGCGTTTCGTTGTGTTAATGTTACAATGTTGTTATTAAATTTGTTATTTTATATTGATATGATAAATTCATACCTTTCATGCAAAACTAAAGCTCAACCAGGCTTTTATTTTAAAAATAGTTTTAAATTATTTCTTTACTTTGTGTTAACCCTAAGAAGACATAAGACATAATTATTTCTAATAAATTTCTGGGTCCTTTTCAATACTTAGGAATTAAAAAACTTATAATTCTCATTAACTGGCTCTTCAAATGTTTTGAAACTAAGAAGCACACAAATTATTAGAATTTAAAGTTAATATCATAAATAAGATTTATATATTTTGTATATACTTAACTGTAGAGCTTATCAATATCTTGCAAAGATATGTCAATTTGAGGTATGCCTAATCTTAAGATTTTGGCTGCTTGACTGAATCTTAAGCAGTTTTGTATGATTCCTACGCCCATGTCTCAGATGCGATTAGGGCACTGTTTCCATGTCAGAGAGGACAATGCCGCAGTAATCGATCTGTTTTTATATCCCAGAGTAAAGAATTGTCCAAGCACTTAGGGAGAATAAATCATAGAAAACTGAATAAAAACTGAACGAGTCAATGCCCAGACAACAAAAATTATGTGAAAGTAATTTCCTAGATGAGAGCACACTGATAAAGAACAGAAAAAAACTGTAAATGATCTTGAAAAAAGTAAAAAAGAAAAAAACTGTACCGCAAGGAATGAGAGTACCCTCTGACCATTGTCATTTTGTGATGTCATCAAAACTCAATCAATTTGCGGTTGAGAAAAGTTGAAAGCCATTCTGATGCCCTAGACATGATTTATTTGTAACGGTTCAGTGGTTCAGTGGTGCAGTGGTACAGCGCTTGTTGCACTTGAGTGTGCAACATGCAGTTGCATGTCCTGGCCACAGTCTGACGAAAGTCGGATCATTAATCATGCCCCTAGGAAGCTGCTGCTAATGATGATTTCTCTTTTCACTTTTATTTCATTACCTTTTTTTCTTTTCGCAACTATTGAATGGAATTCGTTTTACACGAGCATAACCCACACTAACCACAAGAATTTTCTCTGTGCGAAAAATCAATGCATCAACCATTTCTGGTCAATGAATTGAACTTGAGCTCGCACCTTTAGGGAATCCATCATTAATCATTTATCGTGTCTCATTAGTGTGCAACATTTTTGCGTAAATGTTGTAGTTTTTAGGCTGAACATTGAAATAAGATAAATAAGCATGCGATTTGCATTTTATGTGTGAAGAACTGTGGGAATAGTAGATCAAATTTTATACACAGGCTTGAAGTTCGATGATATCCATAAATTAAATATATTTTCTTGTTAAGCAGAGTGTGATTTCCATTGCTCAGTTTTATAACATGAAACTTTAAATATATTCGTCTTTCTCTCGAGTATATAGATCAGTATATTGCGAAGCTAATATATGTACGATCGGAAATCAGAATTGCTAATTTGCCTAATTTGGTTGTGATATGTGCAACGCAAAGAATGAAACATTTTCTATTCCATAAAGTATATATATTTTAGATTGGCGTCAACAGCCGACTTGATATAACCAAGCATCTTTGATTCTATGCAATCTTGTCTTTATTTTTTAAAATTCTCGTCTTAAAACTTTGCATAAGTCTATCTTTTTGTTGCAGGCAGTATGTATATCGGTACGATCCGGATCGAATGAGTTTTAGTTTGACAAAATAATCCGTTAATCGATAATATAAGATTTGTTTTTATTGATTACAGACCTAAAATATAAAATGTATTTGTTTCTGTTCAAGGTGCAACTCAATGTTGTTGTGTTGGCAGATTTTGCACACGTTAGATATAGCTTCGATTGTTAGTTCATTGAATCAATTTTTATTAAATTGTAATTTAAGTTTTGCCGGCTAATGGTTTATTGTAAGACAAGAATAAAAACTGCGTTTCAATTATTTTCTATAATTATGCTCTGCTAGTTTCTCATCGATCTAATGATGTATGCTCATTACTGGCTCACCCTTTCCTGTTTTTCATTTTCTGCGACCTGTTTATGCAGTTATGTAAATAGAACCTCAAATTAAGAATTTTCTCAGTCTTTTATGGGTTGGCTGCAAATCTGAAGCCCTTTTGATGCCACGCCCCTCAATCATAAACATAGCTTGTTGTTGTCAATTCGAATGGGTGGGGCACTCAAAATGTAGGCCCTCGGGCCTAAAATGCAAAACGGTGCACAAAAGCCGCAGGCAGGTCCCCATTTCCAGAGATGTATTACTTCGTGTACCTCGTTGCCGACCGCCAACTGTGCGAGGGCACAATTATTAGCACTTAAGCGACACATTTGGTGCCTTCAACGGCAACGCGTATCCTTGCCACATCCTGACGCTGGGACAACCCTTAAAGGCAGCGGGCACAAGTGTCGATGACACTTGGAGGGATTTGCGAGCCGACAACCGCAGGATACCCAAGGATATGCCACTGCAATGTTGCATGTCAACGTGTTTTTGCCGTGTGCAACTGTGTGTATGTGTGTGTGCGTCAGGTAAAGGGTTAAGACGCGCCTCCCTGGGGCACGTCCTGACAAACACTTAAGCCAAAGTTAAACGCTTCGAGTGTCGTATTTTTGTTTTTGTTTTTCTTTTTTGGTATGATTCTTGCTTCGTGCTCCGGTTTTAATGATACCCTTGCAACGGGTACATCAACTTTTGCACAAAATGTGTAACGCATTGAATGCGTATATGTATATATCTTCTTGATCAGCAGCAATAGTCGGGGAGATTTTTTCTAAGCAACTGAATCTCTTGTTGTTTTTAGTTGTCCTTTCATAGCTTTCCTCGGGTTCATCCTTTTACAAGTTTTATAAGTATTCCAGCATAAATATATCTTAAACTATATAAATTAATAAATATATAAAATGTATTAAAACTGTAAATTAATTTAAGTTTACTTTTAAAGTCTGAAGTTGTTGATTAATCTTAGGAGAAAAAAATATATCATATTTATTATTTCGTTCTATTTTGCCAAGAAATGTAAGCATTTTCTTAGAGTCGAGTGTTGTTTATTTATAGGTATAGGGAATTTCATCTTCGATCTGTCTGATGTATTTTAATTTTAAATATATATTTTTATTCGTGCTGCACACAGCAGTTGTCCCTGCTGCTGGCAGCTCTTGCATTTCGGTTCATTTCGGCGCTGCCTAAAAATCCAAATCAATAGGGAATTCGAAAAACTTTGCTTTAATTCGCTTAAATTGCCAGCAGGACATGGCGACGCATATGGGCCATTGTGTTGCGAAATCCTTAAAGGATTGCCTGCCTTCTCGGTGCAGCTCCCCTACCTCCCTCCCTCCTTCTCTCGCTCTGTGTGCCTCAATTGTTTTGGGCCGACTGTTGTCACAGCTAAAGCGCTTTAATTTTGATTGCATTCGATTTGTTGTCGTTTCTGTTTTATTTTCTTGCTCCTTCATGCTGTTTGCACAACTCTTTGACAAATTCGCAGGCTTGTTCCGGGCCCGGGGCATCCTTTTTTTTTTCCTTTAATATTTTTCCGCCAGCTTCTCTTCGGCATCCTTTGGCAATATTATGCAGCTCGAGGATTAACTATTTACGCATTTGTTTGCTCGCTCTGTCACGAAAGTAGCCCAGATATTAGGTTCTTTTGGTATTCGATTTCTAAGGTTTCTGTTCCCTAAATTCGCAGCTTGTTCTTGTGTTTTTTGTGTTTGTAGGATTTCATTTTATTTGGATTGGGTTCAATGTGTGTGTGTGTGTGTGTGTGTGAACAGTTTGTGAGTTGTTTGTAACAGTTATTATAGGATTTTGGCCAGGCAAAGCGGGCGCTTATATTTGTAAGAGAATTATTTGTTCGAGTTATTAATAATATATTGAGAAAGGGCAAAAACCATGAAGTGTTACACGTGTCTATTAACTAGACCTAGACTCAATGTTATCATTAGGAACTTGTGGGGTCTACTTATAATATTAACAACAGATAGGTATAACTTTGTAAGAAAAATAACTTACAAGTGATAAAAACAACATTCGTTCAGGAATTAGTTTTATTTAATATATATAAACCTCATCGACATGTTCTATACAAACATTTAAAATAACGATAGTAGGGGAACAGTATCAACATACCAATAAAACATCCGATAATACAGACTAAATGACGTAACGATGTGTAACAAAATATAAACAAATTAAATCTCAAAACAACCTTTATCATGCTAAATAACAATCGATACACAGCTAATGCATCGGACGTAAATAAATTGAATTTGAATAAGGCTAATTAAAATTCAATTGTTTATTTGTGCTCGCATGTTTAGACCTTAGTTCTTTTGTATTGATACTGAGGGTATTCCCTAGAGCTATTGCTCTCTAAAGTCTGACAATCTGATCAAATCGATAGCAAAAATATTAAATAAACGATTTCTTTCTTGTTTTTTTTATATGCTATCGGCATTCATCCTGTCGCAGTTATCAATTTTAGTGGCTCCGCTCAATTGATTTAATCCACACGGAATGCGCAACCTGATGGTTATTTTTCTTTCGGCACTTCCATTGGGTTTTTTTTTGTTGCTTGGGCGTCGTTTGTTTCGACTGGTTGACATTGACAGAATGTCAGTTTGAGGATTTATCGCTGGCTGCCAGCGACGCCTACCTGACGTTGTAACGCATCAGGCAACTGCCATTCATTGACTTGGTTTTGTTTTTGATATTTCTTTTTGGTTTTTGCGAATGCGGGAAATTCCTGTGCCATTTTGCGGCCTGTTGTTGATCCTTGGGCTGAAATCCTTTTAAGCATTGCTTTCGCAAGTAATTAGTTGGCTGTCAGCGTTTGGTTTGGTTTGTGCCACTGCCTTAAAAGGATTTGCCAATTTTAACGTGCCACTATGAGGCTAGCACCTGCGCAAACATATGACTAACGGGCTGTCCTGGTCCTGCCGAGATCCTGGCAGGGGCGCGCGCTCGCCCCTGCGGCAATCCATCAGTCAGGACAACCATTTTGCTTCTTGGAAGGAAATGTGTTGCAACCTACTTTGATGAAATGTTGTCGTCGTTCCAAAATGAGAAATTGCATGTGCCGCATCATGTTTGCGCATCATTTCATGTGTCCTACATCCTGGCCAGATCTACGGAACGGTGCTAAGTATTAAAAGGATAACAGCGGCAGACAGTCAGCAGCAGCGGCAGCTACCAAATGAGTTCTGCTCTACATTGATGAGCCTGCAGTCTGCCGAGTGTCCTATATGTCCTAAATGTCCTGAATGCCCTATATGTGCTGCCAGCTCTTTGTGTACTGCTTGTCGCCTGTCGCCTTGCATTGTGTGTGAAAAAGTGGGCCGGCGGTTTGTTTTCGCAAAAGCTGTCGCATCCCATTGAATGAAACTGACAAAGAGAATCAGCTCCTTCTGTTCCATCCTGACGGCAGACAAATTAGCTTAAATGAGTGGGTGCTTCTCATTTCATTTCTTCTTTTTCTATTCTTCTATCCAAACACTGCCTCAATTGTGGGGCGTAGAGTTTACATTTGATTTACGAGTTATCTTTAAGAATATCACAGCTGTTGGCAGTCGTTATTTTGATGATCTGTGACGATTCCCTGCGATAATTGATCTTGATGTACAAGACAAACCGTGACAATCGGCAATTAAACTTTTTATTGAGTGTGAGTGTGTCAAATGCAGGGGGCTAGCAATGAGATGTGGCACAAAAGAATGGGCAAAGTATATAAGAGATGTGCCCGCCTTTAAGCTTCCAAGGAGTGTGTTTAGTTACAAAATATTCGAATAGAATTTCTGTATTTTAGGAACTTTTAAAATGGTTATCCAAATCAGCGGTTGAAACAATGCTGCCAGCGGATCGTTTAAGGATAACTGCACAAAGAAGAATTTAAAAATTAAATGCTACCGCCCTCTTAAGAGACCTCGATCTATTTCTATTCTTATTTATTTCTCATTTATCTTATTTTCTTGCCTATTTTTAAAGCCAATTATTATTTTTCTGTGCTTTTCTTTGCAAATGTTTTACTGTCTTGTTAGCAATTGGCTTAAATTTCTGAAAAATACTAGTTTTTGTTTTCCAATAGATAGATGGATAAAAATAAAAATAATATACATATTCTTCAGAAAATTTACATTTTAAGTCTATAGTTCCTATAAAGACAAGTTTTATATATATAAAATATTTGTTTGCCTACTCATAAGCTGCTTAAATATATAATTGGTTGTAGCTAGTTGTCATTTCCATATTAAATGTGATTATATCTTTCCATTATGGCGTAAATTGGCCCAATTATACGAAGGAAACGTCTAAATTTGTACAATGCCAGGACAGAAAGGAAACCATTTGCCAGTGATTCGAGTTATTTTCTTGGAGTAACTGCATAATTGGCATATGCCAAGCAATTTGCTGCAGTTGCTTCCAAGGACAATGAACCACTCGGTCAGGATATATTCATGTATATGGAGATATTTAAAGTCGGGCATAGGCAGGCACATTTTGGCCAGTGGACTGAGGCACATGTCCTGCCCATTCAGCTGGCCTGCTGTGGAATGTTTTGCGTGTCGAATGGCGGCAACTAACGAAGCTGCCGCCGTTGCCGCCACTACCCCCGCTGCGCGTGTTGCAATGTTCGTGCACGAGATACGGACACGCGTCATATTTTAATTATGACAGCCGGCCCAGGCTCTGACGAGCGGACAGTAAGTCAGTCAGTCAGACCGAAGCCAACCCCTTAGCGCTGTAATGACCAGAAAGCAGGAAACAGGATATGCCACACGGAGGCAGCAACACCAGCAGCAGCAGCAGCAGCGGCTGGCCCGAAACTCTCACCTTTGTTGACAGATTAGTGGCAATCGTTGTGCAACATAAACTTGACATATTTATTTGACACTTTGATTGTTCTAAGCTTGTCATAATTTTGATACGCTATGGACCAGAGGATGCTGCAGGCCAAAGTCCACATCTTCATAGCGCAGGCACGTAGCAGGCGCATTTGCTTTATTTTTTTTTCTTTCGTATACCCTGTAGAAATGGGTTGGTTACTGTATGAACTCGAGATCCATGAGAGCTCTCAACTTCAGATCTGCTTATTGATAAAAATTAAATAGTTTTCATAGGCTTTTTCTCGGCTATAGGCGCAAGCGCTTGTAAAACCCATTTTAGATAGCTAAAGCTATCATCTACTATTATAGAAATGTATTTATCTAAGTGAACTCGAGAACTATAAGAGCTAGAGCTATTAAATTTGGTGTGTAGATTTGCCTTTGCATAACTATATTTAATATATTTAAAATTTAACAAGCTCTGAACTACAGACTAAAACTCATTTCGGATAGGCAAAGTTGGCATATTTTATTATAGAAACGTGCTAGCAAATTTCGTATGTACCTTCATTAATGCATAACTGAATTAAATATAAATATACTTTTCATAGATATCAATAAAAAATAATTCTTTAAAACGCATGTTTTTTTTTGTAAAATCTGCGATTTTCTAGAGGATATCTGCTAGTCAAGCACTTCACAGTAGCTAATTTCTCCTGCATATTTTGCATAGTTCGCCACGTTCTTTGTGCTCGCTAAACAAACTCGAACTAATGAGTGCACTTTATCATTTACTGGAACAGTTTCACGTTGTGCAAATGTTGCCAATTATGCGGGCAATGCACAAAAAAAAAAAATGAAACGGAAAAAAAAAATGAAAATAGGGAAAATATTAATAATAAAAGTCAAGGTGCAACAAAAATTGCGCGGCACTTGACGCACAAGCCGTGGGCCGTGGCATGTAGCGCGGGGGTTGGGGGTAGCTGCGGGTTGACTTCGACGGCACATGGCCAAGCAGCGGGCAGTCTGTCTGTGTGTGCGTGTGTCGCGTGTTCACTTTAATTTCATTACACTGCATTCTGCTCTTTATAGCTCGCGTTTTAATGAACCCCCGTTCCCCAGTTGGCATATCCTGCAGCAGGATTTTTGCGCGCTGAGCGACGCGCAGGCGCAGACAGTTTAAATGGACGTGCGCTAAGTGCACGCTTTAAGGGTTGCAACAGTGCAGCCTCCCATCCCCCCCTCACTTCCACTATGCACCGCTTGACCAATGGTCAACTGCTGAAATCCTTTGTCTCAATTTTTTTTTCATTACAGTTGTTGTTATTTGCGCTGCAGTCGACTTTTTAAGCTTTCAGTTTTGGACTGCCTGCGCCTTGTAATAATTGTAATGCTTAGCCAGGGTCCGGAGCAGGGGTTGGGCTGCTGCATTTACCATTTGCTACCCCAGTTTGATTGATGTCTCAACTGACCGTTGAGTGTCGGCAGCGGCTGCACTTAATGGTCATCAAGCCTAATGTCATTTGTCAATCTGTGTTCATTTGTCAGTTTTTCTTTTTGTATTTTCGGAAATTATTTGATCTAGATAGATAGCCTAGCGAATGCTAAAACAGTAGCAGCACTTGAGAGCAAAGTGTTTTGCGTGTCTCTCTTAATTATAGGACACCATTAAGGTAAGGTTGAGGTACAGCAGGAGTCAGCATAGTAAAATATGTACTAATATATTTTGTACTAATATAATTTAGCTGAAATCTGCAACAGTGTGCAGCTCGTTTTAAACGCCAAGCTAAGCATCTGTAAACTCACTTTTTTCAAGGAACAGGCTGTGAATTGCGTGAATATAACACTCGTTTTTGTATATATTTATTGCCCTCTTCATTAAATGGAGTATCTTCTTTGGCATTTGATAATAAAATAAATGAAAGCTACTGTTCAAGAGTTCATTTAATAGAGAAGTGTTTCCTCTAGAACTTCATTGCTTGATACACAAAAAAAACTTTTTTTTTAAAACTAAAAAATCTTATGACTTTTAAACTCTGAGATAAGCCCTTAATCAAAGCGGTCTTTTAACTGCATTTAAACCTGATAAATTTCTAATACTCATGATATTATAAAAGTTTGAAGCTTATTTTCTTGATGAAAATTTAAAACTGAATTTTTCAGACTTACAAGTGCTAAGATTAACCTTGTACTTAGCAATCTCTATAAGGCCCAAAAACTTTTCAATGTCTGTCTAGATAATATTTCTACATAGCAAACTCGTAAATTTCGAATACTCTCGACAGCGTTAAGATTTTCAAGCTCTCTTGTTTTAAATTAAACTCTTTCTGAGGTATATGTTTGTTATGTGGGCCATTTCTTAAGCCTATTGCGTTTTTATCAGATATTAATATAATAAAATTTGCAAACAAAATACAACGTTTTTTGAAAGTTTATAGATTCCCTGTTTTCTTAAAATAGTTTGTCTACTATTATCATATTTAACAACCTATTCTCACATTTCATTATACAAACAATGGACTCAAGGGAAAGAACATCATACCAAGTAATGTGGGCAGTTCCTAATGTATCCTGGTTGAATCCCATGTTATCCTATTAGCATAAGCACACACATAACTACATTATCACATTTAAGCATATTTCACTTTTCATGAATGAAACACACTTACAATAATAATAACTATGCCTATCAAAACGACACTTTCCACTTTCCATATAGGTATATATAATATGATTCGCCCCCTCGCCAAAGTCCGCAGCCACTCGCCAAGCGAACCATCAATTAGTTTGCATAACGCATGTTTTTACTTTCCCATTTGACTACAGTTGATTACACCAGCAGCTAAATGTGTCTATATGGGTCGCTATATGGTCAGCGGCAGCTGTAATAACCAAAACATGAGCTAACCCATGATATCTAACAACTTTTTTCATCACTTTCGCACACACATCACAACAACACAAACAATAAAATGATGTGATGTGAGGTGCTGCTTTAATCCCAGCAGCTGCTGATGTTCCAGATACGGAGCAGTCAAAAAATAAGCGTGTGGTCGAGTGTGCATGACTGGTAGATACCCTGTACTAAACTTAGGGCAACAGCTGCTGATGATGCATATACCAAGCAGCCAAAAAAAGAAGCGAGTAGTCGAGTGCGTTTAACTGGGAGATACCCTGCGCCAAACTTAGTGCAGCAGCTGCTGATGATGCATATATAGCAATCGAGAGTGCATAATTGGAAGATACCCTGTACAAAACGCAGACTATTTCCCTGTCTTCTACACTTTAAGAAATGTATTCTAAAATAACTTTTGTGTTTATTGTTTGTTTTTAGGACTCAAAGAAGATAATCAAATGTTAGTCTATACCAAAAATCAAGCCTCTAACTCTAGAATGTGCTATCTAAAAATTCAAATAATTTTAATTAGTTATGCCAAAATGATATAGCATGAGTTTGTATAAACTGTAGTTCGGGCGGGCAAGCATATACATTCCCCATTTCAATGGCTGCAGGGTATAAAACAAATATACACGTTAGCATCCAGCCAGGTCCAAGCCCAAAAACTACCCAAGCAAACACTTTGAAGTAGGTGCTGTCTCTGCAAGCATGAATGACAAATGGAAAAGCGGAAAATGGAAAATGGAACTGGACCTAGGTTATGTCAGACACCATCAACGGATGCTGTTTGGTCTTTTTTTGTAATTCAATTTCATAAAATCTAGATATGAGCTTTATATTGTTATCAGATGGTGGTCAGGCTCCGGCTTCGGCTCGGGCCCGGGGGCAGTATTCCGGCTAAGCTAAAACGCGGGCTGCATGCGTAATGTGCCGGATAAGACTAACCAGACAGTTGAGCAACCCTTTTTGACAGCTCTAATTCTGCCAAACCCTTCTACTCCTACCCTGTTCGTATGCCCGCTCAGCCCACTAATGAGCACACTTGAGCAAGTCGAGCGAATCCTGCAGTCAGTTGCATTTTATTTTTTGTTTTCTTTCTCTCCTACTTTTTTGAACGCTAATGAAGTGAGTCTGGTCCTGCTGCAGGACATGCATTGTGCGTCCATCAAGCAAATCAAAAACTCAACGACAACAGCAGCAGCAGCAACGGCACGGAAAACTGAGCCTTGGTTCATTGAAGTTTGAATACTCTTTATTAGTTATTTAGTATGTAAACCTACGAGAAATAAAAATACAAATAGCCCAATTTACAAAGCCCAACCTTAAGGCAACCTTTTTATTCCCTTTGCCTAACAATAAATTATAAAGCAGGATTTAATTTACCTAAGAGATTGAATGTTAAGGAAAAGTAAAAAGGAAAAGTTTTTGAAAATTAATAAAAAAGTAAGTGCTATTCTGATTTTTAGTGCAAGCACTTAGTTGAAATTCATCTTCATACTATAAAAATTACTTAATAATTAGATACTGAAAACAAAAGCTATTTAAGAATGGAAGAAGAAGAAAATGTGTTACGTATATCATTACAAGTACAGTGTACCCTCTGTTAGAGTATTCCTAAGTTAAATTCGCGCGGGGGTTGTCCAGCAATGGGTTAATGCAATGCCAACCCGTTTTGGCTGGCTTATCTGGAACCCAGAAATCTATTGTCCTGTTTGGTTAAGCACAGGACAGCACGAATTGTCCTGAACGGAACGGAACCATCTGATGTTGGCGTTTTGTCCTGTTGCCACACTCTCTCTTTCTCGCTCCCTTTCGTTTTTTGCTGTGTTGCTGCATTTTTTAATGCCGTATAAATTTGATTGTTTAATTGTCCTTTTTTTTCAGTGCTCCTTTTTGCGTCCCATTTCAATTTCAATTATTTTAATTATGCCTTTGGGCGTGCATCAAATTTCTAATATAATTAGTTAATTTCTAGCGATTTCTCTTTGGGGGAAAAAAGAAAATAAAATGAAAACCACAATTAGAATGCGCACAAGACACGCGTCACATGTCCTGTGACGGGGTGGGGTGAGTTTTAAACATTTGTTGTTTGCATTTTTCCAATGCTCGCATTTTCCTAACCATATCGCATTTCCCTATCGCTGGACTGGGTTGGGCTGGGCTGATTGAGCCAATCAAATGCGTTAGCCTTGCGTAAAATCCTTGAGCTGGCCACAAGATTAATGTCGGCCATATCCGCACATCTTGCTTTAACTTGACATTGAAATATGCCGCTCAAAAATATACCCTACCCCGAACCTTTGCCCATTGATTGATTTGGCAAACAAATTTCGTGCGATCTTAAAGCAAATTTCAGGGAAAAATTTTAATTTCTTTTCGCTTTTCCTTTGAAATAGAAAAACTGCAATTTTTTTGCAATTTTCGTTGTTGATTTAGGTCTGGACATGGCAAAAATGCGTTTTCTCTTTCGCACGTAAGGTATTCATGCTAGGTCTAATTAATTATGGACTCTTTATAGAGACGATTTATGTGGTCAATTAATATTGAGCTATTTCTTAGTCTTACCTCAGTTTACGCTAAATCTTTTTCTCTTATTCATCTGCAATGAGTTTTTTTTAATCGCTTACCTTTCTCTTCTTGTTTTTGCAGGTAAGCGTGATTGCATCAGTTGTTACTCAGATTTAAGTTACGTTCGTCGAATGACTAGGCATGTATACTATATACTCGATATATAAATTGTGCATTTAATTAGTCAACGGCGGGCCACTGATATCATTATTAAATGCTGACTCAAGGATGACCACATGCGGTTTGTCAATTGCTGAATAAATCTCTATTCAGCTAAAAAAAAAAGGGTGTATTAATGGGTTTTAAATAACAAAGCTGTGAAGGACCAATATGAGGCTGACAATGCAATAGAAGCTAAATAAAGTCCACACAGGGGAACCATGTGGGCTAGTAAATCCCTTTAAGCAGAAAACCCTAAAGAAATACTAAGAGGAGTTGCATCTAATCCAAGTAAATTGATTAAAAATGTTTTTATAGCATTGTTGCAGAGGCAGCTAGTTGCATAAGACTCTTGCTTCAGCTATATGTAGCTTTCCAGGGTATTTCATAGTCACGTAACGTTCTTGTCTGTTAACACTCGTTTGTGGCCAACTCTTTTTTGGGCTCATTCACTTACGATTTGGCACAGCAAATTGAACATGCCATAAGGCTGAACTTACATAAATTCCTGAGAAATTATCTGCCCTGTGACAGGCGCATCAAATGCTCTGCGAACATGGTATATATATCGGTTATGATGCTCATAATCTGACGGTAATGCGATCATAAAACCGTCACGCGGGAAGGCACAACATCACATAAAGTATACTAAAAAAAAATTGCAACAAAATGTCAAAATTGATTTTTTTTTTATAATATTACATTTTGCACGCTATTTAGGAAACTCTAAAGAGTACCTCGTCTCAAAAGATTTGCAGTTACACCCCTTTAAAGGAGTCAAGAAAATTGCTAAGAAATACTTTGCTAACATTTTTATTTTATGTTCCTTTTTTTTGCAAAAAAGAAGACTGTTACCTCGCCATAGTTATTTCTAATTTGAACTCTGACCTTGCGTGCAAAAGAAAAATTACTCAAGCGTGCGCCGAAAGGGGCCGAGCCGGGCCAACAATACAATATCATCCCTAAGGTAAAAAAGTGAAATATTAATTACAAGTTACGTTTAACAGAAATTCGTTAAGTGAAAGGTGAAAGTCAAGGGATAGCTACATAAACGACAACAGCTATACAAACTAACCTCTATAGCTAATATACTTTGCTAGGGTATGTGATTGATACAAATACTCGTATATTATTAAACTATTTTCGGTACATATCGGACAAATCGAACAACAAATTAAAGATATTATTGATGAATACATTTTACAGGGTATTACACTGGCCCAATCAGGCACTCTTGCTGATTTTTTCTAGGGTGTGCAGTCGTTTCGAATTCAAATAGATCAGCTTTCAATTGAATATTATTCATAAATGCAATTGGCCCAACTCAATTATCGTTTGGCAATTATCGTATCTAATTATAGATAGCTACCATATGATATGTCATCTGACGCGTATTGCATAATGCCGCAGCTGCTCGCCGAGTCCAAATCCATCGACAATAATTCCAAATATTTTGTAACGCAACAATTGCTGTGTGTTATTTAAGTACTAAATCGAAATAAACACAAATAAGCAGAATTTGCCCTCACCCATTGACCGACCCTGTGGCAATTTATAGGCCGCCCCATCTCCCACCTACCAGCTCGCTACCCCGCCCCAGCCGACCACATTACATTACACACTTTGCATTTGCGTCAGCTGTGCTCTTGGATTTACGTATCTGTATAATTGTGCTGGCATATATAGAGAATCAAATACATATAATTTAATTGTTTCGAGCTAAAGAAAATACTCGTCATAATAATTATATTTTCTTTTCGACTTGCCAGCGATTTTCATCGTCGAGTCAAATAGCCGCCAGCAAAATGAATCTAAAAGAAAATTATATTCCACGTCACGGAGCGTGTGTGTACCCTATAAGACCTGGTATACTATGCATGGCATATTTAACTTGGCATTTGTCTAAACAAAATTGTTTATTATGAGTAAATGCATAATGTGACACTCCCATCACTTTGTCTAGACCAGGCAAATGTTCTTTAATGTCGTCGGTCTCTTTTCTTTATACTTTGCCAACAACATTTTATTAAATAAGTTTTCCTATTCTGTTTCGCTATCTACGAGGATCTTCTTAGGCTAGATATAATAAATAATATTGGGAAAATGTCTTCTTATGTATTCAAAGACTTTTTCGACTTTGTATTTCATAGAACAGATTTCAAGTAAAAATACAATTTGATTCTTCTTTATCGTCTTCGCATTTAAATTCTTACTTATTTGAGACAGACATTCATTAAACAAAATTCTAATATTATTTTTTTAAATTAAAGATAATGTTAAATATTTCGAGTCTCAAATTCTACTTATAATCAAAATAATTAATATTTAATATTCCTCAAAATAAGTATGAATATTTAATTTTAATCAAAATAATTATTATTTCATTCAAAATGTTTTTTTTTTAAATCAAAAAAATTATGAATATTTATTTTGTTTCAAAAAAATTATGAATATTTTAATTAAATAAACAATATTATATTATATATTTAACACTGTAACTTATTTTATCCTGCCATAATCGCATAATATCAAGTCCAAAACTATTAAATGTGTTTTTTAGGATTCGAAGTTTCATAAATTGGACACATTTTAGATCGTGTTTTATTCTCGAGTTTGATACGACTTGTAAAATATTTAAATTCAATTTGCAGCTTACATTTTTATGCTCAACTATGCATGTTAGGGCATTTGAGCTTCGTTCTCCCCGGAGACAGCTTAAATTTATGTATTTTTAGGCTCTTTTGAAAATTAAATCCAATTTGACTGCTGCGCCAAAGTCGCTTGCGGCTCCCCAACAAACTTGGGCTCAAGTTGGGGCTGTCACAAACATGCATAGGAGGAGAGCGAGATGGGTAGAGCGTGTGAGAGAGATACTCTACCTTTTTTTTGGGGCGGTACTTAACATATTTGCATTGACAAGCAGACACATATACATAAATTTTCAGCTGAAGCGGGAGCATTGGGAATGGGTCCCATTAAAATTATTGATTTTCTGCCGTCTGCAATTTTGCCCTTTGGCCACGCAATTGCCCCAGCCAGTGTCCCCCTTTCACTCCTTCCCCTTTTTAACGCTACACATTTCAATTAATCAACTCAATTTGCGTTTAAAGTGCAAAGTGCAGAGTAGGCGAATATAAAAGAAATGCACTTACAGATACCCTGTGAGTAGCTCGAAAATAATGCGAAGAGGAGAGCAGGCTGTGACTGCTTGCCAACCATAAAAAATTAAGTTTTTCTAGTGTTCTTGGAACTATAAACCTAATTTTCCGTATCAGACATATATGTTTATTTAGAGTAAATGAATATATTCCTTTTGCTAAGCTGTAAGCTGTATATGTTTATAATTTTAAATAACAAATCTTATATTATTGAAATTTATTTTTTGGTGTGAAGCGAAAGCCTAAAAAGTATTTCAATTTATTGAAACTATGCCAGGTATTCAAGAAGCCTTGGTATTAATAAATATAAATATAGCTCCTGTATTAAATCTAGCGCTTGTAAACTCCGATTTTAATATGAATAGGCTATTGATATATATTCATTTTTCTTTTAATATTTTTTTGTTCGCTTTTAAAATACTTTATCAACATTTTAATATACCCTTTTTAATAAAACACAGGGTACACGTAAGTTGATTAAGCTAGCGGACAGTCAGGGACAGCGACCATTTTCTGCAAGGGGCTTGGCGTGCCCTGCGCCCCTTCGCCTTGCTGTAAATGTAATAATTATGTCAAGTCGCATTGTTGCACATTCCAGAGTCGCTACGCTTTGTCTTTGCTGTTGCTCTCTGTCTCGCTCGCTCCTCTGCTCACTCTTCTCTCTCTTAGACTTACTCGCTCCTCTCTTCCTTTTCGCTGTCCAATTTCATGGATTTCAGGTTATTTCATGTTTCTTGCAGCGTTTCACGCTTGAGTACAACAAATTGGCGAATATTAGATGTCGGGCGTAATATTTTATGAGTTTCTTATGCCCATCCAGAATTGAAGTTGGCAATTTTCGCAAATTATGAATTATTAATTGTGGCATCCCGAAAGGGTTGGGTTACCCAGCGTCTAATCTAAGCGCATTTGGCCCGTGAGAACTAATGCGCTTGTAATTGCCGAATTTGGGGTGAATATCTGAGCATGAATATGAATGTGCAATTGAACTGACTGCAACTGACTTTAATACCAATGCAGATTACAAATTTATGAATATGAAATAAGCTATTTGAGCTCATAAATTGAAGCGAATCGAATCGAATGAGTTTCTAGTGGAATTTAGGGCACCATTTGCATTTGCAATTTTTTGGATATTTCCAAGACATTCAATTCAGTCAGAGAAAAGTTGCGCGAATATGTATTTATTTGAAGATCCATTCAAGTTCACGCCTAGAATATTCAGTGACAAAATTAAGTATGCAATTTGTCAACCTGAGAAGGAAATTCATGATTAAATTCACAGATTTCTGTATACAAGAACTCAATAAAAATTCATTTAGAAAATATCCAGTCAAAAATTAATGAGTAAGAAATTTATAGCCTGTAAAAGAAATTCTTAATTAAAAAACCGTTTTATATTCCGAAATTCGTGAACACAGGAACCTTGCAGATTAAAGACACGAAATATACATATTTAAAATTTTCAGTGAACAAATTAAGTATATAATTTCTTACTCTACGAATAAAATTCATAATTGAAAAACTTTTTACAATCCGAAATTGTTGAATAGTCAGAGAAAAATGATGAAGTATGAAATATATTAATTAAAAATTCTTTATATTTCGATACATTCCCGAATATAAGTACTGCTTCTGATAATTAATAAGTAAAATAAAAAACAGTTCAAACAGTTGCCCAGTTTTTGATTCTGGGAAAAGTCGTTTGGCATATTCATTTTCAAATCTGTTCGAACAGTTCCACAGTTTTTTTTTATTTTTCTGAAAAGAAAGTAATGCAAATTCATTGTTTAAAATAGCGAGTCTCTGCTCACAGTTATAAATATCACTCGCATAGAATCACACATATGATGCTAGAATATCTCGTGAATCATCTGCTACATGTGTGTCTTTGTTGTAGTGAATACTTGAATATTTGTTGTGAATAAACACTGAATAGTATATGGGGCCATCTATGAAATGAAAAGAAAAAACTTTCTCTACTAGATTTTTGATTACTTGTTGTTTCCGCTGAACCCCCTTTTGAATTTCCGCTTAGAAAAAAGCAATTATAATCATATGCGTGCAACTAAATCGAATGTATAAGTCTTGTCATGAGTTTCAGATTCATTAACTCATCACCTCCCAAAAAAGAAATATGACAAATTGCGAGAGATAAATTGAGCTGTCGCTGCGAGTGTGTTAAAGTTTCATAATGAACTAATAAAGCTGCCAAATATTTGCGCAACAGCAGCAGGAAATCAGTGGGAGAGTGGGCAGAGGGCGACAGTGCGGAGGGGTGGCAACCAAAGAGTATCAAATGACATTGAGAGTCGTCTGTAGTGGGCAGCGGGTGCTGCATTCGGTGGTTAGCCTCATGTTGTATTAAATGACCAAAGCTCAAGGGAAACCTAATTTGTTAAACACACACACACACACACACTCACACAGCCACACAGGCAAGACTAGCATTTAAAATCGCTAAGGGTGCAGTTAGGATTTAGGGGCGTGTGTGTGTGTGTGGGTTGTGTGTAAAGTCAACAAGCGCACCCTCAAGTCAATTAGCCGCACTACAGCAATAGGGCTAGTTCAGCTGCTTCCTCTTCTTCCAGCTGTACTTGAGCTTTTAACCCTTGATGAACCGCGCTCAGTTTGTTGTTGCTTAACGCGTTGATTTCTGTGCGAAAAAAAAAAACACAATCATGCGCCGCGGAAGTAGCTCAATTCCAAACGAAAGTGTCGCAAATCCCCGCGCAATGTGTCAGTCGCGAATCTGGAGTGGGACAAAATTTTTTTTGTGCGCTTTCAGTACCCTTGTTGAGGGTATATTAACTTGGTCATGAGAAGTGTAACACATGGAAGAAACGATTTCCGAACTCTTAAGTTATCATATTCCAGATCAGTATTAACAGCCGAGTCGATTGTGCCATGTTTATGGCTACCCTACCATAGAACAAATATGTATGTACGTACATATATGCACATATAGATGTACGTGCATATGTGTATACACATATTTATGTATGAAGACTTGTACTGTTAGGCAAAGCGAAAACCACTAACGCAATCAGAACGACGAAGATAGCAAGATACTGCTTTGCTTTTTCTCCCTTCGTATATGTAAGGATGCCTCTTCAGATAACACCGGTGTCGAAGCTGCACAGACATACTCACAAAAATAACTTTTTGTATGTATGCCGGTGTATGTCATGTGCTTTGAGCGCAGTAGTTCACGTCTTTCTTAGCTTTCGTTCCCCCCGCACATCCCTCAAATTAACGAAATATGAAGATGAAAGCCATCAGCTGCCGATTATGTGCGCCTGGTTTTCAGTGATGGCACCTTACGTTTATCTTAAAACCTGGCAGGGCTATGTTTATAATTAAAGCCATGTTGTGTTTTGTTATTAATATGATTTCACATATTTAAGTTCGACATTCTTAAAATGCATCTAGAAAATAAGTTAGGAATTAAATGCCGATCTTGAAATGATTCACTATTTTAGATGCATTTCGATCAAGATCTTCGATTACCCACAAAAGATGATTTAATTTAATTTTAGTATAATAAAACTGTGTTGATATTTTCTGTATCTTAGTTGATTCTGTATCTTAATATCTCTTCAAGATAGCACCTAATTTTCCTGAACTAAAGCATTCATTAAAAAATAATGGATAACTGTCGGATGATTTTGTCTTTTTCAGCCAGAGTTGCTTTGTAAATTCGACACATCGCTATTCGGCCACTTCTGTTATTTTTTTTAATGCAACAACAACACTGTTAACGCAAGGGAATAATATGTATTGATAAATGTGCATTAAGCCCCAAAAAAAGCATGGAGATTTACAGTTCATGTGTGATTGCGCACATATGTGTGTGTTAGGGAAAGCGAGATAGCAAGATCAGTACAATCTATTCCTAGTCAAATTAAAAGGAATTTTATGATAAAAACACCATCAGCCGATACAACTATATGTTATGCATATAAGGGGGGACTTTGTGATTTTCAGAGAAATGTGAATAAAACGTATGCTTCCAGCAACGCAATTTCTCCCATATTCTAGCAACCACGTCTTCATCGCCGGAACCTAGTCAAATGGCTCAAAAACTTGTATACGTTTTCCTTCAGCATTGTACATCAATTACTTAACAGAACCAAATTTAAATAAATAACATTAGTTCCCCTTATATTTGTGTCCACCTGCGGGGCATTCCTGTTCGCCTGGTATTTAAGTAACATTTCAGTATAAATCTCTTGACTCAGCCGGCGTTGAAGGCTCCCCTTTCGGGTATGCAATGAAATTTTTCGGCAGCTGAAATTTCTTGTCGACATCCTAGTCATTTCTGTTCGCCTGGTATTTTAGAATAAATTTAGAAACATTTTGACAGCCACCACCTTCCGGGTATGCAATGTTTCTTCTGCCAGCCCAGTGCAACTAAGGAATCTGTAACCACATAGCCCATGGAAATAAAATCCGGGAGTTTTTATAACATTTATAAATTTGTTGCTTCCTTTATTATTTATTAGTCTTCATATTATGCAGATACAAGTAAAAGTTAGAATTGTAGTTTATTTAACTGTAAAGGGCTTTGTTGAAGTCGTGGGAGTCCTTGCAATCGATCGCAGTCCTTAAATTTTCAATCTGAAAAGATAAAGAAAACACACACATTTAGTGAAGAAGAGAAGAAGAAGAAGGGACATAGCTCGGTTATATCGAAACCGAATTTTAAAGGGTATACTGCGTTAGGATCATAGGACCTCATCGAACTGCTTCAAAAAATTAGGTGGTCATCAAAGAATCATGGACTTGGTAAATTTTCAGTTCCGAGGTGCAAGGAAATTTGGCTGAAATCACAAAATTACAGTAAAATTGCAATATCTCTGAAACTTGATGTCCTTTGGCCATTTGGTAGCACTGGTCAACACCATTTTTTTGACCGAGTTATGGGCCATTTTGAAAACTTTTTTGTCTAAAGGACTTTTGTCCTTTGGGTTGTAAATTCTTAAATGTGAGGGTGAGGACTATCTTCCAACCAAAGGATATCAAATGATGAAATCGACCCGAATTTTTTTCGTTTTGGGCAATTTTGCGACTAAAATCCTCTGGAACATGTTAGTGAAATTTGTTGTCGAAACATGAAAGTCCTCGAATGCAAATCTATAGTCCTGATCCCCACGAGCTCTAAAAGATATATCCTTCCGATATCCTTAAGAATATGGCCGAATTATGGCTATAAAAAGAATGTCCTTTATAAAAAGATGGACATATCTTAGGAACTACAAGGACGAATTCAATATTCATCGGCTAGTTGATAGGTCTAATCAGGATCTGCAAGGATACAGCCGAGCTAATACATAAAATAAATATCCCAATATCTTGGCTGTTTGGAGGACTTTCGCACTTTTCTTTGCGTATTTTAAATAGGCAGGTTAACGACAGTATGTTGCCCAAAGAACGTCCTGATAGTCCTTGAAATGGCCCTGTTACGACCGACTTTGTTATGATATGCTTTTTAGAAAAATAGCTCTGCTTGGCCATATCCTAGCGGATTAAGGACTTGGTGTGTTCGAATTGTAAGATTTTACCTGCACTAAGAATCTTACGATAAGAAAACTACAAGGACGATTAAGCTGTGCCTTGGCCGGCTGTTTGACACATAACCCGTCAGGATTCATGAGGTGTATGTATACCTCGTTTTCTGCAGAGTCTGTTTATGCACATGATTCGCTGTGCTTGGAGGATAGCCGCACATGTGGTATTAATTAACACAAGATCAATGGGAACTTAATTTGTTTAATATGCAATGCAATTAAAACTGCTAACGGTGCACTTAGGGGTTGGGGGAGAGGTGTGCGAGCTGTCTGTAAGGACGACAAGCGCAACCTCAATTAGCCCTGCCCCAGGAGTAGGGCTAGTACAGTTGCTTCTCCTTCTTCTAGCTGACTAGAGCTTTTAACCCTTAAAAGCGGCAGCAAATTATATTAACCTCACTTAGTTTTTTGCTGTTTATCGCAATGATTTCCGTGGCAAGAAAAAAAAACAAAAACATTTGCTACTGAAGTAGCTCAATTGAAAGCGAAAGTGTCGCAACCCCCCCTGAGGGTATTCGCCCACACCCACCCGCATTGCAACCCCTCGCAATGTGCAACATTTGTCAGGCGCAAATCTGGACAGGGTAAGAAATTTCTGTGCGCGGACAGGGTGTGCGTTAGGACCAGACGACGCGCCCTGTTGAACGTCTCCGGGACGCAGGTTGATTAGAAATTCCATTAAAATTCCATAAAAAAGAAAACGAAATGAAAGTTAGCCGCGCCCGACTTTAATACCCTGTAACTATTACAAATTGATGAAAAGGGGTTGGTTGAATTGTTTATTAAACGAGAAGCCCGTTTGCTCAAAATTAAAACTAGTCCAGGTTTTAAAACAGGTTGATCTTTGGTTCAGCTTATATAACGATATGTTTATTAATAAAAATATATACATTTTTTTAAACTTAGCTGTGATATTTGGTATATGCAACTACATTAATACCATGTTAAGGCTTTACAAATAAAAATCAAATACTAATTACAAAAGTTATTTAAGAATGAATTACTTATAAAGTGGCGCTAAGGGAAGACAAAATGAAAGTAAGCATGTGTTTGTCTGTATAGAAGCATGTTTCGGCAGTTAGCTACAGGGTATCTCATAGTCTAGCATTTACGTTAGCCACAACCTTATTTGTTCAGGGGTGCTGGCTCAGAACCAGTCAAAGAACTACTAACGCGACAATTTCAAGTTCCATTGCAAAATCGCGTGTGACTTTCGTCTGTCACTTGCTCTCTCTTTCTCCCTTTCCTCCCCCTTTCTCCGCCCCGTCCTCTTCTCCTACTGCTTGGCCAATGTCTAATTAAGTCGCAAAGTGTGTCCCTGCTCTTTGGGATGGTTTCGTGCCGCGTCGCGTCTGGTGCGGCGTGTGGCCCCGATAAGTGAGGCGAGCGTGTCAAATTATCGACCATATAATGCAGTTCACGTGTCCCAAAGAAGAAAAAGAAAGAAAAAATACAATCCGATTGCCCCTGCGACATTTGCGTATATTACATATAAGTGTGTACCTCGTTTGTAATCTGCAGTGAACTCTAGTTTTGCATTTGTTGTAAAACTCGAGAGTGCTCTTTTGTTGCTCAAGGTTTATGGAAATGCGATTATAAAGTTAGATTTAAGATAAGCTTCAGCTGAAATTCGAGCGATCTTGATAAAAACAAGGCATTTATATAACGGACATTAATAAGCTCTGAATGGGTTCTGCATGCAGTATAATAATTTGCTTACCCGACTTTAATAAGCTGTTCATATCATTATTTACCACTGAATTATTAAATATGCCCTTTTTTTCTTTGCGAAACTGTCAAGAAAATGATAAGCGAAAAATATAATTTAATGGATTTAACTGGCTTTTTTGTGTGTAGAACATTAAGAGTTTCTGTGGAAGATTTTTCAGTGTAGGCAGTAATTATTCTTAAATAGCAAATATACTAATCCATTTACTTAACTCGATAGCTATCAGATATCAACAGTAGCAACTCGAAGCTCATTCAAACCCCAATCAGCTCTTAGATTAGCTTTTTAAGGTAATCCTACCAAAGGCACTCAATAAAACATATTTCATAGTAATTCTAATAAAATTTATTCATATAGTACTCATTCCCATAGCACTCAATTCTATAGAACTCATGCCTGTAGTACACGTACTCAGCCTATAGTACTGGTACTCTTGCCTTTAGTACCCGTGCTCATAGTATTCATTGCTAAGGTACAAATAGCTCTTGGTGCACCTGAATATAGGGTATTCAATCATATACATAGTACTTCATAATATGTACTTGTAGTACTCAAATCCCAAGTAGGCTTCAGCTATAGTACTCATACCTCTGTTTATGGTACTCATATCTGTCTATACTATGGTACTTATATCTATAGCCCCCTATTTGTCATATAAAACTGAAAATCTCATTTTATTTCCACCTGAAGCGCAAGCAAATCAGACTTTATAGGATTTCAATCAATGCGACTTTTTCCACCTTTTTGCCAATGCATGAATTTTCCGCTGCACTTTCACGAATTACATCTATATCAGCATTGCATAAATCTCATTGAGGAAAAAATAAAACCAAATACAATACAATAGTCGACAAATTGTTGTGTATAATAATAAATATATCGTATAATGCCACATGTTCGACTCGCGGCTGTTGCCGTTTTCGCTCCCCACCCTCTGCCCCTCGCTTGCTCATTCAATAGGAAGTGAATTTTTGCAGCAGCTCCCATGCGGCCCACTAACCGAAACCCCAACTAAAAACAATAACAACAACAAACGCTGCCAGAGCGAGCCTCTGTGCTGGACGGGAGGGTAACATGCCACCCCTCGCCCACCGCATATTATCATTATTATTAACAGCGCAGCAGCCAGTTGATGATTACCTCTGTGCAAAACAACAACAACAACAACAAATGCTTATTATTGCATTTTGATTTCCGTATGGGGATTTTATGACGCACCCACTCTCCCGCTCTCTCTCTTGCGCACCGAATGAGCTGGGAAATATTAACAGCGCTCTGTTAAGGCTGTTGCGCTTATCACAGTCAAAAGCGGCGGTCGGCTTGCGAATTGATAAAAAACAGTAAATAAATAATACATTTATTGGCATGGCAATGAATCAGGCCAAGCTGCATAAGTGTACCCAAAATAACAACAGCTTGATAAGTTGGTAGACAATGGCATTTCCGTTGTTGATGCAGCGGAAGTTCGGTTTTTTTTAATAAAAACTGACAGCGTGTCAAACAGCAAAAGCTGCTTTAAAAAATCGAGCTATGCATTTTTTTTTGTACTTGGTTAATTGCAGCTGTTACCAGCACGTGCTAAGCTCAGCTGCCTTTGGCCAAGCCGAGCGTCAGATGTTACCTGACTAAAGGTAAACATTAACCGACAACTGTTATGTTACTGGCAGGCACCAGTAACAGCGGCCGCTCTTACAGACTGCAATTACAGCGCGCTCACAGTGTCCACTGTTATTGTACAGACAGGCACCGGTAACAGCGGCCGCTCTCAACAGCCGCGCTATAAACGAACGTTCGTTTGTGTTGGGAGAGCAACGTCTGCTGTTACCACTGTTGAGCTGTGAGTGCGTTCGCTGTACAAATTTCCCATCAGTTCAGTCTCGACAGGCGTGCTTTCTAGACGTGTATCGCGGCATTTGTGTTGGTCGGTTTTCCGCTTTTAGGGTCTCGCGTCATTTTTCGAGTTTTAAACAAAAATATTTGACAAAGTCAACAACATTGCGATGTCGTCAATTATATAAATATATATATGAGGTCTTGTGCCGAATTAAAAATGCAAAATGACTAAACAATAGCCACAATAAAATGAAAAAGAAACAGCATTAGTCATAAAATTTGTTAAGATGCAAAACAATTTGTGGTCGCAACAAACCCAAACAAATTGCAAAAATGTTGCCAATTAGTGCAAAGCAAAGAAATAGTTGAAAACCCAAGAGAAGTGTAGATAAAGAAATTAAAAGGATTACACAAAAATAAACACACAAAACAAAAACAAAATAAAAATAGCAATTGGCAAAGTTCAATTTAAAAAGATTGCCCATTTACATTGCCAACACGCGCAACACCCGCAACAATAATAACAACAACAACAACAGCAGCGCAACAGTTAAATTTTAACATCATGTTAGCCGTAAAAAACTTCTTTCTGCCAGAGCGCACCAAGGCGCCGGAGACGCCGCAGCGCTTCTCGAGGATGCCAGAAGCTTTCCTGCGCTCCATACGCCGCAGATCCTTGCGCGTTAAGCGCGCCAAAAGCTTAGTTGTGCCGGAACGCGAAAAACGCAAATCAGGTGAGGTACAGTGTCGATGTAAAAGCGACCAGCAGCCGGAAAATGTGTATTTAAGGAAAAGCAACCGATTAAAAGGAATTAAACAATAGCACTTAAAGCCAAGCTTCAGCCTTTAAGAACAAGTAGAGTTTTGCAGGTTTTGGTTTTCGTTGAAAGTGCTTGCTAAACAATTTAGCTTTGAGCAGAGTTTAAAGTTTTAAATTGGTTAGTTTAGAAAATTTCAAGAGTTTTTTCCTTTACTTAACTGGGCTGTCTGAGTTTTAGGGTCACTTTATCAGAGTTTGGACAAGTATTTTGAACTATATTTATGACGAAGCTCAAGCCGGTTCGAGCATGGCTAAGTAAAGCTACACATTATTCTACTGCTAAAAGATTTAGAAAAAATGCTATAAACACATAAAATAATGATAAAAAATACCTATAATATAATATATATATATAATCATTATAGCCCGATAGATACTCCAAATATGCTTTACTTATTGTCAGAAAAATCATATATTATAAAATGATACTTATGATATTGCAAGTAGAAAGAATATATTTTAGAACTTCCTTTAGAAAACTATAAAAAAAATCCTCAAATTTCGATTTTTGTAAATTACCTATGAATATGAAAAAAAAAACTCTTTTTAAAGGGAGCATTTTAATTCTTATAATAATCTAATTTCGGAAACCCATACTATTTTACGAAAAACCACTTTAAATGATTTGTAAAAAATGATTCTGTAGAGAAATATTTATTGGTTTTCCAAAAACGCCTTTTAAGATCCAGTTTTATAGAGTGTTTTGAAATAATAAACAGTTCCTTCACAGCATATCCATAAGAACTCAACAGTACTTTTAGTACTCTTCCATGAAAACCAGAAAAAAAAAATCTGCATTCTATGTTTTATTTTCTTATATTAAATGGAACCAAAAAAGCTTGAGAAATTTATAGATAAGTTTCCTTTAAATGACTCAGTTTTTAAACAAATTTATAATTTTGTACAACAAATGAATATTTTTTAATTTTAACTCAAAAAGGGTTTTGTCAATAAGCGTTTCATGTAAATTAACTATAGTGTGCAAATGTTTCCCTAAATAAATAGCTTTAGCAACATTTTCCATTGGGTGCCATTAAAACTGTTTACCCTGAACCCAAATATTACCGTTATTTGGACTTAACTTAAAGTAGGTCCCATTAAAGTATAATTTTATTATAATTAGTTGATTACATTTTGCACATTTATGCAAGTTTTTAATTGTGAAAAACAAATTCAACCGCTTGATGACCTTGCGAAATAGACAAAAGAGTTGCCTCAAAAAGAAACATATATATATTTAAGAGAAAACCCCATTAAAAATGGCACTTTGCGTGTCAGGTGTCAATGTTTGGCAACATTAAACAAAAACAAAAAAAAAAAAAAACAAAGAAAAATAATAATTATAATGCAATTTGACATAGTTTGCCCAGTTCCGCGAGGTGTTATGTCAAAGTCTGGCCAACACATGACAGCGCTATAATAATACTATGTACCCGGTCTACTCAAAGAGCCAATTTGCATAAGCATCAAAATGAAAAAAGAAATGAAAATGAAAATGATAAAGAAAATAATAATAATGTCCATTGTCTCAGTTTTCTAAAGTTGACGAATGGCAAATCAAGTGAAAGGGCGAAAGCGAGAGTTGTAGAAGGCAAGAAAATATACCCCTTACCCTTAGAAGTGGGGTCTTTTGTGACACCGTAACACTGACTCACATTTTGAGCCAGTAGCCGTGACAACACGTTAAGCACTCAACACATGCAATTATCGATTCCCAAATAATGCGGGCGAGCACCGAAAGCCTTGCAAGTGAAGGTAGGCCAGAGACACGCTGCAATCAATGCCAGCTACTGACGTCAAAGTCAAAGAGTGCCCGAGGCAAACCGAGGAGAACTGTGAAAATACTGGGTGGAACTAGGGGGCGCCTATCTCTGGTCGCATCTATTGCAGGGCTGGTTAAGTGCTTATGGCGATAGATAGAATGAGAGACTGTCAGACTGTCCTCTGTGGCTTGCAAAAGTGGCGTGAGACGCGTTTGGGTCTAAAGAATAGAACTAAAGATTTGAACGTGTGATATTTTAAGAGGGGAGGGTTACGAAATAATAATTAATAATATAAAAACAAGCGTGGGAAGCTGTTTGCTAAAGATGTTAGTCACAGATATTTGCCTAAAAGCTAAAGATAAAAACTAGCTATCGATGTATGTTCTGTTTAAAAGCATGTAGAAGACACAAGAGGTTGAACCTGCTAATTTTTTTTAACAGTTCACAAAGATATTTAAGCATTATGGATTGGGAAATCAAAAGTTTTCCCGGAATATATCTTTTATTTAATTTCTTATAGTGGCTACAGCTGTTTGAACCTGCAACTTGCTACTTAACAGTTCTAATATATACATATGGATATTCAGCTAATACAATTTTGATTGGAAATCATAATTTGTCCATAGATAGATCTTTTGATTGGAGTTATTTTTAGAAATTTGTCAAAGTTTCTATTCAGGGACTTGTACCCGAAACCCCTTTGTATAAAAGGCTAATGTCGAGAGTCAATAAGTTCCTTATCGATTACTTTTTTCTTAGCTTTTCCTAAGAAACTAAGCAGATTACATCAGATTTGCCCGGAATAAGTATAATATGCTATATTTAACTCATTTCCTTAGCAACTGTTGTTTCAATCGACAAATGTTCAATGTGACCCCCACACGTACTGCTCCCAGTTGCAAAAATGCAAGTCTGTATAAAAATCTGGCCACCTTTTGCTATTTTTGCTAATCTCATTATTATTTCTATATATAAACATGTCGTATATAATAATATTCCATTGTGCTGATTTACTAGATCTTAGTTTTCTTTCTATCTGTCCATTTGCAGTGGCCCCAAGAGGGGCCCCTAGATAAGATAGGTCTCTGCTACTTCTTCTTTAACTTGTTTATTTGATTTATAGACTTTACGGTGTAGTATATTCTATTCATTTGCGTTCATTCACTTTGCAATTTGTTAATTAAATATAAAAAACTTGCCCTACCGATAAGACTCTCTTCAATACCTAGACTCTCCATTTGGTATCTTTGATATGCGAAGTGTGCTCCAATTTCCTGCGGCTATTCGGTTGACTTTTCAAAGACCTTGACGCTTCGCTGACGTTCTAACATGGGAATGGGAATCAGATGTGATCTACGTATGTTGATATCGACAAAAGCTGGCGAGACTTTTTTTCTCAAACGCTTAAAACACGTTTCTTTTGATTTTATTTTTTCGCTTATTTTTTTTTTTTAAATACTTTTTGCTGTTGCTTAAAATTTAACATTTTATTTCTTTTTGTTTAAGAACCAGCAACAAAAATAAATTGTAGCACATTTTGCGCGAACCGAAAAAAGCTGCAGAACGTTGCCAAATGAAAGAGCAACAAAAAAAAAAAAACAAGTAATTAAAATAATACGCAATTGTTTATGCTTAATATACAAAACCGGTTCTCGCGACTTGTCAGTGCCTGTGTATATATAAATTAAGCAAAACGAAGCATCAGCTACATTGTGCAGATCATGGACTCATATGGATGAGACGCCTCTATGCGCTTCTCAACAACATTAGCAGTGTACTACATGAGATCATGCGGCAATAAATGTTGAACTTTGCTCATGTACTGGCAAAAGTTTCACTAGCATTTTGGTTCCATGCAACGCTCGACTATGGGAAAAGTTTTAGCAACGAGAAAAAAGTGAAAACTGTGACTTTTTCTGTTTTCTATTTCCTCTGCTAATGTCACTTTAATTGCTTGAATCTGAAGTGTTGCTCACTAATTGAATTTAATCGCATTCTTTGCATATAGCCAAATCTTCAGTAACTCACGCCTACACACTGACCTCTAAAAGTTCACAACTTCCTTGCGTCCAATTAAACTCTATAGAACTGTCCGTAAAATTCATCTATAATGTGACTAAAGCTGAATTAATGCGCAGCCCACGACAATTAAAGCAACGCCCACTAAAAACTGGCAAAAAAAAAAAAAAAAAACAGACACACGTCTTGGCGTTTGCCTTTTAAGGCTCACTGTAGAGTTGACTAGTTTGAGTTGACGCTCCGGTGTTCTTTTTTTTGGGCACAGTCGCTGCTTGAGTCATGTTTGGTTAGAATCAAGTTAGTTGGGCGTCAAATCAAGCGACACGCGTCCAACGATTGATTGCAGCGACTGTTTGACTTCAATTCGAAGCGTTGCCATTGAGCATCATTAATCATTCCAGACTTCACGGCCAAGACAAACGAGCGTCGGTTCTTTTATGGGCTCTTCAGTTTTTGGGCGCACTTCCATATATGTTCAGTGTATGCGACAGCATTTAACAAATGGTGTTAAATACGTTTGTTTCTCTATATGTAACTACTAGTTTGTATATAATTATTAGTTTTCGACTTATACAGCGCACGCGCCCGTTCTCTAAATGCACCTTTTGATCTACGCTTGTCTGTAATTATCTTCATATAGTTCTTTACCTTTCTCTTTTGTCTACCGTGTAATTAATGAAGTTTACTTTTTCTGATCTTGCCCTAAACCAGGTATGTTAATTTTTAATAGGCAGTTGACCAATATTCATGTCTTTATCAAAAAAAATAATATTGAGGCCATTTGGTTGGGTCATGCAAGTCATAATTGTTACGGTTGGGGGTTTGGTTAAGATAAGTCAAACATTATTATTAGAAATATGATATATGATAGAAATAGGTTTGATATGCGTTTGTTTGCATACTGATTAGATCGTTTTCAGCTGCTCTGTTTATAAGAAAGTTCTTCATATACAGCTGTTGAAATGCTTACAATTCCCGAGTGTATGCAATAGATAATAGACGTTTGTTCCTTTAATACTTCATTTTTTACTATTCACTACTATCGCAACCTAATAATAAGCAGAGAGAACCCCTCTTCAAATGCGCGTACTTTACTTATAGCTCTTAAATTTCTTACAATTCCCAACTGCTTCTAGTCTCAGATGTGTGAACCTTTTAGCTTGTTGCTTGCAGTCGTTGAAGCGTGGCTTCCTCTATGGGAAATGCCATAGCTAAACCAAGAAAACTGTTGATCGTTGCCTCTTCTCTGAGCTACTTCCAAATTGTATAGCTAATTTTAAGCCAATTAGTCGAATATTTAATGACACCCACCTACGTCACCTTCATGATACCCGGGTCATATGCTAAACTACGCTTTCAACTGTAACGAAAAACGCGGTAAGAATTTTCCCAGGAAGGAAAAAACACTGCGTCCAAGCAGCTCATCTTCAATATTCAAATTTTCAAACAGTTTTCAAAATACTTTGCGTATATTTTCAATTAAATCATTTGTGAACGTCGAAAGACCTGTCAAATGTCTAAAATTTAAATGCACACTTTTCTAGCTGTAATAGGAAAATCGCTTAGGGAAAATAGGAAAAAAGAATCTATATGCAAATGAGTTGACAGCGCTGCGACACGTTTCAAGCGCCGCTTCCGCTGCCAACTTTGGTGGACACTTGTTTTGAAGTTTATGAAAAAAACAAAAAAGGCAGAAGAAAAACCACCACCAAAGGCAGTATGAAGCGGCACCAGTTCCACATGCCTTTCCACAGTCAGTTACAATTTCAGCGTCGGGGCCATTCTAACCAAATAAGCCGGTAGTTTTTTTTTATTTTTATTATTATTCTCTTTGTTTATTTTCGTATTACCTATTGAAGTTATGTGTCGTATCTATTCGGCAGGCACAAAACGATCAAAGCTAAATGTTGAATATGTGAATAGGTTTTTGGTCACTTGTTGCCCATATACAGATTGCCCGCCCGGTTGAGCCCTTGGGGTCGCGCGCTTTTGTTTGTGTTCCCCAATTGAACAAATCCCAATTCTCTTGCGTCCCGTCTCTCTTTCTCTCTCTCCCGCTGTCCCTGTCTCTGGCTGTTTATGGCAAGGCCCAAAAGCGGAAGTTATTATTTAGGTTCCATTCAATTCTCGCCTGTCCATTGTAATTCAAATGTGACGCACTGTGTAACACTGGGTCTAGTGTTGCAAGTCTCTAATAAAATTCTATCCAAGGCTGTTAGCCATAAGGCGACGTGATCATTAAGTTAAGCATCGCGCAAGCTATAGGCTATATATATTTCTATATATTTGTATGTGCTGGCTAAGGTTCAGTCACACTCAAGTGATTCTCTTCTCTGGAACTTACATGAATCTTACAACATAACCGGTTCAAGTGGTTATTGCGGTTGTTTCTTTCGCATTTTCGGTGGGCAGTTATGATTCTGTGTGTGTGTGTGTGTTTGCGTGTGTGAAATTTACACTATCCTGCGGGCTTGCTAATGAGCGTATCAACTATCAATTGGCTATCGTTTATGGCTTGCCTTAAAAGACACACTTAAGATCTTTGAGATAGAAATAAAAGAAAACATAAAAATTTGATGTGTCACACAAATTCTTGTTGGACATTAAAAATATATAATAAATTCTTGAATTTAAGTATAATTAATAATCTTCAACATAAATGCTTGCTTTCAAATTAAGTATGTTTTTAAGATGTGGTGTGCCTTAAATAACGAATGCCTCCTCTAGATATAATATGACAAAAGCTTCTTTTCGGATTTTTCTTAAGTTCATTTTGCAAAACAGATTTTTAGAACCATTTCTAAACTGATCTTGATATAGATAGATCATTTCTTACCCGCACATCCCTTAAACTCTAAAAAGTAAGAAACGAAGAAGGCTCAAACCCAATTTATAGTTGCTTCTTTAATTCACATAGATCTTAGTTAGATATTAATATACTCTCATCTGCATATATGATAATGTTCTATATAAATCTTTATGGATCTTATATTACGTCATCTTCAACAGCTGCCACTTGCGTGCAGCATCTCAAGTTCAATTCAGAGTTTTGTTAGCTAGTGTAATTCAATAGGCCGGCAGCAGACGTGTATTGGCGTATGACTGATAGCAGTTACTTACTGCCCCGTAGGTGCCTACGTAAGCTGTGCCAAAACAACAACAACAACGGGAGACACTCATGCCCGTAATGGGTACTAAGTCATTGAACCGCAAAAAAAAAGTCGACAGACTCGAAAACATTGACTGAATCTGAGATTCAGATGGAGCCGACTCTTCAACACGTCAGCCGAATGAGAGACAAGCGAAGAGCGGGGTTTTTGGGGCGAGGGGTTTTGTATGGCTAATTTAAATCAATCTGCAGATAACTGGCAATCGTTTTGAGCAAACGCTTTTTGGCCAACTAACAAGCGGCTACAAGACGTTGTTTATGTGGATAGTAGTCGGCCCCTGCCCCTGCAACCCCGACCCTAAGCCCATTAATAAGAAATTAATGGACGAGACGCAGAACAATGGACCTCATAATTTTGCACAACCAGCTCGCAAAAAAAAGATACGAAAGAAAATGGATAAAATGTAAACGAGGCGCTCCGATTTCTATAGAAAAGGTCAGTCGAGCAACCGGACCAAATACATAGATAGATCGGCGAACTGCTGGACCTCGAAAGAGAGTCCCGCTGCGGGCAGCAGGAAAAGTAAAAGTAAGCAATTTAAAGATTTGTTGCGCTTGCTAGCGCAAAGAAAGCAGGGTAAAAGTCAGCTGGTCAGCTATAAGCAGCTGTTGTACGAGGCAAGACGATCCAGACAAGATGCTCCTTAATTAGGCGCTGACCATGTAAATCGATTAATTGAATCAAATTTGTATTTCGCAAAGTGAAGATAAATTATCCATGTATAGGGTATTTCTATGATGTTATTCGGGTTTGTAAATTAAGGAACTTTAATATAATATGGGAAAAGATGCCGTGTCTTAGAAGGGATTTATATGAATTTGTTAATATAGAAACTTTTTTATAAAATTGGACATAGAGATTAGAAGATACTCAGGTGAGAATAATTGAATATCATCTAAAGTCAGAATAAAGAAACATATTTTAAGGTAGTAATAAGAATATCATCTGAAGATGCTTCTCAAAACTAAAGAAATCACTTGGAAATATATCGAATCTCTAAGATCGTTAGGAATGAATATGATAAGGTTATTTCAAATATATAAGACTCATAATCAAATTAAACGTATATCAACTAGAGATCGTTATAATCCGAAATGGTAATAAAAGTAACAACAAAAACTGTGTGGTTGGGCTCAAGGTAACCACAGACAATCGAAAGATGATGATCATAAAAATATATATGAAACATAAATACGTTTGCCATTTGAAGACAGGGGCAGCTGCTGCTGCAGACGCGTGCAGTCATAACCCAGGGAATATATAAGACACACACATTGTTAAGAGATCGAGAGAGAGAGAGAGAGAGAGAGAGAGTGAAAAACTAAGGGAAATGTAATCGCAGCACTTTTCCTACCATATTCGCTGTGCATTTTCTTTTGCCTTTTTGCAGTTCTTTTTTTTTGGCTTTTGTGACACACACAGCTGGCACTTCATAAACATGTCATATTTAATAGAGTTCAGCTACGGGAGATGCTACTGGGAATCAACCACCGGGATAAAACGCCTGCTTTGACTTGCCTCTTCCTCTTCTGACTTGCTTATTGTCAACTTTTTGATTGACTCGCTGCCTCAAGTCTTTCACTCTCCCTGGTGTCCTTTTTTTTTTACTCGGGAGAAAGTCAAAAAATAAATGTAGCAAAAACGAGAGAGAAAAAAAGGTAGAAATTGTATATTTATTTCTTGATCATTGTAAAATGATCTCTGTCATAAATTTGACATTTAATCGTCTGTAGAATTTTCACTTTTTCCTTCTCCGATTCAGTTGCTATTGAGCAAGGTCTAGGCAGGAATTCTACAAAGATTAAATTCTTGAACATTTCATTGCGATTAGATTAACTGCAGCGACTCATCGATTTTATATGCGTATTTTTACCCAAAGAAATTACGTGGAAATTGCCCAATCTGAAAATATCTTTGGAAACCATAAAACAAAAATAATCTTTTGCAATGGAAATGCGTTTCGAAGCTCAGAACTATGGAAAAGTGAAATGCTGTTGATTTTAAGTGCTAGCTTTACTTTTCATTACTTCAATAAATTGATATTAATTTCTATTACTCGCTGTATGAATATCTAAGTGCATTCCACAAAATGGGGCATACGAGAGAGTTGTATATTCATGTTTTTTTTTATTTGCGCTGCATTTGCGTGTCATTTTTCAAGAGCTGTTAAACAATTTGCTAATTGCACTTAATTGCTATGAAATACAACAAAAATGATGGAGAGTTAGAGGGGTCTTATGAGCAGCGGGGATACCAGCTAGCAAAGTCGTAGTAAAAGTTGTGGCCACTTACATATTGCTGATAAGCGAACGAACCCCCTAACAAAATTCGTCTTTAAGTGCTGATAGGCTAAAGTCTTGACAGTATACCCTATTTATAATGGGCGAGGGAGTACTACAGATGTGAGCACTGGCATGTTACAAAGCGGAAACTTGAATATAGTATGAAATATATACAATATATACTTCTATATAACATTTTTTCTACCGTTCAATATACAACGAACAATTTTTAATATACAATATCTAATATACAGAGCTTGAAGCTTCGATCTTTATTTATAAGGAAATATATAGGAAAAGTCCTTTTATTTATTGGCAATTCATTAGGACTGAATACTAAGGCAATCAGAGAGTTCTTGGCGCATTTAAGAGTTATATAGAGGCTATCATCTAGCCCAGCACTCCAAATATCATGTCGCTGTGCTAAAGATACTTATATATTAACACTCACATGCTAAATATAGACTTGGCTACTTAAAATCTCTGTTTACTTAAGATCTGTGTGCAGAGTATTTGCAAGTCTCGCTCGCTTGACTTTGATTTGCCACGTTTCCGCCTTTATAGGCGCGTGTTTCGCAATTTACCTATTTCATTTTTTTTTTGTGTTTGTAGCATTCGAATTTAATGATAAATGAGCTGCGATCCACATACACACAGAAAAGTTGAAAGCGAGTGCGCGTAGCGTTGACTGATAATAAAAAATAAAGAAAAAAGACAAAAACTAATTGTTTAATGCGCATTTTTCGGACAACTAATTTATTTATGTTTTCATTTCGCCTTTTAAGTTGTTTGTTTAGCATTTCCAGTTTGCCAAAAATGGAAGTGCTCGTAAAGACCTTCGAGTTCTATGCATAAATTTATCTAGATATAAATCGTACGACTTTTACCTGAGCTCCATAAATCTTTATGCACCAATGACAGCGCATCTTCAGAATTAACCCCTTTTGTCGGAAGGGCGTGGTCTGTGTTAGGGTTCAAGCGCGAGGATCTTGAGCCACTTAACGCGACCTTCAACTCTGCATGTGTGTGTGTATGTGTGTGTGTGTTTGGACAACAAATTAAATTGGCAATTGGCTCCGACGCATCTTCAATTCAATTCATCAAAATCCAGACAACACATGTTATTCACCCCCGCAAACTCGCAGCCTATTCAAAACTATTCACTTATTCATTCAGCAGCTTGTTTATTTTTTCGTTTTATTCTTGCTAATGATGCGTAAATTTCTATGTCAGCTCAACTACACTACAACTGCCTCTTCTTGAAAATATATATGTATATATATTTAGATATATATTATCGAAAATTATTTGCTGATGAAGTCATAGCAAGTATTCAAAACAGCAATACCTCCGACCGCGCTGCGGCATATTTATTATTCATATGAAATTCCTGCACGTGACATGTGACGTATCTGTCAGATACATTTGAGGTAGCTGAAGCTACATGCTGTGAGCATTGCGTGACCGAACCTTGAAGTGTCGCCAGCCATTCGTGCAGAACTTTTCCAATAAGTAGACAACAGTTGGATGAGCAGGCCACACCGATACCCCCAGCCCTCCCTCTGCCACTATTTCTGACACACAAAACTTACAACAGTCTTTTACATGTAATTATTACTTAATGTAACTGTTTAGCTGAGCCCTAACTAAGCTGTGAGTCATGTATGAGATACTTTAGTAGCGGCTAGCAGCACATACTAGAAAAGTGCATAAAAAGTACGAAATCTTTTAAAAAATACTCTATAAATTGTCGATAGTTAAAAAAGTAGTTTTTGAAGGAAAATCTACATTAATCGGTAACATTTCGTATATGTATTTATATATAACTAGATATTTAAACATAAACGCAGCTTACATTTATCAATACACAAGCGTGATGAGTTTAAGCCCCGAACTTCCTTTTTAAGTAAATATGTTATAAATATTATTCTCTAAACTTCCATTTCCATTCTGTTTAACAGCAGCAGTTGGTTTTCGATTTATCTTTTGCCTTTCTCCTACTCTCTTCCAACGTGTTGTGTTTGCCCCGTTTTAATCTTGTTTGTGCGATCGCCCTTTGCTCCTTTTGCCTACCTTATTCTTTGGGCTTTGGCTAATTTTCGTTGCCTTTGTCTCGCCTGCTGGGAGTGAAGAAACGAAATATTCTTTCAAGAAAACATTTTTGCTTGCTTTTGCCACCAGTTTTCGTTGATCTTTTTTCACTGATCTCTGGGCAAACACAAAGAAAGTAAATCAGATTTTGGAGCAGATGTGCGTCCTACGCCAACGTAAAGGTAACCCAAGAGAAAGAAAATTCAGCAGCAGCAGCCTCATCAGCGGTCGCTGGCCAGGTCCTGGCCTGATTTATTGTTCTTCTTGTTGGACGGTCCACTGTGCCGCAATGTCGACACAGCCAGCCTACCTAAATATTATCGTAGGCTCATGCAAATCCTGAATGTGATTTATAGTATGTCCCCGTGCACATATATAAAGATGAAATAGAAATTACCCCCATATCAGAGTAAATTTGATGTGGCTTATGGTTATGGCTTATTAAAAACGCATTATTCGCCTCAAAACCTATCAAAACATGAAATACTTCTAATACATCATAGATATGCCAATACATATGCAATTTTGTAGGCTCTAATTGGCATTTGGGTTTGCTAATGAACAAGGCTGCATTTTAAATGCTACGCAAGGTAAAAGTGGTTTAAACGCATTTTCCCTTCATGTCATTTTGAGCTTAATTGAAGCGCATTTGCTTATACAATACTCTTTTTATATATTCTCTGTGCACATATCAGATTTCCAAGACTTGAAACGCCTTATAGCTGAGTTAGAATAGTGTGTTTTTTATATTATATTATATTTGAACAGCATGCAAGCTGCATTTGTTGTTATTGCTCATAAAAAACCCAACTGACGTTGAATTTAATCGTATTCGTATCAAGTTTAATGTCGCTAAAATACGTTTTTCACGTTTTTCCCTTTATTTTATTTAACTATCTTGTCTAAGTCTCTTGTCTTACAGCTCACAATGCACACTTAACACATTCTGAGCTCACATCTCAAATTTCCTCGAGTTTGATCAGACAATAAGCGAGTTACTAAAGTGTGTTTTCTGTTTGATAGCTAAAGCAAACCCAAGCTGCATTTGCTGAAGGCGCCTCGTAAAACCCTAGCTGCGTGCTGATAGTTGACTACCGTAAAACCACTAAATGGTCAAGGATAATTTATGACATTCCTGAACCTGATCCTTGGTGGGCGCCAGCACATTTATGTGTACATTTCTTGCTGATGGCACGCTTCAAATGTTGATAAAATCGTGTATCTTACAGCTGTCGGTAATAAAAGCAAGCGCCGCACTTGGGTCAGGGGGGTCAATAACGATAACAGTTGCATAACAATTCCAATATTTTATGAAAATAAAATGAATATGCTTCTTTTTTTTCTTCATCATATTGTGTGCTAATTAAAATGCTTAACTCACATCAAGACGCAAATCCCCGAATCGCCTTTGTGTAACAAGCTGAAATTGTAAGCGTAAATGGTCTGTATGGTAAATAGTAAACAGTAAACAAACAAACCTTAGGAAAACTCTACCCCTTTCGCAAGGGAGTTCAAATGGGAAAGAAAGAAAATCTGAAAGCTAGAAAAACTAATGTGCAAATGTCTTTTGGGTCGTGGCTCGTTTGCATACGTAATTAGTTTGGGCATTTTGACAACGATGGCGACATTTGACATGAGTTTGAGTTACGATCGTTACGATCGAGCAATGGGAAATGAGAGCTGAGTTCGGCCAGCATGTTGGTTGGCTTAGAGGGGAAGGTTTCCATTCTAATTCTTTAGCTTGCTTTTCCCATCTTAACACCTTCCCTGGCCCTCGCGGTTTGAACTTTACGCCTAAGCCGATCGGTTGCTCCACAGACATTTGACATCATTAGTCAAACTTAAAGACGCATTTGTAACTGGCGGTTTATTTTCTATTTTTTTCTTCTTCTTCTTCTGTAACTGTTTTAAGCGCCTTTAGGCTGATCGCAGCCATTAATTAGGTGTGTGTTTTTTTTTATGCTTAGAACCAGTTGCCGCCATTTTTGATTTGATTTCATTTCATTTTATGGCCATGCAAATTGCAAAACCGCGCTAATTTTTTTTCTACCACTCTATATGCATACACATTTATAGGGCATATCAGTTTCACAAAGCAGCTTGTTGTTGTATTTCCTTATGATTTTTTTTTGTCCTTTTTGGGTTGCATTATACAACAAAAGGCATATTTATTTCGTTTTAATTTGTAATTTTGCGCTATGGTCAAGGCGAGCGCTTCAGAGAAAACAAAAACAAAGCACAAAAAAAACCAGTTGAACTTGTTAGCGTGTACACACTGTGCTTTAAAGCAGTCACAGATTTTCGTCCTTAGTCCATTAACAAGCCCATGTACTGCTTGTCGACTGGAACAAGTTTCTACGTGTCACCCTTGAGACGCGCTTGGTTGGGCTGTCCATATCCATGTCTGGAGTGCGGAAGAGCCAGCCCTTCACTGTTTACTCAGCCAGCTCTTAACAACTCATAATAGAGCAATTTTCACGTGTCCTTGCTGCCTAGTAAATCAACTGGTCAGCACCGAAAGGATCACCACTTCTATTGTCACTCCTTCCAAACCGTACAACAAAATCTGCTGCCCCTCCTTGGGCGGACTGAAATTGATCGTGGCACTCGTAGTCTAATGTTTTGGGCTTGCCAAGATTTACGAGTATTTGGCACTTTTATGGTTGTTTTTATTTCATTTTTTTCCCTTCCTTGGTTTTAACATTTAGAAGTACGCAATAAATTGCGCATGCAAATTGAGCTGGGAGTAGGTCAGCTTTTACACAGACACGACTCACGCACATAAAAGCTTACAGTACGGCCTACTGCGTGCAGTTCGCAAAAGCTCACCAATACTGAGACGTGCTTTCACACAGACATAGCCCACGCATAGCGAAAGCTTACTTTCACTGCCTCCTGTTACGTGAAGCCAGCAAAAGCTCACTAATACAGGTACATTACCTGAGCGAAAAGGTTCTGTATTGAAACCGTTTTGCCCTGTTAAATTGCCTGGCAATTGTTGCCGCCAGCATAAACTCTGACCTTGAAAGCTTTTGTAATCGCAAAAAGCCAGACTGTAGACGGCTGCCAGCTGACTGCAGATCTTAAGTTCTGATTGAGCAAGCTCTGCGGACTGAGCTGAGCTAATTTTAATCAAAAAAGTGTTCAAGCAACTGACAATTTAAAAGGCTTCTTCTTCATCTCAGTTTTTTTTTTTTGCACCCCTGAGGCACAAAACAATTGCCGAAAACTCTGAAAAGTAGCTGCAACATGTATTCAACTTTTTTTTTTAAAGCTGTCAATCAAAGCCAGGCACAAACATGAAAGATATATATATATGCTATAGTTCTGGCATTTGCATAAGAAGAATTACTAATGAGGAATAAAAAAAAAGACCAAAAAACTTTTTGGCCGCCCTTGCATGTAGGTCAAAAAGATGTCACGAGTTGCAAACGAGTTCCTCGCTAATTAGCGTCGTGTCGAACTAGTTTTCAGTCGACAGCAACAAAAACATTTTCTTACTAATGATTATTTGATTTTTCATCTTTTCGCTTCTCAACAGATTCCTTTGTGAACAGCCAGGAATGGACTATATCACGTTCGGTGCCAGACTTGAGGCTGGGCATTGTAGGCTCTCTAAATTCTGGCAAATCGGCGCTGGTGCATCGTTATCTCACCGGCTCCTATATGCAGGAAGAGTCACCCGAGGGTGGTCGCTTCAAGAAGGAGGTCTTCATCGACGGACAAAGCTATTTGCTGCTCATACGCGATGAGGGCGGCGCGCCAGAAATGCAGGTATGCTGCGGGGGACTCTACCCCAGAAAAAATAACACAATCTAACATACTGTATACATGATATTTCTTAGATGATATATTGGCTCAGAAGGACTGCTAGTGGGGTAGGGGTAGATTTGTCTTGGGGGTTGTTTCTACTCCCACTTTGTAGCGGGCGAGAAAAGTTTGTGCTACAAACAAATTTGAGCCTTATCATCTTGTAAATATTTAAATTGAGGTCAGCTTGGGTTTAACTGAGACACGGGGCTAAAAAGACAGGAAGGAAGGAAACTTTTCTTGGGCTTGTGTGCAGCTCGTTTGCAAAGTGCTTAGCCCATAGTTGCCTACACTGCGCAAAAAACTCTGGATGTAGTTTCCGAGCTGCATTCAGTCATGACTATAAAGTGCTTTATTTTTTTTTTCAAGTGTTCTCAGCTGGCAGACAGTTGCAACTTTTAGTCTGCATAAGCTCTTTAGTTTCGCCGCCTGGCAACTCTGGCCAAATACACTGCAGAACTTTCCATTTGTCGCAGTTTTTGCCAATTATCAAGTTCTTTTTATTTTCTCGCTTCGCAAAATTTCTGACTGCTCTGTCAGCTTTCACATTCAATGGCGAAAAACTGGCCGCAAAGTTGAGCTGTCTGCCGCCCTCTCTTCTATTGGCCCTTTGCCCTGTGACTCACTCAATCGAACTTCGACCTTTGGCAACAAGCTACAATCGGTAACTGTAGCCATGGCGCAGGGCGATGGGTTTTGGCCTGGAGCCAGCTGCTGTTTGAGCATTTTGATCTTGTGAGACTTTTAATACCCTATACCCTAAAAACGTAAAAGTAGAACGAAGTAGAGCACTTTGAGGCAATAGAATGCTGCGATAAGGACGAACTTTAAAGCATACATATATCAGAGCACATAAAAAATGTATAAAGTGCATACAAACTCGCCCCTTCTTCTTTGACTATTCATGATTTTTGTTATATGTTGAAAAACGATAACAGAATAGACATGAGAGTTATTCAAGTATAGCATTTTATATTTGTAGCTGAAGGAAAACTTACAGCTCGCAGCTTGGGCTGACAGTTAAACGTTGCCGTGCAGATTACAGGGTGTCAGCCAGTCGTGCAGTCTAGACTAGAGCTGTCTTGCATCATTGCGACACTTTTTTTGCTTGGGGTCTGGCCAAAGGTCTTTTTTGCACGTTAGGACGCTACGTGATGCGGCAACTGGCCAATATCATTTGGTCTCAGGGAAAGGTTAAAGTTGAGCCAGCCGAAGCGCCCTTTGCAACCTCCTCGTGCGGCAACTGTGCCAAAATGCAGTTTTGCAATCTTTCAAGCAAATAGTATAGGCCCCCTATATTATTTAACTGCAAAGGGAACCACACCGCGAGCTATTTACATTTCTATGGAACGTTTCGAATTCCTGGAGCATTATTTTATTTTATTTCTTTTTTGACTCATTGATTCGCAGCTTGAGAAGCTTTTGTTCCGTTCAAATTCGCATTCGGGACACAATATTCGCGAAAAAAAAACAATTTCTATAGACCCTGTTTATTTGTTCACCGAAATTGCGCGACCTCCCCCCTGAGCTGGCAAACGACCCCTCCGGCTACGACCCCTCCGGCTTAAAGGGTGAAAGTGTGGATTATAATTTTTAAGCTGCTTTCGCTTTTCAACAGGCTCTCTTTTTTTTATTTGCGGTTGGGCTAGGCTGGGGTGTAGGGGTTGCTCTTTATAAAAAATAAAAAAAATGTGTCTGCCACGCGACGTGACCCTTAAAATCGCATAATACCTCAGCTATATCTCTGGGCTTAGCAATTGACTATTTTTAGGGCTTAGCAATTTTTATTCAAATTAATTTCTTTTTATCATTTTTTTTTTGTAATTATATGTTGTTAATATTTGCAATTCAAGCGTGTGATTGACACACATTTTCAAATAATGTACAGTTTTAAAGGAGTGTAACAGTTTGACATGCACAGAAGAGTGAGACAATCATTTATATATTTGAGCTATTTTCCTTTGCATTCAACAATTTGACAATCACTTAACAGTTTGACATGTACAATAATCGTTATACAATATTGATTATTTGTGGGAAATATTTGCTGGTGATAGGCTTTTACAGTTTGATATGCAGTCAACAGTTTGAGCTTCACTTGGTTTCTGCAAATGCAGCCTCACCCGTCTCTGTTGACAAAAATTGCATAATCATTGCCAGGCAGTGCATGTCAAACTGCTATACTCTCTCTCTCTCTCTCTCTCTCTCTCTCTCTCTCTCTCTCTCTCCTTGGCACCCTCTCTTTTTCAATTGGTCGCACAAATCGTTTCTCTCCCGCAATTTAACTAATTTAATGTCCATTTCTTGACTAACTTCTGTCATTCGCATCTTTATGCAACATAATAAACCATATTTCATCAAAAAAAAAGAACCCTCTATTTAACAACAACCCCATGAAGCAGCCAGCCACCCTCTCAGACAACAACAAGAGGCAACAAAATGTGCCGTGGCATACCCTGTATTTGCCAACGGAAATGCATTTTCAATCTCACTCAAATTTGCCGAGTTTGCTTTAAATGAAAAGTCGCATTCTAAACAACTTCTTTGTAAAAACTATTTGCTTGCTCGCAGAAAGGACTCTCTTTAATTTTTCTATTTTACAGGGTATCGTGCACGTCGTAAGAAATCAGTCACTCGCGCCGCGTCGCCACTCAGTCGCGCTTTGTTTTTATTTTCTTTACGAAACGGAGCAGGATATCATTACCATATACGCGTCGACAATATTGCATGCGACTCAGCGACAGTTGCGATTCGACATATTATTCTATTTTTTTCGGATGGGGGCCGCTTAGAACAGACAAGTTCATAGTAATAGAAACGGTAGAAAAGCATAATAGAAGCGAAATGAAATACGCATTTGAATAGGCAGAACATCAAGACGGTTAATAAAATATGGTACATGATATATAAATGTGTGAAATTTCAATTTTAATTGAAAGTTAATTAAATATCTGTTTAATAAACCATTTAATACTTATGATATTGTTTATCCTTAATATTTCTTTTAGATTTTTGTTATGAGAAAGCAGAGAAGTGCTTTATGAAAGAAAATTCATTTTTCATTTAAACCATTTTGATTGGAAGATATATTTTTGTATTTTCCAATATGCATTTTTTAATTGCTTGCAAATTAGATAGATCTATTCCAGATAGATTACTTTAAAGCTATCTTTAAGAGTATGCGCCAGGAGTCTTTAATGCAGCCTGTTCAAATGATCGAAAGCCATAGAAATATTCTCTGCAAATAGCCAAATGCAGTTTGTGTGCTTTAAGTAAAATTATTTCTCTGTCATTTATGTTCATCCTAAGATGGAGCTTTAGCTTGGCATCAGGCAAATTGTAAGCAGGGTTTCTTTTAGTTTTACGATTTGTCAGGCTGAGCAGATGCTTTGAATAGTTCTTAACCCAGATAAAAGTTGAGCCCCATTGTTGTTTCTATTTGCATGAGCCAGACTGTGAGCCTTCCCTCCCCACGAACCCAACCCCATCAATTCGAATTGTTTTGTTGTCAGGCAAATGTCTCCTGGTGTGTGTGTGTGTGTGTCTGAACTGTCACTAACTGTGTGTGTGTGTGTGTGTGTGCGAGTTTCCCGTGTCGCCGTTGCATTTGCAGCAACATTTTTTTCTTGCTCTTCTTTTGCTTTCCTGTTTCCTCCTGCGCATACATTTTCACAACAAATCATAAAAAAGAACAAGAAAAAAAGGCGGCAACCACCCACCCAGGCAAGCGGGCGCCCGCCGGCGGGCGGGCAGACGGGCGGGCGGGCAAACACCCACCGAGGACAACGCCAGGACGAGGCCAGAGGACGACGAGCGCGACGAGACTGACGCCAGTTGTTTGTCGACTGGCATCGCTGGCGGGCGGCCTTTTCTGAAAACCTTCAGTCGCTGCAGTGCAGCTCAAACTGTCGCACAGGACACACGCTCTGCTCGTGAAATATATGTGCATAAATAATTGATAGAATTTCTAAAATTGTGCTGTGTGAGTGAAGTGAATATTTAAATAAACAAATTTGTTTTAGTTTTTAAAACGGAGGCTAAACAATCGATAGTGTATGCGGCGCAGGACACATGAATCCTGCGCAGTAAACACAAAGCGCCTGTTTACAAGCCAATGTAAAAGTTCATTATCCTGCGAGTGCCTGCATGTGTGTCTGCGAGTGTGTTGTGTGTGTGTGTGTGTCTGAGGCATACAAAAATCATTGAATGTTTAGCACACGGCAAGGACTGCTGCCAAAGGCTTCAAGTGCTTCATTAGCGACTTTCTCAAGTGTGTGTGTTGCGTGTCCTGAGACTCTGGGACTGCTTAACCCTTGCCCCCCTGTCCACCTTCCTCTCGTCCTTCCTCTCGCTGCCCTGTTGTTGTCCATTGTTAGGCGCGCTTCCGCCTTTTGTGCGCTGCCCGTCGCCAGACGCCGCAATTTTTGTTTACTTCGCACACAAAGTCAAGGACTCGCGGCCAAAAGTTTTGCGCTTCCATTTTTTTGTTCTTCACTTTTTTATATTTTCTTTTTTTTTCTCTTTCATATTTTGCACATGCTTCTCTTTCTTGCGTTAATTTCAATCTTTCTACCTCTTCATCTTTCAGTTCGCTGGCTGGGTGGATGCGGTAATCTTTGTGTTTAGCCTGGAGAACGAGGGCAGCTTCAATACAGTCTACAATTATTATACCAAAATGGCGCATTTTCGCAATGGACAGGATATACCCATGATATTGGTCGGCACACAGGGTAAGCTCAATTCTATACTATATATCGTATATGATATACTCATAACCTCATAAATGATAACACAGTCACTTCAGGCTAAAAATTATTTAAATCTGTAGATAGCACAAAAGATACGTTGGAACACAATATACTTTCGATTAATTCCGATTAATTTCGATTATATCGGAACATATTAAAGAGGCTTTACAAGATTATTTTTACGAAGAAGGTTCATATATATAAAATTCATTGTGAAAAGTATAAAAAAATAACAATAAAAAATAGTTCGTATAAATAATTTATTGATCAGTGCTAAAATCCTTTGAGCATAATAAAAATTAGATTCATCGATTCACAAAACCATAATACTCTCCAACAATTTACACACAATTTATTTTGGTCGATAAATTAATTAATTTTGTTTAAAATTTTTCAAAGCAAATGAGCCATTTTAAAAATATATATGCAGACTCTTTTCTCGAATTTTGTTTAGGAATTTCAATTTAAATGTTCTACCGATCTTTTAAGATATAACGTGTAGAATTTTACGCCTACTTCAGTCCATTTTTATTTCGATAAGTTTATCGAAAACTCGTTTAAAGTTTTGCCAGCCTATTTCTCGATGGAAATAATTTGATTTCTTTAAAACAACTTCTTACCACTTGCTTAACTCAGCCTAACCAACTTTTGCACTTCTCCCATCTGCCACACAGACGCCATCAGCGAGCGGAATCCGCGTGTTATCGATGACACGCGCGCCAGGAAATTGGCCAGCGATTTGAAGCGCTGCTCCTACTACGAGACCTGCGCCACCTACGGCCTAAATGTGGAGCGCGTCTTTCAAGATGGTGAGTTGCAAGCGCACTGAATACACATTGAATGCAGCAATTGAACTCCGTTTTCCCTTCCAATACGTAGCCTGCCAGAAGATACTCTCTCAGCGTTTGCCGCTGCCTCCAGCGATGCAGCCGCCGCGGCCAACCACACCGCAGGGCACTCGACTGGGCTTGGCCACATTCCAGCCGCCGCCCACAAATGGACAGCGGGCGCAACAGCAGCAGCTGCCATTGCGCATGAGCGCCGACTTTGCGCAGGCGGAGCAGAAGCTCTGGTCACTGCAGGCGAGCGCAGCCGGCTCCACGAATGAGAACAACAACGTAACCAAATACAATCCTGGTACAGCTGCACAACAACAACAACAACAACAGCAGCAGCAATTGTCGCTGGCCGGCGACTGCAGCCAGGTGCAGCTGCGTGATCCGCGCGATTTGGCGCCGCCACCTGGCAAGGATCTACCCACGCCCACATCGACGCCCACGACAAGCCGTAAAAGTCGACGGCGCTCAAATCTCTTCATACCCTCCTCCTCCAAGAAGAACGATAAGGAGCCAAAGAGCAGCGAACTGGGCAGCGGTCGCTCCATACCCATTAAACAGGGCTATTTGTACAAGCGCTCAAGCAAATCTTTGAACAAGGAGTGGAAAAAGAAGTATGTGACGCTCTGCGACGATGGGCGGCTCACCTATCATCCCTCGCTGCACGACTACATGGACGATGTGCACGGCAAAGAGATACCGCTGCAATATGTCACCGTCAAGGTGCCCGGCCAGAAGCCACGCGGCTCCAAGTCCATAATTACGAACAGTGCGTTGACCAGCTCGCTGCTGACCAACGGACAGCGGAGCACGCAGGGCACACTCAGTGAGGGTATCGGCTGCTTGACGCTGGCCAAGGATAATCAGCGCAAGCTGAGCGAAAAGCTCTCCCTGCTGGGCGCTGGTGCTGCCGGCGGCGGCGGCAGTGGTGGAGGCGCCAGCGGAGGTGGCGGCATTGAGCCGCTCAAATCGAATAGTTCACAGCAGACGAGTGGAGACGAGGGCATTGCCATGTCCAATTCCAATTCGCAGACATTTACAGCCGGCGAGGCGCCCGCCAGCAAACTGGAGGCCCAAACGCCCAACGTTAAGAAGCGCCATCGCCGCATGAAGAGCAGCAGCGTCAAGGCAAATGAGGCGGACGACAATGATGGCTACGAATTCTATATTGTTTCGCTGGACTCCAAGCAGTGGCATTTTGAGGCTGCCAATTCGGAGGAGCGCGATGAATGGGTCGCCGCCGTCGAGCAGGAGATCTTCAAGAGCCTGCAGGGCATCGAGAGCAGCAAAACGAAGCAGGCAACCAGTACGGAACTGGCCGCCATGCTGGCGATCAGGCAGCGGGTGCCCGGCAATGGGCATTGTGTCGACTGTGGAGCGCCAAGTAAGTAGGAAAATAGTTTAGTTAAGCGTTAGTGCCATTACCAGAACTTGGCGATAGTTTGAGTTGAAATTAATGAGTCTAAATAGGGATATATATAGATATTAAAAGGTTCTCCTTGCTTATGATACTATCGATCATCACTAGATTCTGGCGATAGCTTAGGATCTAATCAATAGTTTTATCACTAGACTGGCGATAGTTTCAATTAAGGTAAATTCTAGTTGTGAATTCAAGGACTCCTTAATAATAAGAGAAACTATGGCCCGATTCTGCATATAATTTAAGATTTGCCGATTGTTAACAATAATGATCACGGGATTACTATCCGAAGTGTCATCACAAGATCCTAACGATAGTTTTAAAAACAGACATTTTTATTAATTATATGTCTTAGGATTTGTGTTATTAATCGTACCGTGAAACTCAATTTTCCACAGGTAGTTCTTTGTTACAGAAACACATACAGAAAGAAAATGTTTAGTATCAATTGAGTTTTTAGCTTCTTTTTTTTTGCTGAGGCGTGATCCGCAACTGTGGTAGCGATAAATATAATAAGGGTATTCACGAATTAAGTTATATAAGAAGTTATATATATATTTTTATACCCTTAACCCATTAAAAATGGGTATATTGTATTTGTGCAAAATCCAAATGTATGTAACAGGCAGAAGGATCAACCAGCAAGGATCTCAGAACCTATAAGAGCTAGAGACTTGAAATTTAGATGTAGGTGCTCCTAGGGCCTGCGTAGATCGAGTTTGCCCAAAGTTCTTGCAGTACTGTCCGCATTGTTGCTGGATATCAGCATTAGGGGTACCCAGTTAAAACAATTGAAAAAAATATTTATGATTCTCTTACCCCTTTCAGATCCCGAATGGGCCAGTCTCAATCTGGGCGTGCTCATGTGCATTGAGTGCTCGGGCATACATCGGAATCTCGGTTCGCACATATCCAAGGTGCGCTCCCTGGGTCTCGACGATTGGCCGTAAGTATTAATCCATTAAAAAAAACTCAAACTTTTACTAATTTCTCGTTTATCTGCCCTTTAGAGCGCCGCATCTGAGCGTTATGCTGGCCATTGGCAACAGCCTGGCAAATTCTGTGTGGGAATCGAATACGCGGCAACGTGTTAAACCGACAGCGTTGGCCAATCACGAAGAGAAGGAACGCTGGATACGCAGCAAGTACGAGGCCAAGGAGTTTCTCACGCCCTTGGGCAGTGGCAATCATGTAAATGCCGCCTCGCCGGGCCAGCAGCTCATTGAGGCGGTCATCAGGGCGGACATCAAGTCGATTGTCTCCATATTGGCCAATTGCCAGGCAGAGGTGACCAATGCCAATGTGAGCGCACGGGATGTGCGCACCCCACTGCTGCTGGCCTGTGCCATAGGCAACCTGGCCATAGCACAGCTGCTCGTCTGGGTGAGTTAAGCGGAAAAAGAATCCATCCATTGAATGTGTATTAATTTGTTGTACAATTTTATAGAACGGCGCCAACATCAAGCACACGGATCATGAGGGTCGCACCTGTTTGGCCTATGCACGCGCCGCCCAATCCCTGGCCACGGCCAAGTCGATGAAGGCAGCCGCTGCTCTGGCCGCCGGCACCCCAGCTCCGGCCCCAGCGCCCTCAGCTAATGGTGGCATACCCGCACCACAGTACAATGTGGAGGATACAACGGCTCTGGTGGAGCTGCTTGTAGGTCTGGGCTGTCCGGAATCGGCGCCGCTTACAGCCAGCGGCACGTTGCCCCGACGACGGGATACTTTGGGCACACCCTATGAGAAATCCGTTTCGGGCGTTATCTAAAAAAAAAAAAACAAAAACGCATAGTTGAATTTCATAAGCTTCAAAACAAGTTTGTTTTTTTTTTTAATTGTATTAATTGTAAAATGCAGAAAATATGTTTAATCTGTTTGTTCGTAATAATTAGTTTTAAAAAGTAAGCGTAAATTTCTCGCTGTGTATAGCAAAAATAATTGGGCAAGTTTTGAATGACGCTTAGTTTTATAGTTCTAAAACGGAAAGAAAAACAAAAAAAAAATTTAAATGTGCAAATTAATTATTTTTTTCTGGCCCGCTTTGTATGAAAATTCAGAAAAATTAGTTTTTTATCTACGATTGTTTTTTAGTTTTGTTTTGCTTTTTAAGTACGCTTAATAATAGGCACAATCTGTACAGTCTTGTTGTAATCTCAAGTTTTAAATTAATTTATTATTTGCGTATTGTAACTATTATCATTATCATTATTAATTATTATTATTATTGTTTTTTAATTGTGTGCAGGTTTTTTTTTCTTATTGTCGTTTGCAAAACAACAAATTAAGTAATTATGTAATTTGCTTTTTAAATAATTATTAACTGTAGGAAAACAAGAAAAGGCTCTCATATATAAAATTACATTATGCCTAAAAAAAATAGCTGATGAAAAAAAAATTAACAAAACCAACAATATATACGTATATAAACATAGTGAATCTAAGACTAAAGCCAAAAACAACTTATTACACTATATCTATACATAAACAAATTCTATAAATATATATATATATATATATATATATATATATATATATACAAAAGTTGAAATTGCTTGATAATCGGTTAAAACACGCTTAACTTGTAGTTTATGCAAAAACAAAAACCAAACAAAATGAATTCGCTAACAATATTCTAAAATAGAAAAAACTTTAAAAATATTCAATAAAAATGTGAGCATTGATTTTATTAGGATCGAAGCAGTTAGAAATGAAATGACGATTTACATTATATATATCTATATATATATCTATATATATATATATAATATAGGAGGAAACACACTTCAAAGTATTTCAAACTAATTATACAATATAGTTAAAAAATTCTATAAAAATGATATATATATATATATATATATATATATGTATGTATACACCCTGTCCCCCCTTATTATGTACGCTATTTGTACCACCTTGGAAGCATAAACACAACAAAACGTGACAAAACTCAATTAAATTGGATAAAAAAAAGGCAACAGGCACAAAGAAACACAAAAAATAAAAACCATAAAAAACATGAAATAAAAAATAAAAATTGATTAAACATTACCAACAATTTGTGTTTGTATAAACTGGTCTTAAATATTATAAAGGTGACATTAGAAATAATTACTTACCACAACTTAAAAATTAATTAAACTGCGAGACGATCTTAATTTTATTCCAATCAACTTTATATAACTTATATGCTGACAAAGTGTTTCAAGAACAGTGAGCATATAATTTGGGTCTGTAGCTGCATTTGGTTAAACAAATGAGTAAATGGGAGTTTTTAGTTTTTTTTTGTTTCAAATCAGATTTTCAAATTTTGATTTATATTGATTTATGAAAAAAAAAACAAAACAAAACTTAAAATCAACAGTTAAAAATCCTGAAACCAAAACTTATAAATTCCTGCAATATGAATTTTTTATACATAAAAAAAAAATCCAAAAATATTTACTTGTCGGAAACTTTATTTCATTTTAAAAAGATATTACACTTAGTTTTTTTTGCTCGAAAGTTTTTAAAGTATATAGAAATAGTTTGAAATACGTGTACGTAATTAGATCTTAATACTTTTCTTTGTTTTTACTACAGTATTACACACGTTTGTCCGACAAATGAGTTTATGTTATCAATTTTAAGATTAATTGTTATATATGTTTTATATAGTTTGTAAATTGTTTATGATTGGCTTGGGCAAAAACTGAATACTCCGTCGCGTATGGGAAACGTTAAACTGGGTTGGAGGGTTAACTAAAAACAAAAGTTCCGGAGCAGGTGAAGGAAGGTTTCTTGACCATAGCTTCAATTACCATATATTCCCAAAACAGGAATATATTGTATGTATGTGCCTCCGGTTTTGTGGATGGGAAGAGGGGGGATTGCTGATGGTTTATGAAGGGGGGTTCAATTAGAAACGCGCTCTACCATATGCGCTTAATGAAGGGATACATACGATGCGCCGCACTCGAAACGAGGCTCCGGGTTTTGTAAGGATCCTTAAACGCCTTCTGACTAAACTCGGGAGGGTTCTTAAATGTTTCTTTTTTTGATTTTTTTTTTTTTGTAAGCTTGGATCATGAAAATTTTCAATTAGATATTTTTTTTGCTTGATTTTTTTTTTCATCTTTTTTTTTTTGTTTGTTTATCCTTGGCCATTTATCCGTATACGTTAGCTGAGAGTCGTCGTCGTTTGAGTTGAAAGTGAACGATTTGATTTTAGATTTCTTTTTCTTTTTTTTAGTTTTCTGGGTTTTTTTCTGTCTAACACAACAAGCAAACTCCACGCAATGCTGCCGCATGAGCCGGACCCCATTGTACAATAGTTGTTGCAGCGGTTGTTGTTGCTGCTGCTGCTGCTCTAGATGCTGCTGCTGGGTTGGATTTCTTTAGAAGCAACAACAACAACAATTTACAAACAACAAACAACAATCAACAACAACAACAACATAGAAGCTAACAACCTGCTGCTGCTGCTGCTGTTTATTTTGTTTGTTTTTTTTTTCTTTTTTTTTAGTTTTTTTTTTGTTTTTTTTTTTTTTGTTGGTCTTGTTTGATTGCCGTTTTTGTTGCCCCCGCTGGGCCGCGTCTGAGAGAAACTTTTCGTTAACTTGGAACTCCATGTCGTTTTGTTGTGGTTGTACAGTGAACACACGCTTTGCACATCCTCTTGCATTTATAAATTTGCATCTGCTGTTTGCCATGCATTTGCCACCTAGCGTCTGCTACGGCTCACTCATTTTTTGTTGGCCTTAAACTTGGCATAGAAGCTCTGGATTTGGGCATAGCGCACGGGTATCGAGTCGAGTATGCCCGTATAGCTGAAATTCTGCTGTTGGCGATTCTTCTCGTGCAGATTATCGCCGGACAAATAGGTGACCACATTCTTTTGCAGCTCGCTGACATGCGGATCGGCATGATTGGCTACCAGATGGTTGCAGAACTGGGCGATTTGTAGGAAAACCGAGGCATCGCGATCTATTCAAAAGATACAAACAACAATTAGCACACAAATCCAAACTTTATGAAACTCCCCCCCTAACTCCTCACTCACCCATTTTGCGTGATATCTTGAGCAGCGACAGGGGCTGGCTCTCATTGTCGCGCTGTGCGCGCAGATGGCGATTGCCATGCTTGAACTCTTGTTCCAACCAGCGTATGACATGGCGCACATTCTCGCTGCGCTTCTTAAGCTCATCCAGCTCGTTGAGCACTAGAGGAATAACAAGGATTAGCTGCTGCTTCAAGGAGACACCAACAATGAGCTGTCACTCACCCGCATTGGGTATAAGCACAATGCACTTTTTGGTCCTGACCAGCGATTTTACAATGCCATTGTATTCGGTTAGGGCCTTGGCATCCACGACAACAAATGGCGACATGACCACGTGGGTGGTGCTGTCGCGGAGTTCCTCCTCCAGCGCTTCCACCTCGTTCTGCAGCCAAAGTTTGCCCATTATTTCGCATTTTTTAGTCTTCGCCTCGGAACGTTCCTCATCGGCGCCGCTGCTCGACTGCAAATTGAGCTTCTCGATGACACTGTTCGTGGTGGTCGAGGCGGAGGCCGAGGTGCCACCAGCTACGGAGGTTCCCGTGGCGCTGGCTATAACAGCAGCTGCCTTTTCCGCATTGCGATTGCGCAAGTAGCCCTTGCGTGGCAGCTTGCGGCACTCCTCAACTGTGTCCTTCTCCTCGTTGCTGGTATAGCTCTTACGTACGATGCCGTTCTTGCGATCCGAGTAGCGACGGGTGCGACCCTCGTTCCGCTTGCGGGTGGTCTTCGGTGCCGTACGACGTTCGCGTCGACGCGAGCACCCACCCTTCTTCTCCTCGCGCTTTTTCTTCTGGTTTTCGGTGAAGCGACGGGTCTTCACACAGAAGCGATAATTGAATTTTTTCTGCTTGCAAATGAAGAAACCAAAATCGACCATCTTGAAGATGCGCAGTATGGACTCCTCCTGGGGCGTAACACGCTCCCTGATTATAGTCTCCCAGTCTAGGGTGATTTGTGTGCTCTGGAATATGTCAAAGTTCTTGAAGGCGAAATCTTCGCTCAGAGGCACATTGGCCCGCACGTCAAACAGCTCGACCAGAGCTTCGCGCACATTGCTGGTCGTCAGCAGCTCCCGCTCAAAGTAAACCTTCCGGGTGAATACATCGATATTGCAGTAGTTCAACAGCTTCATAATCTTGTGCACAAACTCCGGATTGGAATGATAGCAGCCAATAAGGATCTCTGGATTAATGCGCAGCCAGTCAAATAGCATCTTCAGGGCACGTATTGTCGGCTCATTGTGCAGGCAGTCGATTATAATATTCGGATTAATCTTCGTGTACTTGTTGCGATAGACAAGTTTCTTTGGGGGCTCCGTCATGCTGACAGGTGGCACATTTGTGCCGCTGATTATATTGGCCGTGGGCAACTCAGCGGCAGCTGCTTTGGTATCCTCAGCGCTTTTGAAGTTCAGCTGCAGCACTTCGAAGCTGCGCAGCAATTCCTCCGAGTCTGCCTCCTGCGAATTGGGTCGACGTTCCAGATCTTCGGGATAGATGAGACGCTCCTCCTCAATGACCACATCCTCGCTGTCTGAATAGACATGGGCGCCGGCCGGCTGACGTGCTGAGCGCTCCTTTTTGACATAGTCAGCTGTAAGCGGCATTTAAAGTGTATCGTTAAGAAGTGCGAATAAAAAATATGGATATTATGGAGTTCTGCAAGTATATGTAAGAATTCGAAGACCTCTCCGACCCGGGGTAGTATGATCAACATTAACCACCGAAACGTCCGCCGATTTGGTACTTCTCCAACTTATATTTGTTTAAGTTTGTATACCCCTGCAGAGGGTATTATATTTTTTGGGTCTCGAAATGTGTAACGCATGGAAGGAGACATCTCCGAACCCATAATGTGTATATATTACTGATAAGATTCAACAGCCGAGTCGATATAGTCATTTCCGTCTGCCCGTCTGTCTGTTTTTATGCGAAATAGTCAGTTTTAAAGCTATTGTCATGAATCTTTGCAGAAGTCCGTCTTTCCGTGGCACGCAGTACATATATCGGAACCGGCTGGATCGAACCACCATATCATATAGCTGTCATAGGAACGATAGGTCGAAAATACGATTCTTGTATGAAAAACTTTTTGCTTTTCAAGATATCTTAAGCATACTCGGCATTAACTATTTTCCCCGTGCTTCTTAGATACGTATTTTAAAATATAGAATACGAAATGCGGTCTTTCATAATTTTATGCATTTCTGCTATGCAATTGCAGAGAAACGCTAATTTCGAGCACTGCGAATTTCAACACGATCGGAGAACAAATACAATCTTATTTCAGAACGAATTGTCCATTGTGACTGAGGACAGAATTAGAGCCTTAAATTATTTGTGAGCTCTTGTACAGGGTATACGCTAGTCGACTTGCTAACTTCAGTGTCCCTCTGGACATTAGTGACTCACCTGCTGGCGTCTCATCGGGCTCACCGGCATCAATGTCACTGAAATCTGTATCGAAATTGGAGCTTAAATCTGTGTAGTCCTCCTCGTCGCTATAAAAGTCCGTGTCCATGTCGCTCTCGCTGTCGTAGCAGGAGCTGTCATCCGATTGGGCAATCTTGCGACGACGTCGACGCAGACGCATGCCACGGCGCTTGCTCTTGCAGGAGAGCGGCGTCTTCAGATCGCTCTCCTTGGCCTCATCGCTGGAACGCGTGGAGATGGGCTCGGTGCCGCCCAGTTTGTCTGTGTCGGCTGCCTCCTGTGTCTTGGCGCAACCCTCATCCGCCGAGTGCTGGCTGTCCCGTGAATCAGAGCTACAATCCTTTAGTGAATGCGGACGAGCCATCAATTTCTTATCCTTGCGCTCGCACTCGCCCACGGCGGCCAGCCAGTTCTTGTACTCGTTGCGCGACTTACGGACCGTGGTGTCAAACTCTTGGAATCGCTGCTCGTACGCCGCCTGAAAACATTCATTGTCTGCGGCGCGTGCTAAAATCGTTTGCTCAATGTTGACAATGCAGGCATCCATCAGATCCGAGCAGGCGGCCACCAGGAAGGCGTGCAGGGAATACACCTTGGGGGAATTAATCATCTTCAGCTTGGACAGGCAAAAGAATAATATGGAGATTATCTTGAAAATGCTCGGCTCGGGCACGCGCAGCTGTTGGGCGCACAGAATCTTCCGCAAATCGATGAGCACGCAGTGGCAAAGAGAATTAAAATCGGGCACTTCCTTGTCGAAGAAAAAGATGTCAACAATTAGATAGAAGCGTGCAAAGAAATCCTCAATGTTGAATTCCAATTTAGCTGGATCCATTTGCTCCAGATATTCCGTGTGCTTGGCGAACAGTTTATTCAAATTGTTTTCGCTCAGCTCGAAGGGTATAATGCACACCAGCGAGTACAAATAGTGATAGGTCGAGTCCAGATCATAATTCTGACCATAGTACAGGGTGCCCAGCTGATTTTGGGCCATGCCAATAGCTGGATTTAGCTTAAAGGCCTCCAGATAATACTTGGCCACCTGCTCCTTGCTGATGCTCAGGCTCAGCTGGCTGTCAATGCGAAAGTCCAGAAAATAGCGATGCAAATCGCCCAAACTCAAGAGCGACGAGTGTATGGTGTCCAGTGCAAAGGAGACCGCCTCCAGGCTTTTATCGACAGCGGCCTGTGATGGTTCCAGCTCCTTGTCGGCTGCCGTATCGCCTATATAGTCGCTGATGTAGCCCTCACTTATAATGGAAAAGTCAATTAGATATTTCAAGTCCAGATCGTAAATCTCCTCCATTTTAGCCGAGAGACGCTTGTAGTTGAAGATGCCAGCGCAAAGAAAACGTTCCAGCTTCTGCATGTGCTCCGCATCGATGCCCTGCTTATGCGAATGCTTCTTCACAAAGGCAATGAACTCGTAGTAGCCGCGACGCCACATTACTTCGCGCACCTTTTTGCCCACCGATTGATAGTCCTGGATGTGATAAGAATGAGTCACATAACATTTAGTATCATTTGAATAGCTTATTATTAGGATTGGTTTTAAACTTATTTAAAGATACAGTTTCTTTCGATTTTCTCTCAACCTCATATTTCACAATATTGTTTCATATTTTAAATGGCCTTTGGTCTTGATAAAGTGTGCATATTCCATATATGATTTATTATTATATTAAATAATGAATAATATCGTTTTTTCTTTGTTTTATAAATATATATCGTGTTTTGGCTTTTTTTAAGAGTGTATCATGATTTTTTAATTCATGTCCTCAGGTACTAAGAATAAGCTATAAAATAATTTTATTTTATGTTTCTGTAAAATATACGTGGCAGAGTTATTTTCTTCTATTTCTGCCAAAAATATTTTTTTTAAGAATTTATAATTTTTGTTTTTTTTTTTTAATTGTTTTTTTTTTTTATGACTTAATGGATTCCTTGGTAATTTTCGTAAAATATTTATATACATTTTTATATATTTTTTTTATTTTATAGTCCTAGGGTATTGAGGCAGTATTTATATTCATTTATTAGCAATTTTGTTTTCGCGCGAATCCCGATGCAGTGGATTCCATCCCACCTCCCACCAAACCGACCGAGTCGCACAGTCGTGCAACGTACGACACGAATCGCGAAGTACTTTATGCTAAGTCCATCTACTTTATACTTTACTTTACTTTATACGAGAAAGAGAAGGTTCCAAGCCGAATACTAGGTAATCATCACAGAGAACAAAATTGAATAATAAATGAGTCATTTTACGTTTTTGGAAAGTACCAATATTACCTACTACTACCTACTAGTGTGTGCAATATCTATCTTTGGAAGGCAAGAAATGATATTTGATATTTATATTTTGTTTAAATCGAATTTATATTTGTTTTGTAAAATGATTCTTTCGTCCTGGCATTATTTATATAATTTGTGTTGTTTTATTTTGTTCTGTCATTTACCCAATTTTGCTGTTTATTAAAATCTATTTATGGTAAATGTTTATAAATACCTTGAATATAATTTGCTTGCACAGCTGCACAAGATTAGCGCGTTTCTCTTCGATATCGTGCTGGAATAGTTGTCCAACATTTTGTACATTTCGCTTGGCATCGTCCAGCTGCTTGGAGACGGTGTATAAGGCGCTGTAAGAAACATGTACAGTTTGTTGTTTTTGTTGTTGCTCTCACATATGTGTATAGATAATTTACCGATATAAATCCTTAACCTCCTGGCTGAGCGCTGTGTTACCGTTATTCGATTGAATGCCATTGTTGTTGTTGCTGATGCCAATGCCGATGCCGCAGAGCGTGGCGTCTAAATTGCGGCAGCGATTTTTGCTGCTGCTGCTGCCGCAGCCGCCGCCAGTGTCGACGGCGCACTCGCTGGATGCATTTGAGCCGCCGGAACTAAGTGTTGACTCCATGGTCAAAGTGTGAGACACTGGAAAAAATACAAACAAACATGCGCGCGCACACAAACACACACACATACACAAGCGAATGAATAAACGACAATAACAAAGCAACAAGCGTTGAGAACTGTGCAGCTGTTTCTCGAAGCTGTTTTTTCTTGTACTTTGGGATTTTTTTTTTAGCTGCTGACGAATTTTATTTGCACAAAAATTTGCAGCTTCATGTTTTTTATGGTGTTACTTTTGTTTTTGCTTAAATGCTGATGCTGACACACTAACGCACATACACATACGCACTCGCGCATATGTATGCATGTATTGCGTATTGAATAATCAATTAAACTGCGCCTGGCTGCTTATGCTGCTGCGCTGTCACAGCGCTGTTGCTGCTCTGGCATTTTCTATGCAAAAAGACACTTTACCACTGCTTGCGAAATATATTTTTGCACTCTCACGCACTTGGTGTTGTTGATACAATTGCATGCGCTGCGGCTGATTTCTTGCAGATAATTGTTTAAAGAGCATGATTTTTCATTACCTTTATCAGTTTTATATTGTTTTTACACTGTACACAGTTCACGTTTTGCGTTGATTTTCCCTTCTTTGTTAACAACAAAGTGGCGCATGCACGTTCAGACTATGCTCATGCGGTGCGCTTTGGTTCACGAACTGGTTCACAGCTGGCCTGTGTTGTGTTTATTGTGTAGCTTGTCTTGTTTCACATATACAGTGTGTTTATGAGCAATTTATTTTGAATATGTCAACGCACACTTTATTTGATATCGCTGCTGAACATTTAACATACCTAAATTGTACTGCAATACGTCATGCAAATCACACGTGTAACCGTGGCGTACGTGCGCAAATTAAGGCAGGGTTGATACTCGTAATGCGCGCGTTCACTTTATATCGATAAGCTTACGCAGTGTTGTTATCGATTGTTAAGAGCAGCTGGGAGACGCGCGCACTTTTCAAAATGTGTGAGCAGTGACTAAAGATTTGCCGTTAAGATTTAAAATGTAACAAAAGTGAAGTATAGAAAATGTGTAACTTTGTTAAATGTTTAAGATAATTAAATAAGTATACGAAGTGCTTAAAGGTAATGTTGTATTCTTTTGAATGTGCAGACAGTATGAATTTGGTAGTATTTAACATTGCTTTGGCAGAAAAAAATTCCTTTGCTTGTTTATTGGTTATATGCACAAAAACTTATCACCTTTCATCGTTTTTGCTCAATCAATATGCGAAAGAAGTGTGTCAGGCATATTAATGAGCGTGAAGACAGCTTAGCTCCGTATCCAAACATTTCTGCCTACCCAGCTTAACTTATAAATAACTATTGAATCGAATTTTATTATTTTATCTGACAGCTGAAGTCGGTCTCACTGCGACTGCGTCAAAGCGAGCAACGATTAGACGCCGGTCACGTCTCGCTAGCCTCTCCATATCGCTCGACCGAGAGTCCGAGAGCTCGAGAACCTCGAACACCGAACACCGAACCTCTATAAAACTCACGCACTGGCATTCAAACATTTTCAGTTTCCATTCGCGTGCGAGACGCTCAAGTTCGTTGCGGTTCGATCGGCTTTATAATCGGAATTTATCATTTATATGTAAGTTTCTATTTGTTGTACTTCTAGTTTTATATTGTAGGGTGTTGTAAGTTTAATACGGAGACCCTAGCCAGTCCATATATTCTTGACGAGTCTAGCTTGTTTCTGTTTAAATTAGTGTCTCAGTGATCTGCCAGAGTTTGCCAGATCGAAATACTATAAGATATAGGTTAGGCTCAATATATAAGCCAAACTTGGCACTTATGAGCTTTAATATACAATTCAAATCCCGTCCAAATTAGACTAGTATTATATTATATAGCTTTTTAGGAACAATATTTATGGCATGGATAAAAACTGTTAAGTTATTAAATATATCATATATTTCTCTGCAAGGGTATTTAGCTATCGGCATGTCGAAACAAGTTTTTCGCTTTTGTTTTGCATTAAGAACTTGAAACGAGTCATTGCACTGGCTTTAATCAATTTAAGACTTAATTAATTTGTTTTTAGTTAAACATTTTTAATTATCTATTGTTTGTGCTTCGCTTAAATGACTTGACATTCGATTTTTTAATTACTAAGCCATTATTTTTTTATATACCTATAAATACGTATAATCTGACGATAATACTTGTAGCTACAATTTGTTCCAGCTATTTCACTTTCCATCGTAATCCGCTCAGAATCTTATCTGCATTTTCCTTCAATATCGCGCTTTCATAAATAGTTTAAAGACCCAACCGGTAGTTGGAATAGCTTATCAGCGTCTGTTTATGATGCTTCCATATAGATATATATGTATATGGTATACATGCTGACACAGAGAAATCCGTCGTCTTGTCTAGTTGAGCGCTGATCAAATATTTAAAGTTAAATAGTATTATCAAAACATTCAAGAATGTGTAAACATTTGTAATTTTCCAGGAAACTTTGTTGACCGTTTGACGCGCCTGATTATCAATGTATATATATTTATTTATGACTGACTGATTGATTGCTTGACTGATTGATAGAGATTATAACTGGGTAAATGCATTTCTTACAGTTAATATCTTTTATGCCGTTAGTCAACACTTTGATGGGGTGTTAAAGGGGTACGGGTTGTAGGGTTGGAAAGTTGGTAAATAACGTTTGTGAAAATTGATTGAAGAAGTGTCTTTTACTTTTCGGAAAATGCACTTACGCTGCTTGGAAAATGCTGACTGAAGCTAACATGTGCGAAAGTTCAATTTACGTCCGATCGACATTTCAAAGCTCAATGTAAACAAAAATTTTAACTGATTTAATTACAAGCACTTTGACCGCACAAAGCCGAACAATACTTGCTATATAAGCTTTCTCCAACTTCATTCTTTTATTTATTTTTTTAGTTTATTTTTAAGTCAATAATATTAGAAATATAATTTATGCCAGTTGTTCATTTGATCATAAATCTGGCAAAAATCCTAAAAAACTAATAAAATGTTATTATGGAGTTAATAATTTGAGATTTATTTTATTTCAAATTAGTATTTGTAGTGTAAAATTTAGTTCTGTTCTTAAAATTGGGTGTTTTTATTTGCAACCTAATATTATATTTTTATAATTAACATTTTTAATACTTTCCAGCAGGCCAAACGAGTATTTGTTTTGTTTATTTATTGCAATATATGGTAGCACAAAACGAGGTATACAGAAATATCTGCCATCATTTTTGCTTTCTTATTCTTAAAATAATTGTAGATACAAGCTGAATTGATTTTGATTCTATCACTAATTCAAAGAGCACAGATAACAATAACTTGAAATTAGCCACACGCTTTTAATGTGCTTAGACCACAGAGCAACTCTTATCGGCAAAAATACTAGACTATAATTGCGCAATGTATTAGCTGCTTATCTAGAAATTATCGTCCAGTATTAACCAGAAATATGAACAATAGATGATTGTGCAACTACTGCAAAAGTGCTCTTTCATAGACGTCAATTCACTCAGAGAATAAACGCATCAAATCCAGAGAAAATCCGGCTCAAAACCGATCACAATTGATATTTCCGAAACTAAATATCGAAATTTGTGAATACAGAACTTAATAAACAGATGGGCTCGATGCAAGCAAAAAAAATATATAAACAATATGTTTTACTGAAGAAACACATATAGGCTGACCGGGGTCAGGGTCAAAAGTAGGCGACATCTTAATCAATTAAGCTGATACACTTTCCTCTTCTACCCCAACCGCCCGCCCAGCCCAAAAATAGTAGATTGACAATCGCTTTGGCTATAGACACATGATCAGCGTCAGCCGTGTGGGTTCTCTCAATTCAAATCAATTAATGGCCTGATCTAAATTCGAAAAAAAAAATTGTTTGCTTTCCACTTGCAGCGAAGAATTTTGGAAATATGAAGCTGCTGTTGGTAGCCCTGTTGGCTACGTTGGCGGTACGTTTACCAACACTGGCAACAACGAAATTAGTGTTATTAACAAATAAATATTTGTAGCTAACGCAAGCCCTTGTCAAGGAGGAGATACAGGCTAAAGAGTATTTGGAGAATCTAAACAAGGAGCTGGCCAAGCGCACCAATGTGGAAACGGAGGCCTCCTGGGCCTACGGCTCCAATATCAATGATGAGAACGAAAAGAAGAAGAACGAGGTATCCGCCGAATTGGCCAAGTTCATGAAGGAGGTGTCCGTCGATATACAGAAATTTAATTGGCGGAGCTATCAGAGCGACGACCTGAAACGCCAATTCAAGGCGCTCTCCAAACTGGGCTATGCCGCTCTGCCCGAGGCAGACTATGCCGAGTTCTTGGAGACGGTCTCCGCCATGGAATCCAATTTTGCCAAAGTCAAGGTGTGCGATTACAGAAATAGTAGCAAATGTGATTTGGCACTCGAACCAGAAATCGAAGAGGTCATCACCAAGAGTCGCGATCACGAGGAACTCAAGTACTATTGGACACAGTTTTATGATAAGGCCGGCACCGCGGTGCGACCCCAATTTGAGCGTTACGTAGAGCTGAATACCAAGGCGGCCAAGCTGAATAGTAAGTCTGTTTAGCTAGTCAAGTATCATTGCTGCACCATTTAATGATCTAAAGTCAATCCATCTTCAAGCGTATTTTCTTTAATCCATGCACAACCTGTTTTCTCAACCCTAAACCGATTGCAAGTGGATATCCCCCAGTCGGGCACTCTCGACTGACAGTTTCTCAGTATTTAATTCATCTGAAGAAATCAATGTTCCTTATTTGTTTTTATTATTTTAACTTGACCCTAACTTAATCAACTATATCCTTACTTTAACAATTCTCTGATTTTTTCTTAATCTATTCCTTTTTCAAATTGATCCTTTTTGTATTCCCTGTCGTATTTGAATTGATCGTTAATTCTTACTCTAATTCAATTAAATTCTTGATAGACTTCACCTCGGGCGCTGAGCTCTGGCTGGATGAATACGAGGATGACACGTTCGAGCAGCAGCTGGATGATATCTTTGCCGAAATCCGCCCGCTCTATGAGCAAATCCATGGCTATGTGCGTTATCGTTTGAGGAAACATTATGGCGATGAGGTTGTGCCCGAGAAGGGACCGCTGCCCATGCATCTGCTGGGCAATATGTGGGCACAGCAGTGGTCCGATATTGCGGATCTTGTCTCACCGTTCCCGGACAAGCCGCTGGTTGATGTCTCCGCGGAGATGGTCAAGCAGGGCTATACGCCATTGAAAATGTTCCAAATGGGCGATGATTTCTTTACCTCCATGAATCTGACCAAGTTGCCACAGTAAGTTGACCACCTGCACTTTTGATACTTATGCAAGTTGAGTGCTCTCTCCCTTTTACAGAGAGTTCTGGGACAAGTCGATCATTGAGAAGCCCACAGATGGCCGAGATTTGGTCTGCCATGCCAGCGCCTGGGATTTCTATCTGCAAAATGATGTGCGCATTAAGCAATGCACACAGGTGACCCAGAGCCAGCTGTTCACCGTGCACCATGAGTTGGGACATATCCAATACTTCCTGCAATACCAGCATTTGCCTTTTGTTTACCGCACTGGCGCTAATCCTGGTTTCCATGAGGCTGTTGGCGATGTTCTCTCCCTGTCGGTGTCCACGCCCAAACATCTTGAAAAGATTGGCCTGCTCAAGGACTTTGTACTTGATGAGGAGGCGCGCATCAATCAGCTCTTCCTGACAGCGCTCGATAAGATTGTATTCCTGCCGTTTGCTTTCACAATGGACAAATACCGTTGGTCGCTCTTCCGCGGTCAAGTGGACAAATCCAACTGGAATTGTGCATTTTGGAAGCTGCGTGAGGAATACTCCGGCATTGAGCCGCCAGTGGTGCGCAGCGAGAAGGACTTTGATGCGCCCGCCAAATATCATGTTTCCGCGGATGTGGAGTATCTGAGGCAAGTGCTCCCTTGGACAGACTTTGATCTTTTTTTAAATGACTCTTTCTTGAAAAACAGATATCTGGTCTCGTTCATCATTCAATTCCAATTCTACAAGTCCGCTTGCGTCAAGGCGGGCCAGTATGATGCCAACAATCCAGAGCTACCTTTGGATAACTGCGATATCTATGGCAGCGCAGCCGCTGGCGCTGCTTTCCAGTGAGAACTACAAGAAATTGAAACGCAAAACTGTTCTTAAATTACTTTGTTTATCAACAGTAACATGCTCTCGCTGGGCGCCTCCAAGCCCTGGCCCGATGCACTGGAGGCCTTTAACGGAGAGCGCATCATGACCGGCAAGGCCATAGCCGAATATTTTGAGCCCCTGCGCGTCTGGCTGGAGGCGGAGAATATTAAAAATAATGTTCCCATCGGCTGGACAGCCTCCGATAGTACGTAGCTCGGACTTCTTATATATAGCTTAGCCATATATTAACCAATATTCTTCTCCTTCCACAGAATGTGTGTCCACCTGAGTACGAGTGTCTCCCGGCAATTTCTAAAGTTCTTTTGCTCCAACAAGTTCGTCATAGCTTTGATAATGTGCAGTATTAAAAGCCATTTAAAAATCAAAACCCGTTGATATTTATTGTTGTACCTGTTAAGTGGAGCACATTATAATTACAAATTGTGGCCAAGTCTGGTCAATGGTCCCATGTTGACCATGGGCTCTGGCTGTTTGTCAGTTGCCTACAAGAGCTGCGCCTGTGCAGAACGTTATTCAAGGTGTTCAAAATACGACTACGTGTTGAGAATTTTAGATAAACAAGCGAATACGAAAGTGGGGGAAATTACGGAAAGTGTGAAACAATGCTCCAAGGTCTCCTCATCTTAGTAAGTAATTGTGATTGAATTGGTTTACGGTCGATCCTTCTTCCTGCCTTAAGGTTGTGTTCGTGGACCTGTTTTTTTGCGCGTATAAGATCAGGTCTTGGGTTGTCGTATGTTTTTATAAATTTGATTAGGCTCAGCTGTTTTAGTTTAAGAGCCGGTTTATGTAGAATAGGTGTCGCGCTCAAGCTGGTTCAAAATTGGGTTGAAACCTTTACAAAATACCCTGCAACCTTTTAGATATATAAATTGTCTAAAAAACCTTCAGTGGGTTTCGCCCTTAAATAATATTGAAGACAAGTAAGCCTTTAAATTGATGAGAAAGAGAAAAATGCCTGGCTTATGGAGAAGAGGTCTATTTGAATTTTCTTCTATACCATCTGTGCTTCAGTTGGAATGGAAGATTTTTTGTGTGGAACCCCCTTAGAAAAGTTAGGACTTCGAAATATGCCAGGATTTTTTATTGGTTAGGAAACAGACAATCTCTAGAGATGTAAAGTAGTAGAGAAAGAAATAAGCAGACATTTTCTGTTGCTTAAATCTGCTTGATTATAATTGGATTATAAGATTATGAATTTATGCTTGTGATCCAATGAGCTTAAGCGTGGATTATATTTCTTCCTGTGAGATTGTTGTTCCCTTTCTCTTGTGTCTGATCTCTCACTTATTTCTAGCTTTGCCTGGCTTTCACCCAAGCTAATCCCTCTCCTGATCCCAGTTTGGCTGCCTTTTTGAGCGATGTGAACCTGCAGCTATCCATGATATACGATCAGGAACAGTTGGCTTTTCTACAAAATGAGCTGCATGGACCCAACAACCTGATCGCCTTGCTGCAGGCCGAGTTGGCCCACGAAAAGCTGCTTAACTTCCTCGGAAGTATCAGCAAGCGCGTGGCCAAGTTCAAGCGTCTGCGCTTAGGTGATGCACTGCAGCGACGTCAGCTGCAGCGCGTGCCACAGCTGGGCTATGAGGCACTCAGTGGTGCGGAGGTGGTTCAGATTTATGAGCTGGCCGCCAACATGAGCGACAGCTATGAGAATGTCCAGCTGTGCGCCTATGGGCAACCACTAAACTGCACACTGCGGCTCATACCGGATGTGCAGCGCGTGGTGCAGCAGAGTCGGAACCTGGAGGAGATTGAGTACTATTGGCTGGAGTGGCGCCGCCGCACGGGCTTGGCCACACGCCAGCAGTTCGTCCACTTTATGGAGCTGTACAAGAAGACGGCCAAGGCGAATGGTTTTAGTCAAGCTCAGGATTATTGGTTCCATCAGCTGGAGCTTACCGGACAGCAGGCGATGGGTCTGCTGAACGAATTGATGTCTACGCTAGAACCACTTTTCCTGCAATTCCATGCACATGTGCGTGGTTCGTTGAGGAAGATGCATGGAGAGCAGCTGGTGCCGCATGGACGTGCGTATCCGCAGCATTTGGCGGAGGTTTTTCTGGGCAATGCCTACAGAAGTGCACGCGCAGATTGGTTTGTGGACATACCTGCGCCGGAAGCTGGTTTGCCCAATATCACGGAGGCATTGCAGCGACGTGGTCTGAGCACCACACAGCGCGTTTTCTGGAATGTGGCGGAGTATTATCGTGGTTTGGGTCTAACTCAATTGGAGAGGTAAGTGGTTAGCTTACGCCAACTAAAGCTCTGTAAGAGGCAGAGAAAAACGAAAAGGGTTTTTATTTAAAACTTAATTTACGGCCGATTATTCCTACACAAGATTTGAAGATGTATGATACAGCGTTTGCAGCCTAATTTGTATCAAAAACCTGGAGTTGCTTATACAAAAAGTTTTCTTTTTTTATCGAGCCTCTAATACAGGTTAAGATATTACTTGACCCCGATATATATATTGCTAGCAAAAAATAAGGAACTCTTAAAAGTTTCATTAAGATAGCTTTCAAATTGAGACACTTTTGTTGCATGCAAATTGTTTGATAGACTCAGTTAGATAGACTCAGTTCGGCAGTCAAGAATATATATTATAATATCATCTTCAATGTTTTCATCTTTAATAAAAAAAATTATAATTATAAATTCAAAGCAAGATAAGTAATTCAAAGACCAACTTCATATAATTGTTGTTAAAGCTTCCATAACGTATTTGTTTTAAAATTGTTATCGCTCTTCTATGCGATTTTCATAAAGTCAAAAGGAGCCTGCAGGTTTTTTTGAGTTTTAGTTCAGCCTTTTAAAGTGAGATAGCTCAAAATATGCTCTCTCCTTTTAGTTCTCTTTGGACCAATGCCCAGCCTGTGGCCAGCCACAATGAGGACAGCTGCTGGCACAAGGCGTGGCAATTTCACACGATGCCCTCGAATAACTTCAGCTACTGCCCGCTGTCCGACGAGGAGCGCTTTTTCAATATGTTTGAGGCACAGTTTGAGCTGCATTATTTTCGTGCCGCCGCAGCGCAACCAACGCTGTTGCGTGAAGAGCCGTTTCCCAATTTCAGGGATGCGATGGGCAAATCCTTCGCTCTGGCCGCCGCTTCCCCGCGCTATCTGCGCAAGCTGGGCCTGCTGCGGGATGCGAAGTGGAGCGGCCTGCCCGCTCGCCTGAATCGATTGTATTTGCAGGGTTTGCGTGTGGTTTTTCTGCTGCCCGTTTTCTACGTGCTGGATCGCTATCGGGTGGAGGTGCTCAGCGGGCACATCAAGGCCGACGACAACGAAGCCTATTGGCGGCTCACGGAGCGATATACAGGCGCTGTGCCGCCGCGCAGACGCAGCAACGAACACTTCGATGTGCCCGCCAAGCTGCTGCTGGAGGTGGATGATCAATATACCAGGTAGGTGGAACTATTAGGGAGGCTAGGGGACCTTTCCTTAAGTGGGCCAATATCAAATAAGCCCAGTATTTTCGTTACTTCCTTTTGCTTTACGATCATTGTTTATTTTAATTAATCGATAACTCCCTGAATTTCGAAAATCGATTAAAGCCAATATTCGGCCAAATTTGTTTATTTTATTTAAGCAATAACTCCTCGAATTTCGAAAATCGATAAAAGTCAATATTCGGCCTAACTTGTTTATTTTAATTAATCGATAGCTCCCGAATTTCGAAAATCGATAATAGTCAATATACCGCTAAACTTGTTTACTTAAATTAATCGATAACTTCACGATTTTCGAAAATGGATAATAGTCAATATTCGGCCAAACTTGTTTAATTTAATCATGTATTCGATATCTCCCCGAATTTCGAAAGTCGATCAAAGTCAATATTCGGCCAAACTTGTTTATTTTAATTAATCGATAAGTCCCCGATTTTCGAAAATCGATAAAAGTCAATATTCTGCTAAACTTGTTTATTTAAATTAAGCGATTACTCCACGAATTTCGAAAATCGATCAAAGTCAAAATTCGGCCATACTTGTTTATTTTAATTAATCGATACCTCTCAAAGTTTCGAAAATCAATACAAGTAAATATTCGGCCTAACTTGTTTATTTTAATTAATCGATAAGTCCCCGAATTTCGAAAATCGAGCAGTCAATATTCGCCCACGCTTGGTTATTTAAATTAATCGATAACTCCACGAATTTCGAAAATCGATAAAAGTCAATATACGGCCAACCTTGTTTATTTTAATTAATCGACAACTCTCCGAATTTCGAAAATTGATAAAAGTTAATATTCGGCCAAACTTGTTTATTTTAATTAATCGATAACTCCCGAATTTCGAAAATTGATAAAAGTTAATTTCCCGTCAAACTTTTTTATTTTAATTAATCGCTAATTTTCCGAATTTCGAAAATTGATGAAAGTTAAAATATTCGGCGAAACTTGTTTATTTTAATTTATCGATAACTTCACGAATTTCGAAAATCGATCAAAGTCAATATTAAGCCCAAGTTATTTTGGACGAATCTTGAGGTTATTTATGACAGTCGAATAATAAATACATAAGTTATTTATAAATGAAATATTCGTTAAAAAGCTCGAGCCGTCATGGCCTATTTATGAAAGATTTCACCCTATATAGCTTGTTTAATTTTGCTTTTATTTTCTTTACAGCCAATTCTTCAGCACCGTGCTGCAGTTTCAGATCTACAAAAACTTCTGCACCAGCACCGGTCAGTATGTGGAGGACTCTGCGGATAAGCCTTTGGATCTGTGCGATCTTTCTGATCAGCGTGAGATAGGAACCATTCTGAAGCACACCATGTCCTTGGGCTCGTCGCTGCACTACAAAGAGGTGCTGCAGCAGCTGCTGGGCACTGCCGAACTAAGCATGGATGGACTTTTGACCTATTTTAAGCCTCTGCAGGATTGGCTGACACAGCAAAATCGTGATAATGATTTGGAAGTGGGTTGGCTACCAAATTAATGTACGCCTAAAAGTATGCCTTTGTTTTGGCTAGATGAAAAAGTATGCAGTAAGAAAGTGTTTGAGTTTGACCTCGGAGTGGAACTTGTTACAACATGAGCCTTAATAAAAATCTGCAAGCCTTGGCCATAACATAAAATATATAACAATAAAATATATATGCATTTTTACGACAAAAAAAAAAAACAAACTCCTCTTCATCAAACTATTTATCTTTCGAAATTAATTATTTATAAGCAAGAAAATATAAAAGTAAATTTCAACAGCTTTTTAAAATCTTTTCTTATTTAAATATACCCAAGCCTATATTTTCCTTTAAAAATGGGTTTCACTTTTTTAAACTAGATATCCAATTCGATTAAAATTAGATCTTTGGATAAATGATGAAAATAACCTTAGCTCTTATGCTCTCTATAAAAGTAGATCCGAAGAATTGATTTACTTATGTACATGTTCTAGGTAAATGTACCTCGCACTTGAAACTGCTTAATTAACTTGAAAGTAAATTAAGTTTAGCTTATAAATAATACAATTAATTTGTGCATAAAGCGCAGCAAACGCTTTGTGCATGAAAAAAAAAACGGACAGAAATACCGGAAAGAATCTAAAAAACAAATGAAACAAAAAAACCCATAAGCGCGAGACTATAATTAAAATGCAATCCATTATGATGACTACCCGGACAGCTGATATTTAGAATAAAGTCAATAGTTAAAATAAATTGCTAGCTTAAAGATTATTCATACATATGCATAGTTCAATTAGTTACAGACACCTTAATGATAATTATTTTCCCACGCTTGCATTGGGCTGTCTCTAGAACTCTAGAGCTTATACTTTGTAAGAGTACACGAAGTACTTTAGACGCGACCTTGACTTAGAGTACTCCAAAATAAATAACAAAAGTATTCTAGCGAGAGTGTTTGACCGGGCGATACCCTGTACTCAGCTCTGTTCTGGTCGGCCCCTTCTTTCTTTTTGGGCATTTATCGATTTCCGGGCTGCAGAGGGAGCTATCGATAATTTGAAACACACGAGAGTGCTTGACTAGGCGATACCCTGTACTTCGCTCTGTTCTGCTCGACCCCTTCTTTCTTTATGGGCACTAAGATGGCATTTAAATTTGTGTATCAAAATATAAGTGTGGGTATTTATCGATTTCCGAGCTGCAGGGGAGTTATCGATAACTATATTCCTCCCTCCTACATCAGCAATATACGCTTTAGTACATTCCCTTATTTTCAACGAGTAGATGGTATTTTAATAAAGCTTTAGATCTGTTCCAGACCTCAAATACATTAACCCAAGCCACAACACAGAGCTAGAGCTAATTTTTATGAGCTCATATCCGTAAAGGGAAACGTGAGACGCAGCGAACCCAATCCCGAACTAATTACACTATGATTCATATATATACATGTGTAGCTTACCTGTATATGTACGTATTTGTATGCCAGTGGGGCAATCAAGGCATCAATCAGTCTTACTCATGTGTCCCCTTCAGTTAGCACCTTATGTTTAGTACTCTCTTCTCGCCTTATCTTCGCAATTGATCTACGCTGCGTTCATTAATTGCAACCCCCGCCCGACGCTGATGAGTCAAGACTTTGTTTGCATGCGGCTGGGTCAAGAGTGACATTCCTCGGGCGGGTGCGGTGCGGGCAATTAGCATTGCAGTTAAACGCATGCGGCAACACTGACTGCGGTTTCGGCGACACTAACCGCGACGTTAACGACGACTGCGACCGCGACCGCAAACGTATAAACAATTTTTAACAATAACTTGAATGCATTTTGTTATTTTATGCTCTGCTGTTTCGTTTTCTTATGTTATGCTTTAATAATTTATTTTATCGTCGATAGTCGATAGCAATGCAAGGGTGAATGACGAAATGTTCCTTGCAGCCAGTGGGAAAGCTTGGTCACATTAATTAATTGATATGCTATTGGTAATTGTTATCGATGCTCGATAAATGCAATTGTCTTTCCCAATAGCTTATTTGTAGTTGGTGTTGTTTATGTAGTGTAATTCGGTCACACTTGTGTAAAAAATGACGCTTTGGGCGCCAGTTTTTTGTAAAATTTCAATTATAATATTATTAAGTTGGAGAAATGTATTTAAAAAGCAATATAAAGACATAGTGTATTCAAAAGAAGTGTGAACATTAAGGTTTGTACTGTATACCTATTGCCGCTCAACCTACACCAACTACTGAGTGGGCATTGCATTGGAAGTCGCTCAAAATAAGCGACTCACTCATTTATACCCTGAGCACTTTCTCACACTCGCTATAATTATGCGGTTAAACCTTTTTTTTTGACTGATTAGTACTCGTATGTATATGCATACTCGTACATCGCACCCGCACCCTCCCTTATAATTGCAAACATGCATGCAAAAACATTTACATACAACTTACACACACTCACACTTGCATACATACTCACTTGTTACCCATTGTTGTTCCCAAGCTTATGGCTGATTTGATGGTTGTTGTTGTTGTCGTTAACAACAACGTCGACAGCGACGTCAACGCTCAGTCAGCCGCAATGCTAATTGCGTTTATCTCACACAACATTTAGAAGCATCGCGAGTTGCGGCGACAGCGCCGCCGACTGCGACGCCGATTGCAACTGCGACGTTGCTTCGCTGAAAATTTAAATTCATTTTCGAGTCACAAACAAAAAACAAAAATAAAAATAATAAAAAGTCACAAAGTAATTTCGAAAAAAATTCTTACACTCAACTCAGTAGAGTTTTAGACGCGTTACGTGATGTTACGTGGGTGGACGGGCTCTGAAAATTTCTAAAAAAAACGGAAAGTGACCTGAAAGTGTGTGAAAATATATAATATTGTGCGAAAATTCTATTGTGATCTTCGCTCAAAAGTTAGTTAGCTATTAAATTACCTGTGCTGATTGAGAAAAATAAGGTTTTTTATTGCGTGATCAGCAAAAAACTCCTTTTAAAAATCAGCTATATTCTATTTAATAAAAATATTTCTGGGCATCTCAAGTGAAGTAAAAGTCCCAAAAGTTCGTGTTTCTTCGTGTGATCGGCAGAAATTTTAAAAAATATTTAAGAAACCCAAAAAAAGTCATTTCTATTCGTGCGGTTTCTGAAAGTCAAGATACTTCCTCGAGTGATCGGTAAAAACTTACTCGATCTTGAAATTTTAATTTTGTCTTCGCATTAGACTCTGCGTGTTCAGCTTCTTCATATAGCCTGTGATCGTTTGCCCTATTTGAGCGTTAAAAATAATGTCATAAAGCTGTAATTAAAATTGTAAATTGCTTGTGAAAGATTTAATTAGCGGTGCGCGCTGACCTTGAGAGTGTTAAATATATAGATTTCGTTGCATGATAAACGAATATGTGGAATTGTCTTTTTATCATATGCTCCACGCTATGGAGCCTGAGTCGTGCTAATCCACAACTTAACTTGCCTACACCACAGCCGGAGATCTTCTACAATGGCTACACACCCAATGTGGCCACAACTCCCGCCCAGCTGAGAGCAGATCGCGATCGTAGCCAGCGCTTTGGGCCGCCCTATACGGATGACGGGGCTGGAGGCAGCGGCACCAATAGTGACGATGGACTGGACGATTTTAGGGTGAGTTTTACTGATTTTACTTCCTTCAAGAAGAACGCTGGGTAAAGCTTGTAAGTCTTGAATTAAATAATATACTGTAACGATCTCATTTGCAGTATGGTCAGACCTATGACGAGCGCATGCGACTGGGTTACGCCTATCCCACACCCAGACTGAATTTTAGTGATCGCGCCGATGATTCACCCTTCAGTGGGGATCAGAATCCCAGTCGTGGCCAAGATAATCGTTATGCGAATCACAATTATGGACCAACATCTAGCAGCACCGAGCGCAACTATGGCAATTTTAATGATCCGCCCAACAATATTAATCAGAATAATGGACCCATCTACAACAATCGAAACGATCAATATAACTACAATAACAATCCGAATGTCGAATTTGTGGGGGTTAACAATCGCAATCGATTTGAGAACCCCTATCTATCCAATCAGGATCGATTTAATCTGAACCAGGGCTATCTGGAGCGTCAACGCTATCAACAGGACCGTCGCTATCAGCAGGAGTTGGAGAAGTTACGCAATTTGCTGGTCGAAACAGATCAGAAGGGCTCGCTCGAGTGCACCGCCAATGTGGCGGCGCAATGGAATTTCGAGACAAACGTAAACGATTTTACACAAACGGAAGCGGTGAGTTGACAGTGGGGTATATACGTACATAGACATACCCTTGAAATTGTAATTGTATTTGAAATTGTGCTGTAGCAGCACGCGATCTCACTGTGTATAGTATTCACATCAGTTAGAGATCGACGTCTATGCAACTTGGCAATTTTCTTGGCGTGGCAAATAGACACAACATGTACAATACACAGACACTCATGAGGCACACACAACATAGTCAAGGTCGTTTGCCTGTGGGGGGTTCTCAGGCAGACATGCCAATGTCAAAGTGTTGTACTCTTGAGAGTTTTGCACCTTGTCGTTGGGCCAAAACTGAACGTGTTCAAAGTAAATATGATTTTCAGTTATACGAAAATATATGCTTCTTGTGTGATTAGGTCTGGTTCGAGCAGCAGTTCGTAAAAGAACTTACAACTTTGAATTAGGCCATATTATTAGGATCGTTATGCCGTTGGGAATAACATTTCCGATCTCATTAAATATAACAAGTAACAGGTTCTAGTCAGGAGCTCCCGACTAGGGAATACCCCGAACCATCTTATTCCAACACCAAATGCAGCACGCGCTACGCGCTCGTTTGTAGTAATAAAGATCAATTAAAAAAAAAGTTCCTTTGGCAGGATTCGAACTCGCAACTAACCGCACTACTTGCCGCCGTCCCTACTCAACAGCCACACCAGCCAAAAAAAACAACTAAGAGGTTCTAGTCGGAAGCTCCCGACTAGGGGAAAGTATATATATAAAAATATATATACTATTCTAGAAGCTACATGTGAAGTTTCGTGACTCTAGCTCTTATTATTTACCAAAATTGCTCAAAAACCGAATTTCGATATAGATTTTTATCGATTTCTTGGAAACGGGGTAAGTTATCGAATATCGGAAACAAACTCGATCTGCGCAAGGACTAGGAGGACCTTCAGCCAAAATTCAAGTCTCTAGCTCTTACAGGTTCTGAGATCCTTGCGTTCATACATACGGACGGACATACGGACATGGTTAGATCGACTCGACTGTTGATGATGATCAAGATTATATATGTAAACTTAATGGGGACCTTCCGATGCTTCCTTCTGCCTGGTACATACATTTGCACAAACACAAACAAAAACCGATCTTAATGAAATTTTCTACAGTATATCGTATTGTACCATAGAATATTTGCGTATTCTCAAAAAGTTAATTGCATTAAAATTGTAGCTTAAATTATTGGGCAATGGAAATTTGGTTATTAACTTGATTTATAGCTATGAGGTAGTAGCGGGGAGGTGGCGATAGGTATAAAATGAAAAATACTTCATATATATACATATATACTATTCTAGAGTAAACATTTCACTTTTGGTGACTCTAGCTCTGATTATTTACTCAACTTGCCCAAAAAATAGGAATTCAATATCGATTTTTATCGATTACTTGGAAACGCGACAAGTTATCGAATATCGCAAACAAATTCGATCTGCGCGGGCACTAGGAGGACCTACAGCAAAAGTTCAAGTCTAGCTCTTATCGGTTCTGATATCCTTGCGTTCATACATACGGACAGACGGTCGGACGGACGGTCCGACATGGCTAGATCGACTCGGCTGTTGATGCTGATCAAGAATATATATATTTTATGGAGTCGGAAATGCGTCCATCTGGGTATAAAAATCATTTGAGACGTATTTTACACTTTTCGCAGAATCCAAGATTCCTAAAAAACGCAATTCAAAGATTTTTTGGTGTAAGTTTTAAGTTTTGTCCGATTAGGATGAAAATTATTTTCAAAGCTCTAAATAAGAACTTAAGGAATACGTGTTTCAGCGATTTGGGAAATTCCATGGATATTTAAGAGCAATTCTGTATAGGTTCTTGGGTGGTAAATGCAGGTCAAAGGTTTAATAAACGAAAGATTATTCTTCAGCGGAAGCCTTTAATTCAAACAATTGGTTTTTATTCGATGCAGTTAAAACATAGATGAAGATAAGTAGATTCCAATTTTCCACGGGCGGGTACTTAGTACTTAGTACTAAGTGAAATATCTAGTGAAAAGGTAATATCTACAATTTTTAGCAAAAAGCGTTCCACGGGCAAGGCCGGGCAATATACGCTAGTATTATTATATTATATATATATATATATATATATATATATATATATGTGTGTCTATATTTAATATTATAAAGTCCAACAATATTAAACTATTAAAACTAGTTCATGTGCATTTCCTAACAAATTTTTTCTTTACAGCTAAATGCTCAGCAACGCTATGTGGAGTATCAGCGCATAACAGCCGAACAATCGAAGCATATTAATAAGGACCTCATATTTGATCGACGTTTATATAGACAGCTAATGCTGCAATCTGAAGTGGGACCCAATTCCTTACCCCTGGATGTTTTAGACAGAGTAAGTTTGCTCCATGTGAACGTCATATTCTGATTTAAGTGTCCTTTCCTTACAGTATAATCGCTTGTTGAACGAAATGCTATTCTTGTACAACGACGCCAGCATTTGCGCCTATCAGCAGCCTTTTCAATGTGATCTGCGCTATATACCCCATCTCAAGGATATTATGGCGAAGAGCAGAGATTGGGATGAGCTGCAGCATACTTGGGTGGAGTATCATCGCAAAGCTGGGCGTGGCATGCGCGATAACTACGAGCAATTGATTGACGTGATGCAGGATGTAGCCTCAGTAAACAGTGAGAGAATTGAATATATATATAAATATATAGAGTTATATCTAATGCACATGCCCATTGATTTACAGATGTTACCAATGGCGGGGAGTATTGGTTTTTAGCCTATGAATCGGGAAACTTTCGACAGGATATGGACATTGTATGGGAGCAGATACGTCCGCTATACGAAAGCCTGCACTCATATGTACGTCGCAAGCTGCGAGATTATTATGGACCAGATCGCATTAATCGCATTGCGCCCATTCCCTCCCATATATTGGGCAACATGTACGGACAGTCCTGGTCGAATGTGCTGGACATACTTATACCATATCCGGGTCGCAAGCTGATTGATGTTACACCACGTATGGTGGAACAGGGCTATACGCCGCTGCTAATGTTTCAGTTAGCCGAGGAGTTCTTTACTTCAATTAATATGTCCGCCGTGGGACCGGAGTTCTACAGAAATTCGGTGTTTGAGCAGCCGCTGGATAGGCGCGTCCTCTGCGAGCCCTCCGCCTGGGATTTTTGCAATCGCCACGATTACCGTGTGAAAATCTGTACGGACATCAATCAGCGCAGTCTGATTAGCGTGCATCATGAGATGGCGCACATTCAATACTTTCTGCAGTATCGCCATTTACCCAAGATCTTTCGTAATGGTGCCAATCCAGCTTTTCATCAAGCTGTGGGCGATGCAATTGGCTTGTCCGTCTCCACACCAAAGCATTTACAGACTTTGGGACTACTGCAGCGATCGCTGGATGAGTCGAGCTATGATATTAACTATTTGTTTACCATGGCTATTGATAAGGTGAGTGCATGATTCAATGCAAATGAATAGATATTCATATTGTATACTTTACAGGTTGCCTTTTTGCCTTTTGCCTTGGCTTTGGATAACTGGCGTTACGACGTCTTCAGCGGCAATGCCAATAAGAGAGTTATGAATTGTCACTATTGGAATTTGCGGTAAATCTGAGTTTTATATCTGATTAATCATTAACCTAATAATTGTTTTTACAGTGAAAAGTATTCGGGCATTAAGCCACCTGTCTTACGCTCGGAAAAGGACTTTGATGTGGGCGCAAAATATCATATACCCGCAAATATTCCCTATATTAAGTGAGTTGTGCTTTTTTTATATTTTTTATAATGGAGAACAGTTTATTGATTTCAATGGGGACAAGGGCATATTAGTCGAAAAAATGTTCATAATTGTTTTGTAATTCTAAGGCTATTCTTAAATGCTTTTATCCAATTTCTTTTTATACCCTGAACCCATTAAAAATGGGTACAAGTGTATATTGTATTTGTGCAAAATCCAAATGTATGTAACAGGCAGAAGGAAGCATCTCCGACCCCATAAAGTATATATATTCTTGATCAGCATCAATAGCCGAGTCGATCTAGTCATGTCCGTCTGTCTGTCTGTCTGTCCGTCCGTTCGTCCGTCCGTCCGTCCGTCCGTCCGTCCGTCCGTCCGTCCGTATGTATGAACGCAAGGATCTCAGAACCTATAAGAGCTAGAGACTTGAAATTTTAGATGTAGATGCTCCTAGCTCCCGCGCAGATCGAGTTTGTTTCCGATAATCGATAACTTACTCCGTTTCCAAGCAATCGATAAAAATCTATATCGATATCCTGTTTTTTGGGCAATTTTGGTAAATAATAAGAGCTAGAGTCACTAAACTTGACATATAGCTTCTAAAACAGAATATATATATGCATTTGATGTTGGAAGAAGAGGGTTCAGGGTATCCCCTAGTCGGGAGCTCCCGACTAGAACCTCTTACTTGTTAATTGATAGGCCAACTATAACCATTTTTAATGTAGTCAATTGCTTTGATTTGCTTAGACCTCCCAAAAATCATATCCTTACTTAGGCTGTCCAGTATTAATGGTTATTCTTCTTTTATTTGCTTTATTCAAATGCATTCTCTCATTTTCATTGAATCTCGTGTCTTGCATTTCTTCAAATGGCATCCGGAAAAGCTAAACTAAACGACAAATCTCATACGCACATGCCTTTATCCCCTCTTTCCCTCAATTGAGACATATTGATTACATGTTGCATTACCTCACAAAATGTTTCTCTTATCTAATGTGCCACATAACGCAAATGCAGCAATTAAAACTCAAGCAAACAAAAGCTTGTTATTAATTTTGCTATTTTCGATTACAATTTACACACACACACACACACAAACAAGCACACACATTTGCACTGGCTCAACGTTTCGAATATTTTCCGTCAAATTGGCGTCGATTACGCGTCGCAATATTCGGATCGCCAAGACGTTGCAGCCCGCAATCCGCAACCCGTAAACCGGCAACAGGCCACAAGTTGGCCCACTGACTGGCTTATAATGACCAATCCAGTAGACGGAACGGCCACAAACACACATTTGCACACACATTTTATTGGCTGGATTGGGGGGGATGGGAAAGTAAGAAAAACTCGCATGTCGACGAATATTTCCCGCATTCACTTTCCACATGGCTGCTGCCAAAAGCGACTCTGTCTTCGCGTCGGCTCTGACATCATTTAAATAAGCCACAAATAGAAATTGTTACGACAAAAAATAAACCACATATCACATTAAATGCATGGTATACTCAGGCCCGCTGGCTGACGGGCTAACTGACCTATTAAGCCACAGAAAGTAAGCTCATTTTTCCTGCGCATGCAAATGCAAATTTCTGTGCCACAAAAGCCATACGCCGCGTGGTGCAATAGCGGGGCCCCGCCACCACAAACACCCGAGAAAATGGCGGTGTCAATGACTACACCCATTTGAGCTGACCATGCTGGGGCAATGTTTTTTTTTAATGATTTATTTTGTTTTCGCTTGTTGTCTTTTGGTCTTTTATTGGACGCCTATTAAAATGTAAGACAAGGCGTTGAGTATTATGACAACCACAGTGGTGTCATGTTGCATAAGTCTCTTATTGGCTAACCAACATGGTTGGCGGTTTCTTTTGGCATTATTTGAGGTTCTTTCAAGGTGTAGTGCAAGCTATTGAGAAATATTTGTATAATGTTGAACGAGTTGTCTAACAGAGCAAGTCCATAGTGCACTAGAAAACGTGGGCCTGGGCTTCGAATTTAAGCATGTTGTAATATCTGATTATCAAATGATGTAATAATTAATCAAAACATTTTAGCAAGTGATTATTTTGTCACAAAATGTTTTTAGTGACTTGTTTTAGTTGCGCTGGCTTTGTAGTTTGTCTGTTGCATATAATTCCCAATGTGTTAAAGCTTCGAAATAAAGATAAGGGCTTTCCAAGCTAAGGTCGGCACTAAAGTCTACTGCTAGAATCTAGAGGATCTTTGAATATATATTTCGAGGAACCTTTTCACTTTTTGTGTTTATTTCCTGTTGGTATTCAAATTATTTTTTCCATAAATCTAATCTTAGTTAATCAAAAATTCAAATCAGAGAACGTCTTGACGTTTTTTTAGTATGCCCTGTTTTCCATATGAGCCGCTTTATTATTTTCTTTTCATTTTGACAAAACATTAGCATCTAAAAATAAATGCGACTACTTTCTGGCCAATTAATCAACCCAAACTGTGTTTAAAAGCCAACTGACAGCCACATTTTTAGATCTTTAATAGATTTCCACTTTCATTTGAGCCCGCCCAGAGATTACTAAAAAAAACCCATTAGCCAGATTTTATGGCTGGCCATTCTACTGAGGATAGATTACAACACAACCTCAGCAGCAGCAGCAGCAGCAGCAGCAGCAGCTCTGGCTATTGTATGTTGATTATTTATTGCATAATCCATAAACTGCAAATGCTACAGTTAGAGTTACAGTTACATAAACAAACGCTACCAGAAATCAACAAACCACCAAAAGAGTTAGCCTCAATATGGTAATAAAACAGTGCCAAAGTCGAGAGTCAGGCACAGGCACAGGCAAAGGCACACAGGCGCAGCCGCAGCCGCAGTCGCAGCTAAAGTCTCCGATCTTTGAACAGTTTTCATTTCGTTTCACAACACGTTTTGCATGTGATTTTGTCTCAAATATCGGTTAGGAGCACATGTCCTACAAACCGACTAAGGAAAACGTGATAAATCTATGCCCCACTTAGCTGACTGAAATTGCAGCATGGCTTCAATGAAGCCGAAATGCAAATTGAAACCTAATCTTCATACACAACCCGCCAACACAGTCGAGCCGAAGTCGGCCAAAAGTTTGGGGGGGATTCCAATTAAAATGTGAGACAAACGAATACTCTGTAAAATTAATATACCCTCTGGTTAAGTGTATTCGTGTACGATTTGTATTGGAATACATACAAACATATTTGGCGTAATTTTGCATTTAACTTCTATCCATTCTTGGGATCAATTTTACATTCCTACCTTTTGTTTTTCCGAATTAGATGTGGAAGACCAAAATTTCAAAACTTTCCTTTATAAATTCACTTTCGAGTTTGATTAATTTGCGAGCATGTTTGCTCGCATTTCTTAATTAATTCTTAATTTCTTAGAATTTATATTACTTTTTATTTGTCTAAATATGCAGCTGGTTGAATATTAAAGAATTCACCACGTTCGATATTTGATTGAAAATTGTAAATTTGTATATACCCACTTAGTACATAGTACAGGGTATAACAACTGACAACCACACAAACCACAAACCGGCGCTGCTAATAAAAAGTAATGCCAGGCCGCAAAATAAACGCTAGGAAATGGACGCGAGTGCCGTCAGCAACTTGTCGTTGTTGTTGCTGTTGTTGTTGTCGTTGTTGTCGTTGTTGTTGTGGCATGAAAAGCGTAATGATAAAAACATAGTGTGGCAAATGTAATAAACATGTTGCCTGCCTCTTATCTCCCTTCCAGTGGACGCAAGACACTTTGAATATGCAATTATGAATGCCAGGCAATGTTTATCTCATTTGAAAATTGGATAAGCCGTTTATGTGTAATGCAAAATGACTTGTTTCCAGTGCAGGCATTATGTTGCACTTTTCACTTGCAGATGTCGACAAAACGTTGTGGGAAACTTAAATCCTTTGGGGTTAACTAAAGTAAGGTTCAAATGGGACTGAGAAGGCTTATTTTGGGTATTACAAGAAAACATCCAATATTAAATAAGATATAGTAAAAAGCTAAATTTTCAACACAACTGAAATTCGAACTCGGAATTTCATAGAAAAAAAATGTTCTGTAGTAATTTATTAAAATATTTGGAAAAGTATGGAAGAGCAGATAAAATACACATGACCAAATTTTTAAATATATATTTATTGAAAAATAGTTCCCATTAAATTTTAGCAAAGGATATAGTAAAAAAGCTACATTTTCAACTGAGATTGGAACTCGGAATTTCATAGAAAATAACTTTTGTGTAGTATTTTATAAAATTTTTAAAACAGGACAAAATTTTGAAATATATATATATTATGCTTGAAAAATAGTTGAAATATATATATTTTATGTTCAAAAAAGATTTGAAGAATATTTAAAATAAACAAATAATGTTTAAAAAGTAGTTTCAATTCAAATTAATTATTTTAACGCTTTTTAATTTGCATCGTTTTATTAAAAATCTTTTTCAGTGTTTAAATATTTGAAATTTATTAAAAATTCATCGGGCGCCTCGTAACATTCCAACTCTTAATTGATAGTTAAAGGATAAATTAGTTTGGGTAGAGGTCGTATTATAGTTTAACTGATTGCCAAAAAGATTATTTAGAAGTTGGAAAGATGTGGATTTATAAAAAATATGCTTTGATATTTTGTTAGAAGTCTTTTACAAAGGACTGTAAAAGAAAATTTGGTTTTTAAATATATAAGTTGTAAAATAAATGAAATGCTTTGATTTTAGTTTTGATCACTTCGTTCTACTCGTTTTTATTGTTTACATTCATCAGCTTCATTATCAGAGTGTTTTGTTGTTGTTGTTGATGTTACAGAGACAAAAAAATATTTGGTAAACTAAGTACTTTTCATAAATCCGTTTCAACAGCTTATTACATTAGGCAAAACTATAGATAGTTGGTTGTATTAAAAACTAGATAGCAAAAAATATTACAAATAATACAATACGTTCGTTTACAAACTGACTTAAATAGGCGACTGCACGGCTGCCTCCCTTATCTATATGTATTTATATTATTAATATATATATATATATATATATATATATATATATATATATATGTAGAGTAAACACTTAAACTCTAAAGCAGAAGTCTTTATCACACACACAGATCAGATCTCATATCATATCGAACCGAACCGAACCGGGTGCACAAATCGGTGGACCAGAGCAGAAGGAGGAGAAGCCGCAGCTGGAGGACAATACAGCAGCAGCAACCACACGTCAAATGTACCCAGTGTTTAGCGAGCCAAGTCCAACAACACATCCAAATTTGATCCTGCTGAGGTGTCATATGTTGTGTGTGTTGTTCTTGTCTTTGTTGTTGTTATGGGTCTTGTTCTTGATCTTGTTGTTCTGTGGGCTGTGCGGCCCAAATGTGTTAGTATCTTGTTCTTAAAGTCTAGATCTAATCGTCTTCAAATTTCTCATAACAATTCTCACGGGATATTTTCGTCAACGTTTCTTTTCTTGTTTTGTTTTTTTTTTTTTTTGCATTGATTTTTTTTTTTTTTTTGTATGGCTTAAGCTAAAAGAGAGTTCGTCGTAAAAACTAAGTAAGTTCGTTTCGTGTCACATTTTGGTCACATTATAAAATTGTTTTCAGAATCTCTATCGTTATCACGTTCTATATAGCAAAGTGTAATTGGAATGTTGGGCATATGGGTATGATATGGAAAATATGGAAGGTTTTTAAAAGTTTTCTATGGTTTTTGTGATGTTAAAATTAGTTTTACTTTGTTTTTGTTTTTTTTTCTTTCAGTTTAGCTATATATCCATTCATAACCGTTGCCGTTCATAACCGATTTTTCAATGCTGCAAAGAAAGAGTGAAAGAGAAAGAGAGAGAGAGAAAAAGTTCATTTCACCAATTTTAGTAACCGTGATATGAATGATAATCATGATAGTCATTAAAATCATGCTCCACCTCATGCTCATGCTCATGATGCTCCTCAATGGGTGCCGAATATGATGAATGATGATGGATAGGTTCATGATGTTGTTCCTGATGATGATAATGGTGGTCCTCCTCGATGTGCTTGTGCACAAACTCTGGCTCCTTGTAGGTAATGTGCTTCTCATGAACCTCGGGCACATGCTTCTCAATGTGCACATGCACGGGCTTCTCCACCGGAATCTTGACGGGGTACGGAACGTGTTTCTCAACCTTATAGGGCACTTCCTTGATCACTGGATAGGGCTGTGGCACATGTACTTTCACCTCATAGGGCACTGGTTTCTCGACATGCACGGGCACGGGACGATCATAGGGCACATGCACGGGCACAGGCACCTTCTTGATAACGGGCACTGGCACAGGTTTGTCCACATAGTGGGGCACTGGCTTGTCCACATGGTAGGGCACTGGCTTATCGACGGGCACCTTGACTGGGTAATGGACAATCTTCTCGACCGGATAGGGCTTGTCGACATGCACCTTCTTCTCTACATTGTAGTGGACGATTTTCTCGACTGGATAGGGTGCTGGCACATGTACTTTGACTGGCACATGAACCTTCTTCTCAACCGGATAGGGTGCGGGCACATGTACCTAGAGGATTGAAAGTGTGTGTTAAAATGGTCTATGTAAATCCTGAGCAGCTGTTGCCTGCTATACCTTGACGGGCACGGGGCGATCATAGGGCACATGTACGGCATATGGTATCTTCTTTTCGACGGGATATGGCGCTGGCACTTCATAGGGCACCTTGACAATCTCCTTAACCTCATAGGGCACATGCTTGACCACGGGATATGGCTTAGGCACCTTGACTTTCACGGGCACATGCACATGCTTTTCCACGGGTACATGGACGATCTTTTCGATTGGCACAGGCACTGGCACCTTCTTGATGACCGTCAGTGTTTTCTCCTCATGTACTGGGAAGTGTGGCACATGATGATGATGATAATCCTCGTAGTGGTGTAGACCACGTTTCGGTTTTGCGGTATCATCATCAGCGGCCGTCTCCTCGGCCTTTGACTCCGTCGGCTCAGCTGCTGTCTTCTCAGCAGCCTCGTTCTTCTCCTCGCCAGCCTGGGCATAGCTGGTGGCCAGCAGCAGCACCAGAGCGAGCGTTGTCGCTGTACGCTAAAAATGTGGAGCAATGTGTTGGATAATGAGGCATAATGAAGGAGTTTGACTAGAATTTAAGACGCTTTAAGCTCGATTAAAAGCTCAATTAATTGTTTTTGAAAAGTTTTTAGTTAAGTTATCATTCCAGATTTGAAAATTGAACGGAAATAAGAAAAGAATTCTGGGATTAAATTGAAAATGATGTTTACATTCTTGAAACAAGTTCATGTAAACAAAGTATGTTTCTCAGATGGAGTACTGTATTTGTGTCGTGCATTTCTCGTATTCATAAAAATTTCTGAATTAAGCATTTCGTTTTCATTTTAGGAAATCTCAAAAGTGTGATATTTTCTTTGAGCGTATTAATTGTTTGAGCATCCTGCACTTTTGTAAATCTCAGTTAATCTTATGGGTTCTTTGGCTCACTTCACAACACTGCACTTGTTGATCCTGGATACATACCATCAACTTCATGTTGCTGGCGTAAAATATCCTTGTGGGATTGTAAGTTATCCGTCGAGCTGTGTACCGTTAAATGCCGCACAATCGATTCGTATTGAAATTTGAGTATATCTTTTTCTCTTTTGAGGAGGGAATCGATCTCTCGCACTCTACAAACTCTACACACGTTCCGTACCACACTACACTGTTCGATGGTTAACGGTTTAATGATGCCAACTGCAGCGCCAGCCCGAACTTTTATACTCTAACTAACACCCAAAAAGCCAAGCGAATGAATGAAACGACGACGGCGACTGCGAGCCCGAAGTATTACAACAACACAGCAACAGCAACAACAATAATACTATATTATACTATAGTATAATCATAATCGCAATCGCCCAAAACACATGCAGCGAATGGTGAATGGTTCGTGGCCAGTCGCGTCGTCGGTTTTAGCTGGTTGCCGCTTGTTTGATTTTTTCTTTCTTTTTTTCGGAGGCGCGAACTCGACGCGCAGCCAAGTGGCAAGCGAAGCCAAAATGCAGCAATTGCAATCAGAGACTATGCGCAAGAGGTGCCTCCGTTGGCAGAGCGGGTGGAGGAGCTATGGCAGTTAGGCAGCTCTATGGATGCGTGCCGTTTTGCGGGCTAATACCAACTACCGACATTTGCCGTGTGTTGTTGTTGCTGCTGCTGCTATTTTTGTGGTGGTTTCTCAAGTCTTTTTACAAGCACCACACAACCAACAATAATAAACCACATATTTTGTGTGTGTAATTGAATAATGTTCAAAATACGCCAGTTGTGTCGCCTTCAAGCTGCAAATTCTTCCAATTCAGTTTTAATAATTGCTTAAGATTTAACTAATTTGATTTTTATGGCTTAAAAGTTGGCTAGGACTATTCAAATATTTAATTAGAATTTGAAGTTTCTTTTATAAATCTCAAATATATTTTGTATTGTTATTGTTCTCTCTAATATTTGTATACCCTGAACCCATTAAAAATGGGTATAAGGGTATATTGTATTTGTGCAAAATCCAAATGTATGTAACAGGCAGAAGGAAGCATCTCCGACCCCATAAAGTAAATATATTCTTGATCAGCATCAAAAGCCGAGTCGATCTAGCCATGTCCGTCTGTCTGTCCGTCCGTCCGTCTGTCTGTCCGTCCGTCCGTCCGTCCGTCCGTATGTATGAACGCAAGGATCTCAGAACCTATAAGAGCTAGAGACTTTTAGATGTAGGTGCTCCTAGTTCCCGCGCAGATCGAGTTTATTTCCGATAATCCATAACTTACTCCGTTTCCAAGCAATCGATAAAAATCGATATCGATGTGAGTAATTTATTTAAAATTATTGATGATATTAATATAAAATATACAAATAAAAAGGTGCATAAAATGTTGCTTATTAAGAAATTCAAAATATAAATACATATGTAAATTGAAAAGGAATTGCAATAGCCTAGTTAGTTTTAAGGAGAAAAAGAGAGAGAGGGAAATAGAGAGAGAAAGAGAGAGACAGAGGGAAAGTCAGAGAGAGAGAGAGAGAGAGAGAGAGAGAGAGAGAGAGAGAGAGAGAGAGAGATAGTGGGAAAGGGGAGAGCGAGAGGGAAAGGGAGGGAGTTTTAACCAAATCTTCTGGAATTATATACAGGCCGAAATATTTAATTTTTTGCTTCCTAATTTCTAGTGGTACGAAAATAAACTTTGTTTTCTTTTACTTTTAATCATAGAGAATTATGGTTAGCTATGGATACATACAGTAAATATTCGAAGATCCTATCTATCTATAAATAGAATATACTTATATAACCGACTAATTTATCTCAACACATGTATTAATGTATAAAGTGTCAAGTCTTAAATAATTTACTATATCATCGATCTTTAATTCGCTTTTAAATCTGATTATTCGCTTCTCTCACAACACCTTATTTTCAGTTCGCCTTGGGCTCTGCCTGGGCTCTTGATGCATCGCGAATGCAGCTTGTCATCTGTCATTTTGCCAAAACGACCAATTCCAATTGAAATTTTGTTGCCGATTGCAGTCCTTTTACTTTCGCATTCACAGGTACATTCACTTGACCAGACCAAAGTGGTACCCAAAAAAAAAGTAAACTTAGCGCCAGCTGGCCAAAAAAGGGGGAAGCATTTGTCAACAGACAGAGAGAGAGAGAGAGAGGGAGAGAGTGAGAGAGAGAGGGAGACAGTGAGACAGTATGTCACTCGGTCATTTGGCTGTGTTTTGTTGTGTCATTGTGCCACATATGCCCGGATGTGTGTGTGTGTGAGTGTGTGTGTGTGCGGTCAGCAACCATAACCTAACCCACTGGCAACATGTTTGGGGCAGCGGCAACTCGTTTCAATTCCACATTGTGGGTCGCTGTAATTGACGCCCCAGTTGGATGTCGCAGACGAAGTTAAAGTCTTACTTTGGTTACCTTCCTCGTTATTATGTCAATGGGTCTCACATACGATGTGAGACAAGGCTGAGAGACGGCGCGACTGCGAGACTGGCACAGCTGTTACGAGCGGCTCTGCTATTGATACCCTGTATATTTATTGGAAAGGGGGAAATTAAGAGTAAAGGATATATGTATTTAAAGAGCTTAAAACTAGAGGTATTGGTTCTTAATAATCATAAATGACAGTTTATCGTTTGTTTCTCTTGATAAATTCGCTCATTTTACCAAAAATCGATTTATCTTTTCCCGATTTATGGACTTTAATCAAATACAATATTAATAGAACTAAATGTATGTATATTTTAGCTTGTTTAGAAATATAGATGGGAAATATTTTGTAGATAAAAAATATTTCTTATTACCATGTATGTATGTATGTAAAACACGCATTTCATAAATCATCTTGGTTTTTGGTATATGCACACATTTGATTGGCATACTTATGTCCGGAAAATTATATTCAGATCGAATAATTAACACAAGAGTTATTTGAGAAGACATTTTTCAAGTTGATTTTAAGGAAAGTTAGTCTAGGTGTGCTATTGTTTGTGTAAAAGTGGGAATGAGAGTACGTACAGCTACTCGCAGCTGCTTATAGGGTATGTCTAAGTTGTGCAGTCTATAATTTAGCACTCTTACTTTTTGTTGTATGTTGTTGTTGTGTGTTGCATGCAACTTTCGATTTAGTTTCATTCGCATTGCTTGCATGTCTTGACCACATATTGTTGTTCGATATGCTTGCAACGAGTCGTAAAGAAAGAGAGAACGAATGTGAGAGTGGGAGTGAGAGTAAAAGAGACAGCGTGTGTGATTGGAGGCTGCCGTTGGACGTGCCACAACTGCTTATGTCATAAGTTTGCAATGGGGGCGCCAAGTGTTTGTTTGTTTGTTTGGTTTTTGATAGACAGCTGCGAGTGCTTATAAGCGCCATTGTCTTAAATCCAACAGCACAATTATACATACTTCCTTGAATTAATTACATGCTATATGGGAGTAATACATATTATGACTATATATTATTTGATTTCCATGCATCGCATTTAGCTTTTGAGTCCCTCACGTATTTGAAAGCGTCACGCGACCTGACCTTGTCTTATATATATATGTAAACATATTTCTCTATATGGTTAAATATAGCTTTACATAAATTATTATTAAGTTTTTTGTATGGATTCGATTGGTTTTTTTATAACGCATTGTCAACAAAGGCGTTAAATCGGAGGCAGCTGTTGATTAATCATGTTTTTTATTTTTGAATATCTTCGGCATCTTTGAATTGCATTTGCATATTCGTATTTTTCGTTGATTTGTGTAACAATTTATTGTGTTTGAAATACGTTGGACGTGATTTGGCATGTTATTTGACATTCCATTTCCATTTCGTTCCAATTGTTGGCAGCTCATCCCACAAAATGGCACTGCACGAGGCTAAGCCCAGTCGAAGCTGACAGTTATGACATTTTCTGTGACATTTACAAAAGTCTTTTTTTTTTTTTTTTTTTTTTTTTTGTTTACTTGGGCTTGTAACGGTTTTGTTTTCGGTAGTTCCCATGTTTTTGGGTTTCTTTCTCATTTTAATGGGCGACCACTCGAGGGTTCATTGCGTTTCTGGTCAAGGTCGTTTGCGCGCAGTTGCGGTTGTTAGCAAAGCTAACGGACTGACAAATTGCTCAAGTAATTGTCAGCTGTACTTGGTATCTTTTGAGCTGGCTTTTTGCAAGTAACTGGAAAAATAAAACAAACAAAACAACTACTTTTACACATGCTCCATAATTACAAAATGCATTGAAAGTAACAGGTGCACAGCAAAGTCTTTGAACTTTGTGTGTAAAATGCTTCGAATTTCCCTGTTTTTCGCATACACCCTTAGGTGCCTGAGAAATGAAAATAAAACTCACTACATGTTATTCCAATTAAAGGTTTATAATATTTCTGATTTATTTAAAATATAAGATTTTTATTATAGCTAATTTCAATGAAAAGCTTACCAAGAAACTGATGCAAACTATCTACAAATATAAAGTCTTAGAGATTGCTGGAGCTTGAACTATCTTAGTTGCTAAATAAAATACAAAGCATACTAAACCTCGTCTTTACAGTTTTTGTAAATAAAAACTTAAAAGGAATTTCTGATTAGGCATATCATTCAAATTTCAAAGTTCAAGGACTTTTAAATCAACTTTTAAATATATACACATATGAGATTGTTAAGGAAATTTAAAACTATATACGTTTATTTATTTTATCATCAAATAGAACTCAACCTATGAAAATGATATCAGAGGTATACATTTTTTCTATTTTTAGAAATATATTTTGATTTTCTACATGTAAACGTTTAGTTTCAGTTGAGTTTTCACAAGTTTTTTTCGTGTTTAATTTTACGTTTTCGAAATTACTTGATTCGAAAACCAATTAAGTGCTTTAAGCCAGCTTGTGCCCTAAAAAATGTATTTGCCTCAAAGATAACGAGCCAAGAAAAACCTGTAAGACAAATGGACTTGAGCCAGGTGAACCAGGTGTTAACTGCAATCGCAGCCCTTTCAATCGGCTGCCTTTACATGACATTGACGCATGTAAAAGCCCGTTCGTTGATTTGATTTGAAAGTGATAATCATGGCAATTGAATCGCGCACACTCTCTCCCCTTCCCTCTCTCTCACTCTGTCTGCATGTAGCCAGCGAAATGAGGTCAATGGCAAAAGCATTTGAACTCGTAGAAGCGCGTCTTTAAAAGCATAAATTTGTTTATGATCATCTGCATTGGCCATTGTGCGATTATTTTGTTGTTAACTTGGACAAATTGTCACGCGACGTTGAATGCTGCCAAGTGGGTTGGATTTTTGCATTTAATCAAGTTGCGGTTTGGCCAATTGATCTCTTCAGCTGGCAGCTGATAAATAAGGAAGTGTCCAATCGGCCATTGGCCAAATCCCACAGACTGCCGCGAACCCAACTGCAAATCTATGCAAATTTTTGCACAAACCAACAAAAAACAAAAAAAAAAAAAACAGAAAAAATGAGAGCCAGAAAAACCAGTCAAAAAACAATTTATTAACATAATAAGTAATTCCGCCTCTGGAGCTGGAGCTGGAGCTGGAGCCTTGCAGCAGCTGTGCGGCAGTTTCGACCATAGATAGAGGGGACTGCAGCTTTCCGGGTTGCCGCGAGTGGGCGTGTCTTGACCCATTGACTTACTCGTCATGCAATTTGCATAAAAACTAGAAGATAAATTTACTTTAGATTACACAGATTGCGAGTGTCCTAATTTCGTTGTGTTTACGTTTTGTTCATTTGTGGATGCGAAATATTATTTAATATGAACCTAAGATTATTTCTCATTTGGTTTTTATTTTAGTCCATTTTTTATGGTGGTTTTTTATTTTTGGACTCATAATTACAAAAAAAAAAAAAAAAAAACAACACAGCTGGCAATCAAATGCCAAGCAATGTTTTTGTTGTTGTTTCTCGCAGTGTAAATTGCGTAAATTGAATAAACATTATGCTATGTAGTCGCATCTGGCTGTACATTTTGTAAATCTAGTTGGTAGCCTTTGTTTTCGGAATTGTTTCATTTTTTGTCTGCTTCTTTTTCTTTATATTTTTGGCTGCCGCTTTTGGCCGCACTGAGGCGTAAATAAAGTTGTTTTTTTGGGCTTGTAGAAGCGAGAGGCAGTTGAAAAGTAAAAGGAATTTTTCTATAATGGAAAATAGATGGCTGAACGGCAATAAACCAGGGAATATGGGGTGATAGAATATGAATAAATATATACAAAAAAAAATGTATGCAATATGTAAAACCTAAATACCTTATAGAAGAGTTTTCTTAAAATTATTATAGATTTGTTTGAAACTTTCTCTGATATATATAGAATAATTTATTTAAAATAAAAAATATAAATAAGCGAATATACGAGTATATTTTTTGTAATCTAATTGTCTTTTCTTCACTCTAGGAAACTATATTAATATATTATTTTATAACATATTTTACCAGGGTTAACTTCCTTGTTCCTTAACGCGAAAGCCGCTTCTAAATTTATTTAAATATATTTATATATATATTTAACATTTATTTGATATATACTTATATATTAAATAACAACAACTAACTAACAACTAACTAACGAACAACTTTTTGAACTACCCTCGCTAGAAAAAACAAATAATATAGAGCGAACTGTAATTAGGCAGCACTAAATTGTTCGTAAATTAACAAAGGCACAAATAAAACATAAAATAATTAAGCGATTGCCTAAGCAACTGCAACAAATAAATTATTTTCAGTTGGCAGCTAACGATTTTGAATAGAAGACATGGAAAACTAAAGAAAATTACCAAATAACTCAGAATGTGTGTTAATTGTCTCATTATTTACAAAGCGTTTGCTCATAAATAAAACTAACTAATTATACGTCCATTGACGTCCATTAAATGTGTGTCTTTTCCTATGTCTACCAAAAGAAAACCCATGCCAAAAAACCTGAAAACTCAAAACAGACCATACACTTCCTTGACGCACGTTAAGCAATTGCAAATCCGCCAAAAAAGAAAAGGAAAATTGTAAAACATTAAAAATACATTTAAAATTGGCAGAGAGCTGAACATATACGATAGGAAAACAGGCCAACGGGCCGAATTAAAAAGAAATATTACCAACAAACGTCTATAATTAAAATCAATGAAGTGGCAATGCAGCAAAAAGAGAGCAAGAAATTAGTAGCTAAAATATATAAAACATTTTGGAAATTCAAATTTGCAAAAAATACAAAATAATTGCCGATTGATAAAGAACAAATATTAATTTTGGAAATGAGTATATATTTCAATCGGTCAACTTTGCGACCGAACATTCCTATGACTGCTATATGATATATTGGTTGCATGTAGTTATCTTAATAACAAATTTTACAATACCAGAATGTACTTAGTAGTCCGATCTGGCAACAAAAATGGAAAAGATACAAGACGATAGCTTTAAAACTGAGAGACTAGTTCGCATAGAAACAGACTTGGCGATATCAACTCGGCTGTTGATGCTGATCTAGAATATATAGTTAATGGGGCGGGCATGTCTCACACATCCTCTATAAGAGTATAAAAAGACAAGGCCTTTCTTTAAAGATGAAAAAATGTAAAATTTCTATTTCGAATTCTGCTTTATATGCCAAGTTGTCTTGTTTTGTTGTGCGAACTAAAATCCATAAATATATTAAATTAATTTAAACATACTTTTAATTAATTTATTTTAATTAATTATTAAATTATTATTATATTTTTTTATTATTAAATACCACAGACAACAGTTTTATAGTTTGTCAGAGTTGTCATTTTTATTAAACATTCATGTTTATTTTATCCGATGTTAAAATAACTTTTATTGAACTTCATTTGAATTGGATTCATGTATTTCTTATTATCTCAATTAGTCCTTAAATATACTTAATTTGTATGCCATATTTTTTTTGTACTGCCCAAAATTATATACTTAACTTATCGTAAGAAATACTCTATGATAAATGCCAATAAATTACAGCTGGCTTCAGGCTGTCTTAGTCTGGCGCATTGCTTTGGCGGCTTGGCAACTATTGCAACATATTTGGTAAATTTCTTTGCAACCGAAAAGTTGCTGCAAAAGAAATTGCAAGTCAATTACCGCTAGACGGTCTGCTTGGCGCCATGACGCAACCGCCACATGTGGCAGCTTGGCAGGCAGCCGATGTCGGCGTCGACGTCGACGCATAGCGCTAATTGATTGCGGCTGCGCGTCGCATTTGCTGCATTCACTTTGCTTTGGCTCTGGCTTGTTCGTGCTTTTGTTTTTGGGTCGTGCCATTCTCCGTTTGCCACATGCCACACACACACACACGCACACACAATCACACATACTGGGTTCAATTCGCGTTAGCTTAGTACAAGATCAATGTTGTGCGTTGGTCAACTGGCAACAGGTTCTTGCGGCTGCCCACTATAAAAAAACGAAAGACTAAGGCAACGAACTTGAAATTTTTGTTGTTTTCTTGTTCGACACCATTTGTCATTCCAATTAATTATGCTGCATTTGGGCGTTGATCTCTCAGTTTATTTTGCGCTTACTTTCAATGCTCTCAACTGCATTAAGTCTTGCATAATTTGTACGCTTTTCGCTTGTTGATTTTGCCCGCCACTCGGGCAAAATTGCTCTTAAGTATTCCAGATTATGTGCAAAAGTTAATGTGAGTGTGTAAATGTGAGTGTGCGTGTGTGAGCGTGAGTGAATGTGTATAAATGTGTGCGTGTATAAGAAGGTAGTCCACTTTTATTTTGCTCTCGGTTTTTTACTAATTGATTAGCATTAGTTGCCTAAAAGTTGTATTAAGTTTGCAATGTTTGAACTTTAATAAATTTAAACAAGTAAGAGGTTCTAGTCGGGAGCTCCCGACTAGGGGATGCCCTGAACCCTCTTCTTCCAACATCAAATGCATATATATATTCTAATTTAGAAGCTATATGTCAAGTTTGGTGACTCTAGCTCTTATTATTTACCAAAATTGCCCAAAAAACAGGATATCGATATAGATTTGTATCGATTGCTTGGAAACGGAGCAAGCTATCGATTATCGGAAACAAACTCGATCTGCGGGAACTAGAAGCATCTACATCTAAAATTTCAAGTCTCTAGCTCTTATAGGTTCTGAGATCCTTGCGTTCATACATACGGACGGACGGACGGACAGACAGACGGACATGGCTAGATCGACTCGGCTATTGGTGCTGATCAAGAATATATATACTTTATGGGGTCGGAGATGCTTCCTTCTGCCTGTTACTTACATTCGGCTTTCGCACAAATACAATATACCCTTATACCCATTTTTAATGGGTTCAGGGTATAAAAAAAAATTTTGTAAAATATAGGTCAGCAAAGACGTTTAAAATTTGGTTGAGCACGATTTAGAATGTATACGAACAATTGTATAACTATTTCATTTAGTTGTTTGAAGAAAAAACATAGAATATGAAAGATTTATTATAATTTTGTCGTGAAATGTGTAGCGCAGAGAAGGAGTCGTCTCCGACCCCATAAAGTATATATATTCTTGATCAGCATCCGTCTGTCTGTTTCTATGCGAACTAGTCCCTATCTTAATGAAACTTTGCAGAATTCCCTGTTTCTGTTGCACGCAGTACATATGTCAAAACCAGCTGGATCGAACCACTATATCATATAGCTGCCATAGGAACGATCGGTCGAAAATTAAGTTTTTGCATAAAAAAAAAACATTTTTTTATCAAGATATCTTGACCAAACTCGAAATTTATTAGTTTTACTAAGCTCCCCATATACATGCAAAATCCTATTAAGATCGGACTTCTATATCTGCCATATCATATATCAGTCGAAAATTGATTTTTTTTTTAAAAACCTTTTTTGTTTATCAAGATATCTTGATCAAACTCGGCATTAACTCTTTTCCCTGTGCTTCTTAGATACGGGCAAAGCACTATAAGCATCATGAAAAGGTTGGGTCTGCAAGGGTATTAGATCTTCGGCGTGCCGAAGATAGCCTTTCTTTCTCGTTTTATTATAAAAATTGAAATTGTCCAAGTAAATTGTTTTTGTTATTAAATGCGGCAAACAAAGTGCAAAAGGGCTAATTAGGTGTTAAATATGTATTCATGTATATTATCCAGCTAGTGGACCCTATGTGGTCAGTATTTGGTCATTTGAAGCTTCAGTTGTGTATTGCTCATATGGATATGGAAAAGAGTCGGTCAATGTAACTGATCGGCACTCCTCAACGAATTGTTTGGTCTCTGGGTCCTGGCCAAGAAGAATGGCCTTAAAGCCAGGCAGGCAATCGCACACATTGGGTTCCACACACTTGCCATAGGTGGAGCAGCTCTGCTTACAATGCGGCTGACAGGTGTAGCTCTGCCCATTGGCATCGGGAAGCTTGATGTAGCCCAAATCGCATTCCCATTCGCCTGGACGTACACACTTACTGTGTTCTGGCATGTCCCCCAGGCAATCGGGCTCGCAGTTGCCGCTGCTGTTTGTGTAGCCCTCAAGGCACTGACATAGTCCGTACAAAAGGCATCTGCTGTGCACGGGACAACCACCTGCACAGAGAGGTTCGCAGTGTCCGGATTTGCCCTTGGCATAGCCTGCCTCACACAGACAGTGGGTGTCAGCCTCTTCACATTCGCACACCTCAGGTTGCACACAACGGCAGTTACGGCCACATCCTTGGCTGCATTTGGGCAGGCAGAGTGCGCCAAGCGCATTTTGTTCATAGCCATCACAGCAGTAGATTTTTACCTCAGTTGTGCTCTGCAGGGTATAGAGTTTATATAGTTAGGGGTAACGTTTAAAGTGGTTAACTTTTACCACATTTTTGCTGCACACATGCGGATCATCAGCTTTGAAATTCTCTACACACTGTCCTTCTACTCCCATGTGGTAGTTTTCCTGGCACGCACATTTGTTTGGTGCCTTGCAGTAGCCATTTGCACCACAGTTGGGCTGACACACGGGTTGGCAGAGCTCATCGTCGGTTTGCTTTCCGTAGCCGTCGCAGCAATATCTTTCAATTTTGGTCTATAGGTCCATAGGGTAATCGATATCAATACAAAAATAATTTTCTTACTTACAGACAGAATGTTGGGAAATGGAATATTTAATTTCTCAAACTCTTCTCTTAATATATAGTACTCCGGTTGCTGTTCGCCAGTGTATGGCACTTCCCTTGTGCATAAATTCGGATCCTTAGGCAAGCAGGGATCTTCCACATAGCAATCCTCACTAGGTTTGACTTCGATTTCCTTGCTTTCTGCCGGATGGCAGTCTCCACTTAAGGACATCTTAAAGCCCTCTACGCATTCACAGTGTTCTGGAGCAGAGCAGTACTTATTGTTAGCACATTCCACAGAGCAAACGGGCTTGCAATCGTCAATCGTTCCAACATATCCGGGACAGCATTCATACTCAAACTGTGTAGAGAAGGTGTTGTATAATGTATGAATTCTCTAGTCGAAAGCGACCGACTAAAATACACCCTCTACCAAGCAGTTGGCAGTTTGCCCTATATCCTCTTACCTGGGTTATACACTCTCGAAGATTAATTCTCTAATAACGTCTGTCTGTATAATCTGATTAATTTGAAATTGTGCATAACATGTGTAATATTCTTGAATTTGTTTTGTATGCAGCATCTTGCTTATAAAGTCAGGAATATGCTCAAAATCCGGGACTGGATTTAACAATTTAGGAGAGATCAGGAGAGTCATCAAACATCAGAGAGTCATCTTATTACAGATGATATATATTTATTGCATTACGGTTGCTGTTATATATGCATTTCAAATGGATACAGGGTATTAATTGAATGTTTTAATTCATCTTACTTCTAGCTCAAGTAGGTTATTTATAAGTGGTTCCAATATATTTTCCAGTTCACTGTCCCTTTCGAAATTTTCCTTCAAACACGTATTATTATACGGGTTCTTGCTGTCCTTCTGCATGACAGGCGTACAGCATGCCGCAGTAATTAAACAAATAAAAAAAATTGCACCCCGAGTACTTTCCATGGTGAGAGGCTTTCGCAAATAGCAAAAAATTTCTCAGCCGTGTAGCCGTACTTTTAAAACTCAAGTAAGATTGTGCTGCTGAATCGAATCTTCTTAAAGGTCCCACAGCACAATCTTTAATTAATAACGGACACTCTTCTGATAATGCTTATATATGTAACCAACCTTATCGCAATGTCCAGTTCAACAATTTGAACTTTTATGTTCCAAAAAAAATTCAGCTCATCGGCTGCAATTTAAATATATATTTTTATACCCTGAACCCATTAAAAATAGGTATAAGGGTATATTGTATTTGTGCGGAAGCCAAATGTATGTAACAGGCAGAAGGAAGCATCTCCGACCCCGTAAAGTGTATATATTCTTGATCAGCACAAATAGCCGAGTCGATCTAGCCATGTCCGTCTGTCTGTCTGGCCGTCCGTCCGTCCATCCGTATGTATGAACGCAAGGATCTCAGAACCTATAAGAGCTAGAGACTTGAAATTTCAAATGTAGATGCTCCTAGTTCCCGCGCAGATTCCGATAATCGATATCCTGTTTTTGGGCAATTTTGGTAAATAATAAGAGCTAGAGTCAACAATCTTGACATATAGCTTCTAAAATAGAATATATATATATATATATATATATATATATATATATATATATGATGTTGGAAGAAGAGGGTTTAGGGTATCCCCTAGTCGGGAGCTCCCGACTAGATCCCCTTACTTGTTTCTACTTAAATTCTTGCTACAGGGTATTCTAAAAAAATAAAATATTATTTACGAGTATCACATTACGAGTTTCTTAGAAGGCTTCTTCAAGGCAGGGAACATTGCTTGATAAGACACCTGATAAGAATGTTTATATAGGAACACGCAGGCACTTGGACCTACGATCTAGTGTCACTTTAAGATGATTGTAGAAATTGTATTATGTCTTTTTTTGTATTGGTCAGGCCTCGTACATATGTCTTGGGCAAAAATAAAATCTGAATGTATTTACATAAAACCAGACAGATTTGAGTCATACTTTGATTGTATTCATGCACATTTAGATGATAACAATATTTATATTTATATATGCGACATATCTCTTTACAAACGCGTGAAGATATGTACAATTGCACATATAAGGATTAGCTCAATTTTGCAACAGCGGTAGCTGAGTTTAGAACTATTCGATATGGCCAGAGGCACAATCGGATTGTTATCGATAACAGACACAGTTGAGCTCGGCTCATCCTGGAGCACAGTTGGCACAGGTTGGCAGCCCTCATCAGCTTTAGTCGAGCGTTCGTAGCCTTCACAGCATTCCTCACGTGCTTCCAATTTGGTTTTTTGCTGCATATTTGATTGGTTAAATTATAAACAGCACAAAGAAATTGAATGTAACTATTATGTACATACAATGGTGCGCATTTCGCCTGGCACATTTAGCATCTTTAATAGATTTGCAAACTCGCCATAGCTCTCCAGGGAAGCACGTTCCGTTACAGTGTAAGAAACTTCCACATTTTTGATGCACAAATGTGGATCTTTGACAGAGGTCGCCAGCTGTACGTAGAGACTGAGAAAACTCAGGAATACAATTTTCCACATTTTGAAACCACGATGATTAATCGAGTGCGCACAAAACTAAACTAAAATTTAGTTACACATTCAGCTTGTAGCGGATCTCAGTTTTTTTAAAATTATATATTCTTCATATCACCAAATTTTAAGCAGAAAGACGATAAATATATTTGTATAGTATACTTTAGTATATTTATACGCTGGCCCATAAGCATATAGGCAAGATAAAGAAGGGAGGGATTATTTTTATTACGCGGTTTCTTATATGACGAATTTTTAGAAAAAGTGATAAATTTGTATACAAGTTTTCTTTAGTATTCTTGGATTTATTCACTCACTCTTAACATAAGTTCAATATGTAGAATGGATTAAATGAAGGTTGGAAAATTTATTGAATTTCTATAGCCCATACATAATTTGTGACTTATTCGCAAAACAGAGCAGAGTGCTCTTCAATTTCATTGCCGTTTTCATTTCTCTTATCTTTCCTTTGCTTGATATAGTAGAAACTATACATGCATACTCCCAGGGCTAGCAAGATCAATATGAGCACAGTGCCGTACATAAGCCAGGACTTAGGCTTAAACGACTGCTTGTCTGCGGCATCCGATAAGCTTTTATCTGTACTGGACACAGGCACAGTCAGAGTCGAGCCCTCGGTTAACTCTGTGTAGATCTCCGTTGTCGTCGACACAGGCTGGCAGCTATTATCGTAGGCTCTTAGGTAGCCCGGACAGCAAACTGGACGGGGCTCCAATCTGGTCTTGGTCTGTATATTATGACGTTAGAGCATTAGCCTATAAGTCTTATCGGCTGCTTCTTGAACTTCTTGAACTTACCACTCTACGCATTGATCCCCGAATTCCCGCCCGCCTAAAGTGATCGGCAAAAAAACCATACTCCCGCAACGGTGTTGGCTCCATTAACGTATAGAAGATTACCTCATGTTCTGTGCATAGATGTGAGTCGCTTGCTTGATAAATTTGTGTGGTATGTGGATCTTCAGTTTGATTGTCTTCATTATCATTATCTTGAAGCAGCGCACATGGCAGCAGGCTGAGCACAGATATTAACACAAATTTCCACATTCTCGCATCAAAATTTGGTTTCTGTAGAATACGAACTTTACTGCAACGCGCTTAGAACACAACTGAATATTGTTATTTCCCGGAAGATGATAAATTTTAATATATCAAAAGAATAATAAATTATATAGTTTATTGCTCGGCATTGCCCGGCACATATTTTTGCTTTTCCACTCACTTTTTTCTTGTATTTGTATCTAGCTCAACCTTGGGCAGTTTTGCCATAGCTTAATGAACGGGCGTGAATCTTTACTTTTATCTAAGAAGAATAAATACTACAGCACTTTATATTTTCTCTTAGAATAGGTTGCATAGTTTTGGGCTCAAAGATTGGAAAATGTGCTATATATCTATAATTTATATAAAATTTCTAGCATACTTTGTACACCTATCATGCGGGCAAATACAAATTAAGCTCAGCTTGCATTAAAGCATTAAAGCTCTGGCGTACAGTTGTTACCAAAAATAAAAGCTTTCTTAACTTTAAACGCAAGTCTGTGTTTTTAAGCTTATGAGCGCAATTGAAGCTTTTGATTTTACTATATAAAGTGTAATACGTTGAAGAGGTTTTGACAACTGACCTTTATAAGAAATTGCCTTCTTTACTATTTTTATACCCTTGTAGAGGGTATTATAATTTTGTCATGAAAGGTATATATATATTCTAGATCAGCATCAATACTACAATATCATATAGCATAAGGAAACCATCGGTCGAAATGTGGCTTCCTATATAGGAAAATGCTCTGTTTTCCAAGATATTTTCATCGAATTCAGCATTTATGAACTTCACTAAGAGAATATCTATAAGGCATTTCTCGTTAATTATTTTTATAAAATTTAAGAGAATTAATATAAAATTGATTTCAATTATTTTAATTCAAATAATTATAAAATTTAAAGCCTAAATTCAACAGGAAATTTTTACAAAAAGTGTTTAATTGCGAGGATTGCTTTATATTGAAAAAATGTGGTATTGAATTCTTATAAGTATTTCTATTTCCAAAAATTGCATGTCATGTGACTATATTTTGGCGGTTTTCTAGACGATCCAGTTTAGCAACAAGTTTTTCTACTTACTTATAAGAACATTTTTTTATAAAATCATTGTGGATCCCTAAAATTTAGAATTTCTTCTAAAAAAAATGTGAAAGAAATTTTTTATAATACTTGACTATTAAATATAACTTTGAATTTAATCAGACCTTAATAGATTAATTATAATGCTGTCATTAGCAAAAATGTTCGTAGTCACAATTTAGATCAAATTAAATTTTACATAAATCTTGGCAAACTTCCCCTAAAGTTGTCTCATTATTAACTATGGAAGATTGTAATTATATTTTTTGGGCAAGCTGTAATATTTTCTTGAATTGAAGTCTGCTGGATATGCGCTACTGAGAATTAATTTTATATCATGAGATTCCCTAATAAATTTATGATACTTATAGCCAGATTTCATTGATAAACCCACTAAAAATATTACTTGACAATTTTATTTCATCTCTTTAAAAAAAAGGCAAATTTTTGTTTTAAATTCTTTTTATTTACATTATTTAAATATGTACAAAAATTTCATAGAATAGAAATTAACGGGAAAAAGTCATAGATTCAGGTGTTTTCTCTTGTTGTTGTTGTTTGTTCGTTTTTCCTGTCTAGAAAGAACTGCACATTAGAGGAGGCGGGTGACACAATAGACAAGCGGGACAAGCGAATGCGGCTTTGATTTGTTACTTTTGTTTTTCTTAAGGGGGCAGTTGCTGGCAAGTTTCCAGAGTGTTCCGTCCTGGGAACCACTCATCGAAATGCCGCATTTGATGATCTTCCCGTTAACGATTGTTGCTTCCTCCTAGAATTTCGGTTGGTATCACAAACTAAAACTAAATGTAAGTCGTACTTTGAGGGTTGCGGGTTGGGGGTAATTCCAGTTGGGTTTTGTTTTTCATGTGGATATTGGAAAATTTCGACATTGATGTTGATGCGTACGCCTTTACCCGAATTCATAAGCTGATTTGGCCCTCGTTAGCGATAAATTGATCTACTTTTTGTGGAGGTAACCGCCGTGTCCGGAGGTGCCGTACGAGGAGACACCGTGGCCAGAGATGCCATGGCCAGAGATGCCGTGTCCGGAGATGATGCCATGACCGCCATACGAGGAGATGCCATGGCCGACAGCAATGGCGGGTCCAGAGACGCCGTGAGCAGAGATGCCGGAGTAACCGCTAGCAATTGGTGCGCTGACAATGGGTGCACCCTCGGTCTTGGTGACGGTGTGGGTGACAGTGATGGCGGGCTGGACATGGCTCTCAACGTGCACATTGACGGGCACTTTCACCTGATAGGGCACTGGGCGGTCCACATGGACGGGCACCTTCTGGATGACGCGCTTCTCAACGGTATAGGGCACTGGCTTCTCAACGGGCACGGGGTATGGCTTGGGCACATGCACGGTGTAGGGACGATCGACTGGGATCTTGACTGGCACCTTCACGACCTTCTCAACCGGGTAGGGCTGTGGCACATGGACGGGCACCTTAACGATCTCCTTCACGGGATACTGGACAACCTTCTCCACGGGGTAGGGCTGTGGCACGGGCACCTTGACGGGATAGGTGACGGTCTTCTCAACGGGATAAGGCACATGACGCTCCACCTGATAGGGCACCTGGACGGTTCTCACCACGGTGTTAGTGTGCACCTGTGTGGGCAGCTGAGAGACAACGGGTCCTCCAATGGCACCATGGCCAGTGCTCAGAATGGCACCGCCACCAAGACCGGAGGCACCATAGCTGGAGCCGCCATAGCTGGAGCCGCCATAGCTGGAACCGCCATAGCCATAGCCGGAATAGCCAATACCGCGTTTCTCCTGCTTCTTCTCAGCTGTCGCGCTGGCCTCAGCGGCGGGCTCAGCGGCCTCAACTTTCTTGGGTGCCTCCTCGCTAGCGGTGGCCGCCAACACGCACATAGCCAACAGGCCAAAAACGAGCTGCAATGCAAAGTGTGACCAAAGTAAAGTGGGTTAGCCGTGTTAATCGTTCGATCGCTCGATCGCTGCAACTATTATGCTATTATATAACTTGGCGGCACTTCCGCCAGCCGCCACTCCATAATTTTTTCAAATATGACAATTAAGCAATTTCGTAAATGCGTTTGGCTGCGCGCCAAGTTCAATGGTAGCTCCACTCATTGGCCACGCGGCGCATACGTAATGCGACAGAACTTGCGCAGTGCTTACCAAGGGGCGTATACGTAATGTTTGCTATGCGCTTACATGCGAGTTTTTTTTCTCATTAAACTATATTTTTTGGCTACTGTTACAAATTAAACTAGGAAATTAATAAATGTTAGCTTTAGTGTCAAGAGCTTTATAAAAAAAATTGTAGACTTTAAACCAAAAACATTTATAAATTAGACCGCGACTCTTGGCTTAGTTAAATATTTTCTAATTTATTTTCTTTAGTTCTATATCCTATTATCAAAATATATTAAAAATATTTTTATATTCAAAAAAGACGATTTTTAAAACCAAATTCTAATTCAATTAGTTTTTTAAAAATATTTACTGCCGTGATCTATTCAAGAAAACTTTAGAATTTATTTCATATTTTAATTGCCTACTTTTTGCTATGCTTAAAGCTTCTCATTTAAAGATAAATTTATAGATTTTAATTTTTACATTAGTAATATTTTTTTAATTATATAATATATATAAAGTTATTTCATGCAGCTCATATAAACTCTAGAGACTTCTTCAAATTCTATATTTTTTAAAGTAAAAACTCTAGAGATTTCTTCAAATTCTATATTTTTTTTAATGTACACTTGATGGACAAAATTATAGTTTTTCGAAGCACGAAAATGTCCATTGCATAGCGAGATGATAGTCAGATATAGTTATGATGATATAATGCAGACACTTGAAGAACTTTTAACTTGAATCGCTTTTAGCTGATTGGTTTGCTTTAGATTTATTTTTTGTAGTACGCTTGAACACAACATACCATGGATTTCATTTTGCACTTTGTTTTAACTTCTAGACAGGCGCACTCAACTTTTGCCGGGGTTTGTATGTCTCAACCAACCCGCAACTGTTAACTGAATAATTTTGCACAGACATTGCGAGCTTTTATATGCCAATGCCGACCATGGTTGATGCTCTTGTTGGTGTCTGTCGACGTCGATCTTTGACGCAGCCACCAGCCAGCAGCAGCAGCAGCAGCCCAAAAGCTCGCTCACTCTCTCACTCTCTATCTCACTCTCTGCCTCTCTATTTGAGCGTCTCACTGTGCGTAAGGAAATGTTGAGTGCATAAAAAGCTTTCAGTTCACACGGACACTGTACGTGTACATATGAGCAATGCGTGTGATCTGCCCTGCGTGTGTGTTAGTGCCTGTCGGTGTGACTTGACAGCAGTTCGCAGCTCGGCTAACCGTTAATGGTACCAAGTACTTAGTAGACAACTGGGGGCACTAGATAGTAAAAAAGTTCCATGGCGTACGAGTTGTTAAACTCTAGTGTTGAAAAAGATAGACTTTCGAAAGTTAAATCTAACTTCGATTAAACAAAAAATATAAACTTAAATAATACAAAAATGCAAACAAATTCAATAAAAAAAAAAAAAAATTAAAAAAAGCATAAACAAAAAATTAAATTGAAAAGTATAAAACAAAATTTAACAAATAATTCGTAATTTATAAAAATAAATTCAAATAACAGTTAAATGCATTTTGTATCACAATTAAATAAAGCAAAAAATAAATAAAACGAAACAATATGTTATATAACATTAAAGATAGAAAAAATAAACTGGAGGAAATTAAAAAATATATAAAAAGAAACTAATAAATAATAATATAAAAGAGATGAAAAAATAAACAACTGAGGGAATATAAAAATTCCTATTTAATGAATCCTTTCACTGGACTCAATTGTCATTAGACCTATATTAATTTATTTGATTGTTTAAATAGGAACTTCCAATCACTGAATTATACTATTGGATCAAATTGTTATTAGAAATTTCTTTAAATTGCTAATTGAACTCGCAATTGGAAGCTACGATGCAATATTTATTCTGACACACCTCATTTTATTCGACAAATTTATACAGTAATTGTAATGAATGTCCGAAAACATTGTTTTCTATGGACTCGCGTTTTAGAATACTTTTGAGTATAGTCTTTTCAAAGCTGTGGTATTCTTTATATTATTTATAAACATTTAATTACCTTTTTGTGGCCTGAATTTAAAATTTGCATAATTTCGAATTATTATTATATTAAAATAAACAAAATTAGAACGGAAATATAAAAGAAAATGAATAGAAAGTGTTATTTAATACTTTAATATCATCTCGAAGAACAATAAGCATCTCCTTTCACTTTTTTATATACTTAGTACCATAATGGAATAGCGTAATTATTGGCAGAAAATAAAAAAAAAATTCTACTAAAATCACAATACAAGAAACCTTTGCTTCTTTAAAAAGCCCGAAAGGCTAGATGTGCATTAGCCACACTCTTTGCTATTTGGCGTTGAACGAATTCAGTTGCATTTTCCACAAGCCAAGTAAATTTTCTTGTGTAATTTTTCCGAAAAAAAACATGCGCCACTAGGTCTGCGAGTTCTACTTGGCTTGGGTTCGGTTGGGGCTTCGTGACTGAACTTTTGATCTTACAGATTTTCGGCAAAGTAAATTTGTATTGTGGGTGCAATGATTGAATGTTTGCTGTGTGTGTGTGTGTGTATGTGTGTGTAATTTGACATTTTAATGTGCATAGGAAATACTCACAGTGTATATATATAGCTAAATCAATGGGCACTACGAGTCGAATCGACCAATGGCCATGTAAATGGAACGTGTGAACAACGAGCGGAGGGCAGAACAGAAACATTAGATATACGTCTACATATATATACTTATATACATATATATATATATATTTCATTAGATCAGATTGTGGTCTATTATAATGCTGTGCATTGTGATGTGCAGTGTGAAGGCGAAGGTCGTACACTGTCATCAGCATCAGCATTATCATTATCATTATCATTAGGCAGAGTTTGAACCACATTATCGTACAGATCTCAAATGCGGCCTTTGTTCGCTTCGTTTCTGTGGCCACCACAAAGAACTCTGCAAACGCGCAGATGACCCCAAAAACAACCATTGAAACTATCGAAAGAAACAAGAAGCATCAGTTAAAAGAAAAAACTAAACTGTAGATTGTAGATGTCTTTAATAATAATAAACGAGCAAAGTGAAGGGAAACATAGCGGTTAAGGCCCAACATTAAATTCAAGTTCAAGTTTAAGTGCGTTCGCAGCTTCTTCTTGTTATATTTTCAATCTGATGTTTGTTTAGTTAACTTTCATTTCGTACACGTGCCAACATATTGGTAAACAGCACCAAAAACACAAACCCAACATTCTAGTTTAATAAAAAGAAGAAATTCAAAATAAAAATGAAATAACAAAATATAATGAAAAAAATTCTCCAAAATATTATGCAAATGGTAGCTTTATATATATAAAATAGAGTTTGCCTACTAATGCATTTCTGTGTAGCATATATGCTTACACGCCCATGAAAAAAGAAAAACGAAAAAAAAAAAAAAATAAATTTTGTGATCGCATAACAAATGCAATGAATATTGACAAAAGGCTGACAATCAAATTAACAAAACTTTTTATTTTCAAAAATTATTTTGCATTTTGCAAATGTGTTTTTTTTGTTTGTTCTTTTAGTTTTTATTTATGTTCGAGTTAAATTTATGGAGATTCTAATGACGTCTATTGGATTATGCAAACATCCAATTATGTATGTAGTCAGGCTCTGTCCAAATGCAGAGCACGGCATTTGCATAAAATATCAACGGGCCATTAGCTAATCAAAGTTAGATTCATATTATATTCGGCATATGTTGTTAAGATCTGAGAAAAAGTTGTCTACGGCCAAACGTTGTTTATAATTAATGCCCGACGGCGGCGTTAAGGTGAACCAGTTCTAAAGACAAACAAATTTAATGTTATAAAAAATGATTTTGTTTTTTTTTTATTTATATCATTTTGTTTTTAATTTTCGTTTTTGTTTTAATTTTATACTCAAAATTTGGCTCGTTTTATTCTTCATCATTTCTTTTGGCAGATGTATTATATAACATGATGCTCGAAATGCAAATGAAATGAACAATGAATGGCGAATGTGTTGCATATTTACGGCCTGCTCCTCTTTTATTCTTCTTTCTATATAATAACGATTTATTTTTTTTAATTTATCGGTTAGAATTTGACTAAAACAAACATAATATTCCTAAGTAACTCTGAACAGATTTTTACGGAATCAAGGATCAAAATAATATGCCTACGATAATCAGTTATGATTTAAGAAATTAAGGATAATTGGGCATAGCTTAGCATCAAAATATTTATTTGCAAGTCTTGATAGGCTATTTTATTACAAGACATGGATGGCTTAGATGGTTAGTAGCTAGTTTGGAGATTTCAGTTAATCTGTAAAGTCGTTACACATTCCGTGCAGCATTTATTATATGTCATACAAGGCATTGCTTAGTTTCGTTTAAAAAGCACTTAACGTGTTTTACGTGTCGTGGACCCATAAATTGTGTGCCAAAAAATGTATTCATTGTTTATTGAGCGGTAATTAAGAATGAGCATTGCTAAGGTATTTTTTTTACTCAGAGATACGCTGTAAAATATGTGTTCGACGCGCTGTAATATATTTAGCGATATGTTCGATGGGTCAAATATTGACTAAATCATACAGATTAGTTAAACAAAATATTTTGATAATAAATTGAATATATTTTAAAATTAATAAATACTAAAATTCCTAAATAACTTGTTGCTAATTATCTGATATATTTATTTTGTATGCTTGATTTTTGTTATCGTTATAAAATAGGGTATTCAAGTCGCGTGTGGCATTAAAATCAAAATATATTTATTGCTCGTGCTAAGTTGTCTTTAACATTATTTAAAATGCTAAGTTTGCATACTTAAGAGGAGTAAAAAATGTGGCTTTAATTTGGACATCAGCGATTTATTGGCTTCGGCAAAGCATTTGTCATTTGCCATTTAATCGAGGAGTCGGGCAATTTTTTGTTTATAGACAAATATGCAGCAGGTCTATAATTTGTGAGCAATCGCTCATTGCATGTGCTCTACTTTTGAGATGATTCGCATTTGTCAATCGTTTGGGATTTTTTATACAATTCATATATATATATATATATATATTTTGCCTCATGTTGTTGCATTTTTGCCGCATGTTTTGAACTTTGCAATCGATTTGGAGTTTGTTAAAATGCCGAACATGTTGCAGTGCACAATCGTGGAACAATTTTTAAAAGTGATTAATTTATCTCTAAGGCTTTTTTTTCTTGTTAGCCAACTAATTGCACTTAAATGGCACTAAAGTTGTCTCTACAATAGAGTTGTGAGGAAGAGAAAATGTTATTAATATATAAGCATGCTATAAATTCAATTTAATTTAACATAATAACTAACGCTTAAAATAGTATTTTTGTTTGAAAGATTTGATTTGAGTGGAGTGTAAACACTGTCGAATAAAATGAGTCTCTTTAAATTAAGCTGTTAAGTATGGCATGGATTAGTACATGTGCCAGGGTCATTTCTTTAATCAGTTTAAAGAGATCAGTAAAATTTATTGTCAAAAATTAAAAGACATCCGACACAATTTGGCCCAAATTTCAGTTTGTGCTGGACTGGCCAAGATTTCTTTGGTAAGCGCGCATTTCGTGCCCGTTCGAGTCAGAGCTAAGATTGTGTCGAGGTTAGTTGAGGTAGGTACGGACGGATAGTATTTGTCAATTCGACTGTGCAGGCCCGTAGCAAGTCTCGAGACAATCGTGCAAAACCTTCGACATTTAATTTGGACACATTTTGAACTGTGCACGTTTAGTGGCCTGAAAAAAGTTGTTGTTTACATCAAACAACAATAACAACATCTAGTACAGTTTACTTTTTTTCAACAACTACAGTTTGCAAGCACTTTTTATTATCATTTTTGATAATTGCGCGAAGAGGTCACGCGAGTAAAATTTTGTTTAATTTCATTTCATTGTTGTGTGCATTTTTGGTTGTTAAACCAATTGTTTGTTGTTATTACCGTTAATATAACACTATTTTTTATTATAATAATTGTGACCTCAACACCCGCGTTTACAAACGGCAGCTGACCTTTGGATAGCAACACTTCGCACTTAAATTTTCATGTAATGTTTTTGGGAAATTAAAAATACGCGAAGACAAAGACCGAAAATGCCATTAAAAAGTGGCCAATTTTTTTTCCCGCTGCCCATTTGACATTTGGCCAAGGGGCACGGCTTGACAGACCTTGAAATAAGCGACTTGCCAAGACAATGCCAGGCTCGCCTACGCTGGTTGCTTGCCACACGGAACCAGACTTGCGGCTCGAGAGAACTTGCCGCGAATTGCAGCCAAGTGGTGGCGGCAAATGCATTAAAGAACTGGCTAACACGCCCACAGTGAACCCGCCCACAAACAACACGCTTGCCACTTCAATTGCCAACGAGTTTTGCCAAAAAAATAAATGAAATAAATAAATAAAAACACAGAAATTAAAAAAAGATTTGTTAGAGGCAGGTTTTAAGTGCTGGCAAATAAACTTGACATAAAATTTCGTTTAATTTTTTTTGTTGCTTAGAATTGCAATTATTAATGTAAATTAACCAACATTAAAAAGCACAACACATTTACTGATTAAGTACAGATAAGAGTGACGTTCTGGTATTAGAATTTAATGGCAAAGTATCCCAAAATATCAATGAATAAAAAGAAGTTTAATTTGAGTGAGGGAAATTTGATTAAAAAACTGCGATTTTTTATTAAAAGACAAATAATTGATTAAATATCGATAAAAATGATGTTATCTGATTAAAATTAAAATGTTAAATGAATTAGTAAGGTAAAACACAAGAAAGTGAACAAAGCTTTAAGTATAATTCAATTCAAAAATATATATATGGATTATTATTAAAATAATTTATTATTGAAAATTCTATTAGTAAATTGTTAATGTAAAACTAAAATAAATAATTCCTTAAACACAAATGATATATTTTTTACTTTTTATAACTGTATTCAGCTCAGCGTTATCTTTATAAGCTTTAGTAAAAACAATGCAAATTCCATTGGCTAATTCTTTTTAATTCAATTTGATTTATTATCCGCTGGAATCGTTCAGTGCCTTCTGAGATCTAGCAAGCGAAGGACTGTGAAATAAGGCTTTATACCCTCTTACAATGTTTTTTAACCTATATGGTATCTACATTAACAATTAAAGGGATTGAAGACATTGTATAGCGCTGTAAGGTATTTGAATGCTTCACCTCGCAGGTAGGTCGCAGGGGCATACAATTATACAAAAATGCTATTGCTATTAAGTTCCACTATGATCCTCATATGTAAGCAAAATCTTATCGAAACTTGACATCTATATTATATAGCCATAGCTGCGAACAGAACGTTCTTATACGGCAATATGTTCTATTTTCCAATTCTCAAATGTTACTATTCTCATAAAGTTAAACATCTGCACTCTCTCGTTAGTAATCTGAGTTGCCATATATTATTATTATTTATTTATTAATGGTCGACAAAACGAGTGTCTTCCTCATTATTCAATAGATTATTCAATAGAATTTTATGCTAAAAGCCTAGTTAAAGGATACAATTTTCTAAATAGCATCACCGACCGATGGAGGTGTTTTATTTGCCAGTCCGGCCAGCTGTGCCCCTTTTCACAGCTAATTTTGTCAGTGACGCTATTAGAGCCTACATCTAAGCAGAAGGTTGTAAGTAGGAAAAAAGTGTTTTCAAGGTACATTAAAATAATCTTAATTTGCTATATTAATAAAGAAAATACAATAAATAGGAAAAATGAAAGTAAGAAGATTGTTAATAAAGTAAAGCAATGTAAGTTAGATAAAGAGTGTTGAGTAGATAGGACAGAGAGAAAAGTAATGGGAAATCACCGACCCGGTGGGGGAAAATTTTTAAGCCTGTCCGGCAAGCTATGCCCCTGCTCATAGCTGGGAATGGTCAGCGACTTCCCGAAGGTATCCTGAAAGCAACGATTTTATTAAGGGTAGAGACAGTTCGGTAGAGAAAACGTGATGCAAACTATTATAATTTTTACATAGCACGCGAAAAGGATTGTGCATAGCGTAGTCTGTTGTGCACGTAGATAGTAAAAAAGGGCGATAATTTCTGGTTGGTCTAGCATATATATATATACTTAAGAAATTAATTAGATTCATGTATACCTTTCACGCTTTTAAAGAGTATTTAGATAGTCCGATCGGGTAATATCTTCCTGTGCAACTCATAATATCCGAGCCATATGTCTTTTAACACATGTGTGGCAATATAAAGTAATGCATAAATCATTTTGTGTATTATGGAGTTGTGTTTTTTGTCTCTCATTTTTTTGTTGCCCGTGTCAAGAAAACCGCACAGCAATTAGCGCAAAACTGAAACAATAAGATCATGAAAAAAAAAGAATTGGATTAAAAAAGAGCGACAAAAATAACAACAACAAATGCAAACAAAACAAAATCCCAGGCATGGGAATTATGTCGCTTGTACGTTTTCATTTGTTCGACTTTTGTCGTGGACTGCGGACTGTGTGAGAGTGTAAATATTTATACATACGTATATACATTTACATATATGGGGTGTGTGCGAATCGGCAGCAACTGTTGCTATTATGCATTAGCAACCAAGCTGCTTTAATTTCAATTCAAATTTTAAGTCCATATGGTGTAACTGCATAAAAAGCAACAAACACAAACACGCCCAAAAAGTCACGTAAATAGGCTAGAAGAGTCAGGCAAATCCAGATATGCTGCCAAATGCTGCACATTAAAGTCAGCAGCGCCTATAAAAACCAAATGTTTATAGCTCAACTCAAGCAAAGAAATTCAGGTAGTAAACGCTTTAAAAGCCATTTGTTAAAAATTTATAAATACCCAATGAACCATTAGCTGACAGAAGCTGCAAAAGATCAACAGTTAATTCAAGGGCTTTATGATATGATCTCACTTTTATTTTTTGTTGTGGCTTAAATTAAAACTTTATGTGACTAAAATACTTGTGTTATCAGTCCAAACAATCTTAATTTTATATTATTCTACGTATTTCTTGACTGCAAATATAATTAAAGTCTCGGTAATTCCATTTACAAGCGCTGAAGTTGATGTATTAAGAAAAGTCCATTTACTTGTGCTTAACGACATTTGTATCCTGTTTTTTCTTCACATTTTTTTTTCGTGGAATCTTTTGTTATGTATTTTCGAATTTTCGTTTATTTTTGTGTTTTAAACATAAAACTAACCAAGCAAGCATTTAAATAAGCAAAGCTCTGGGTTTTCATATATTTTTTTGACATTTCCAAATAAATTCTCACACAAATGTTGCCGACACGCCCTTTTAAAACAAATCAATGTTAATTTAATGTACCATTTGCTTTGATTTGCTCAACTGCCATAAAATAACAACAACAGCAGCAGCAACATGCATGACAATGTGAAATATCAAATTACTAATATCCATATTATTTCTTGAAGACACAAACGGCCCAAAATACACACACAAGCGGCCAATACAACAACAACCACTGGCCAGCTCAAATGCCACAGTGACACACTAACTGGGTGACTGCTAAACCAGCAGCAACAACAACAACAATAACAACAGCAGCAGCAGCACATGCAACTGTGCCATGAAGTCGAAGAAAACTCAAATTATGCAACAATCACGTTGCGGACAGCTGCTGGCAGTGGCAAAGCTATAGCAGCAGCAGCAGAGACGTCAGCAGCGACGCCTGCAGCAGCAGCAGCATCAGCTTTTGGTAGCAGGCAGTTGGTAGTCAACAGTCAAATGTCTGCCACATTTGGGAAGCTGCAACCGTTTGCCTGGCTATTTTTTTTTTTGCACAGCTTAAGAGATGGTTTTTGAGATATGTCGCATTCAATTACTCTACAAGTGCCCGTCGTAGTTATTGCGGTTGTTGTTGTTGTTGCTGTGGTTGGGCATGCCCTAAACGGGCGTAGCGTCAGCGCAATTGACAATCATTTAGGCGCGCAGATAAAGAACTTGCAGGAGTGTCCGAAAAAAAAGAAAAGCTAAATAAAAGCACTTTCAATACGGAAATCAAGCTAAATGCCAAATCGAGTTCGTTGCCTAAGTCTTTTGTTTTGCGCAGCAGGTGAAAGGATCACAGCCGGCAAATGCGCGTGTATTTATATCTGTGTGTGTGTGTGGCTTACTTACATACGTAGCCAGGCACACCCCAATTGAAAACTGTGCCGTTCGTTGCAATTTGGCGCCATAATTCATATTCCATGGCGGGGATATTGTGTGCAAAGGAAAAGTACGTATTACACAGCGGGATAAGCTGGCGAAAAAATGCCAGGCTAACAAAGGGGCCGAAATGGCCAGCACTGTTGCATAATAGTCAAGCTGTGAGGCGATGCGGCAGCTTTTATGGCTAATTTAATTGTTGCAATTTGAATGCATGCGATGAGAAATGAATGCTTTGATGTGCCACGCTCAGTGGCCGATAGTTGCGCATAATTCCGGTAGCCGTGCGTGATTTTGATGACCGCTAAGAGGTCACACATTAAAAATTAACCATTAAATTGGCAGAAAGGAAAAAACGGCAATGGCAAATATAATTGGACGTTAACAAAAGATAACCAATACTATCTATGGTATATGATATTATTTAGAGTATGTTTATGACAAAAACGTTTTTCCAAACAAAAGGAAAACTGTGGAAACCGATGTACTTAAATGATAAATATGATAGCTATATAATTATAAGCATTATATTGATCTAATATCATTCATATATATTTAAAGAAAGAATATCTAAATATTATACCTTAAGTTCTTCTTTATTCGGTAAACAAAAGCATATGTACTATACACTTTTTTTAATAGTGTTAATTTTAAAGGCAATAAATTTAAATTCTTGTTTTTTTTTAGCGTACGTCAAGAAAATATAATCAAAAAAAAAAGAAGATAAATATCATGTACTTAAAATAATAATTATAAAATATAATTTATAATGGTATAATTACATAATATAAGATATTGTAGATAGCAGCAAAAAGTAAATAGCATCTTTTATATACTCTGTCATATTGTAAATAGAACAATAGGTATATATATATATATATATTAATATAATAATATTAATTGTTTAATATTGAATATATTAATACTTTTGATATATAGTCTGAAAAAAGTTTAAACTTCTGCTCTACATACCATTCTTCAGCGATTCCCTTGAGCCTGTTCTGTGCTCTGTCTAAAAGCACATGCTCTTTACTTTTTCTTTTAGTGTATTCAAAATGTAAGACTGTTCACATACAATTTAGGTTTATTCCATTTAAGCTCTAAAATCGAAGAGGCAGAATCTTAAACTCAATTGAAAAAAACTGCAATATTTATTTTCAATGATTACGTAGTAAGATAAGATTATGCGTTTTATAAGCTCTTCAGAGTTCAACTCTTGTGGCATTTTGTCATGTCAATGACTTCAATTGCTCCATAAAAAATGTAAAAAATAAAAAAAAAACTACGTCCATATAAAAAACCCAGTTAACAGCGCTGGTTGCTGGCCAAGCGAAGCAGAAAGCCAAATGCAGGGCAAGCAAAGAATCCCAAAGACGCTACACACATGTTGCAGAGAGGGGGCTAGGGAGGCGCTAAGCAGGGATTTCCAGATTGCCACAGTTGCTGCCGCTTGCTGCTTCACTTGACTTGGAGGTGGGCAACGGAATTGCAGCAAACGCTTTTGCGGAGGCTGATTTCGATTACAGTTCGAGTTTTTGTTGTTTAATTTTGTTTTTTTTTTTTCTTTAGTGGAAACTGGTGCAACTTGTAGCTTTGGTCTGTTTGGCTGCCAACTGACGCTGCATTTGTCGTTGCATTTTTTGGCCAAAAACGTAGCCAAGCTCATTTCGCAATATTAAAAAAAAAAAAAAATTGAATAAACAACAACTAACACATTTTGCTTCAATTGGATGGACAGCTTGGCGATGGCGATGGCGATGGCGACGGCGACGGATGACCTCCAAAAGTCGCTGTCTAGATCAGCGCTCATTAGAGCAAAAGTCGCGCTTGCCAAATGTGCAACGTCTTTCCGAGCTTTTTCTCAGACAAGAAACAAAACAAAGCAAAGTACAAAATACAATATCAAAAGACCGACTTAAATTGCGAAAAATTACATTTCGAGTTTTTCATTTGCCTTGTTGTCGTCGTCGCCGTCGCCGTCGTCGTCGTCTCTGTCATTTTGTGGCAATTAATTAACTTCCAACAAATATGCGTACGTCCTACCCTGCCTCCAACTCCCACGCCCCTCCAGCTTATGGCAAAATTATTGCTTTAATTGCCCCGCAAAACTTCAACTTGGCGGCCACCGATTGCCGCAATTTGTTGCTTGTCTTTCGCAGCGTTTTGGGTGGCCTTATCGAACTATATTATTGCGTAAATGCCACAATCCATCCATGCAGAGAAATCAGGCACAGTTCCTATGTGCGTCTGCATTGCAATGTAATTTCGGCAATTGATTTATGTTGGATTACGAGCAATTTATGTGTTTCAATGATGTTAAGCTGATTAATTGGCCAATACTCGAAAGTACTTGTGCATAAGACAAATAAATATTCAAAAAACTCATTTACGTATGTATTACGGTGGGTAGTTGGATTTTCTTTGCTCAAACAGGTCGATACTCGAAAGTACTCGTCCTTGAGACAACTGAATACTCATATTACTTATTATGTATTTATTTTAAAATAGGGTGATAATCTAAAGATAATTAC